>NW_027107491.1:603776-675909 GCF_000696795.3 Halyomorpha halys
GGACCGAGAATACTACCTTGAGGAACACCAGCGGATTGAGAATAGAGGGATGAATAGGAACCATATCTTTAATATTTGAAATTATAAAACGTGTACTTATAATTTAGAAGCACCTATACATATTGTTAAACTTTTAATTGCTTTAGTCTCTCTGATTTATAAAATAAATTACCAACATGGATGACAAAACATTCGATTTCTGATTTTTTGGGAGGAAAACTGGATGTCCCATTTAACATTAACAGTTTTAGAAAAATTTAGGTTTTTAAAATTAATAAAACAAAAGTATACTGTAAAATAAGGTGAGATTGTGCGATAGGGGCTGGAACTGGCCAATGCCTAATTTAGATAATAATAGGCCTCTGGTGGTTTATTTTTAAAGGTATTTCAGGGATTTGTAAAGAAAATAGGGAAAACAATTAATTTTAAACTTGAAAACAATAATATTCTCGCCCATTACAAAATAAAAATTTTTAATTTTTTTGCAACCAAGATATGTTAAGTTGTCAGAAATAATAATTTTATCTTATCTGATGATGCGTCATTCGAAGAGGCGAGATTGTGCCGACAATTAAAAATTACCCCCACCAACGAAATTCACTTAAATTTTTTTTCTGCTCCAAAATGGAAAGCTGAAATGTGTATCTATTTGTCTGCACTACATTTATCCGGACAGGTTGGTATATACTAAAATGTTATATATAATAAAAAAAAATCAGAAACTGGTACAATCTCACCTCATTTTATTGTATTGTACCTATTTGATATATATTTAATTGGTAAATTATCAGTCCTAATGAAAAATAATGGTATGTGACACCTGGCAAAGTAATAATTCAGTAGGACTTCTTGGTACTTAATGCACTTCAGGTCACGAAAGATCTCTTATCCAGCATTTTTTTCTCCCCTTCGGACTGGTTTTACAAATGATGAAATGATTTGTGGAAATTTCTTATTTGTTGGTCGAGCGTTGGTAGTTGTTAGTATGTTGAGTTTTATTTTAGTAATGGACCTTGAAATTAGTAATTGATTAAGGAATATCTTGAAACTTTTGTTTTAACTAATTACCAAATCCTTTTCTAATTACCGACAATGGTATTATTCACCGAACTTGCTCGTTCATTTGGTTAGTTTTTTATTAACCATAATATTCTTTCCTTTGCATTTACTACTGGAGTGAGCAGACAATATAAAACGCGCGCTTTTGCATCGAGAAACACATTCCCTGGAAGATGCAAATTCCCATTTCACATTTAACTTATTCAGAAACTTAGATCACCGGTGCTTAATTAAAATATACGGCTTGCTCCGTGTGGCTAAAGCAAGCGGGAGCTATGAAGTCCTCAAGTCGCCAAACTTTTCCGCCTCATATTTTAGCTTTTACAAGATATTTCGCTGCAGCACTAGCACTTACCGGGTTTTGATGGAGGAAAACAGCTTTGCTATTAATGAATGTTTTACGTGATCAAGACAAATTTATAGCATAACTTGCTGGATATACCTCGTGCTTAAAATCTGAATTGAGATTTTCTTACTGTCTCTAGAAATTGACCAGTTACTCAAATGATTACATTTCCACAAGTAAATTTTTACATTGATCAACTACATATTTCTAGTGTGATAAATAAATAAGAACTGTTGATAATTAAATTTAAAAAAATATATATGTACAAATACATAGTTTAACAGTTTTTTTTATAAGGTTTATTATTAAACAAATACAAAATGTATTGATTTATACTATTAGTGTTCAATAACATTAATCTTCTTCACTCGTTAAGTTAATTATTGATAACTATGTTTTTTGTTGTACTATAAAGAAACACTAATTTTAAATAATATCCTTAAATTTAGTTTAAACTTGAATGATTGTAGACGTTTTAAAGGAATTAACGAATTAAACAAAAAAAAAATTAAAATAGAGAATTCTATTGTCTAATTTGATATAGGTATTTTATTTTAATTTAAATTTAAATTTAGAATTAGTTGCAGCCAAATGAATTTTTGTATGTCTTAGACTTCTATAATCGTGCGTATTTTATATTAATCATTATAAGTTTAATAATTTTTAAAGTACATTTTTGGATATTTATTTAGATTTTTTTCGCTTCTCCACTGCCAAAGACAGGGAAGATTTTTTTTATTTTTACCTTTATCTTATACTAGTTTTTCTTAATAATTTATTTTTTTGATTGTTATATTGCTTTACGTTTGGGACTTAAAATTAAAAATAAAGTTAACCAAATTAATAGGTCATTTTTGCATTCTCTTTATTATGCATGCTAAATATTATATTTAGAAAGCTCAGCGAATCCTCAATCAAACCAATATCTGCGGGAGTCCCTCAAGGTTCTATCCTGCCCCACTTCTCTACTTAGCATTCACATATGACAACCGACAGACGACAACATACTAACTGCGACGTATGCCGACGACACTGCTATCGTTACGTGAAACACAGATCCTTTACAGTCCACACTGACACTAAAACATAGTCTAGACAACAAAAGACTTAGTATGTACATTTAATGTGTAAGTGTGTAAAACACAAGGGAAAATAAAGATTAACCGCGATAAGTCAAATGTCACATTTACTCTACGACACAAAGCATGTCCTTTAATTTACATTGACAATCATCCTATACTACAAACAAATACTGTAATTTATTTAGGACTTATTTATGATAGTTGGTTGACATGGGGCCCACATATGAAGCCAAAACGTAAAACGCCAATAAAATGAAATTATATTGCATATTGGATACTACACAGACGTTCTAAATTATCCCTCAGACAGAAACTTAACGTGTAAAATTATTTGCTAAACACATTACGCCTGCCAAATTTATGGACCGGCTTAAGACAAAAATTCAAAAAATACTAACTGTTCAATTGCAATTTCTAAGACTGGCAACGAACTCAACGTCTGGAGGATACACCACTGGATGCTGTCTCCCTCATGTTAACCCGTGCCATGGCCTGATTGTACAGCTCATTTGCTGATTGTAATCATCTTACAGCTGGGAATAAAAAGTTGTAAAGAAAAAAAAAAAGCATTATTTTTTAAATTGTAGTTCGCTAATGACCCGAATAGGTTGATAAGGTAAAAATAAATATAATAATTCTAGTCTTTAGTGATTGTTGTAATTTAATTTTTGTTAATTGCTGTTGAATAAGATAGCCTAATGATAATAAATAACAAAGTAAATTTTGTAATTGTTTGTCAATTATAGCAAGAAAATAAATAGTAAAAAAAAAAGGGACAATGTGGATAAAGTTTTATTCGGTTCATTTATGTTTACAAATATTTAATAACTATAATTAACTCTAAAAAGAGTTTTCTTTTAATTATTTTTTTTTTAATGACCGATCCAACGATTTGGAATTGAAACCTGAGTTATTTATGAGTGCTTAAGCCTATATAATTTATTATTAAAACCATTAAGAACCTAATGGTAATAAATTAAGGAATACTATTAAATAAATAGCCCATAAAGACCCGTGTCATATAATACGTTGAATTCTTCCTAATAGGATTGTTTTCACTTCATTATTTTTGGCGGCAGTAAATTTTCAGCGGTTTTCTTTCCCATTCTCCCGATTAATTCTTGAAAATATAAAGAGCTTAAATTTATGTGAGGAGCCGTTTAAGTTCTTGTATTGCTGCGCCAGTGGGGCTATTTCAGATAAAATGTTTTATTTTCTTATGAAGGGATTTACGAGGCAGTTGCCAATTTATTTATTTATTTTTTTCAATTTCCTCCCGGCCGTCTCAGAACAATCATCTGGTTGGGGAAAATGGAGAGGCTTTCGATTGAAGCTCTTTACATCTAAGTATTTATGTATTCTTCTATTTATAAATTTTAATTTGAACTTGTTAAGAGCATAAGTATATATGCAACGTGTTTGTTTCATACGCCATAACACACACACACATATATATATATATATATATATATATATATATATATATAATGTATTGCAACCGATATCTGCACAATCATCTTTTTGCGTATTAATTCAAAAAAATGACCATAGTAATACAAAATAAAGATTGAGTTGCAAAATACCATTGAGTTATCTTAGGTTTACAAACTTGGTTGATAGCTTTAGCAAATTCCAATATAATTGCCTAGAAATACAAAGCAGCAACTGTGTTGTGGACAAAAACGTAATGGCAAAGCAATAGATCTAAGAAACTAATTTCGGAAATATTGTTTACCACCCTAACTCCATATTGCAAACACGTTTTCAGTACTATAATATTATTCCCCTGCCCAATTAGTTATAATAAAATAATTATGGTATAAAATAAAGTTAAAAATTTAAATAAATAAGTTTTGATGTTGAATCCTTGCTCACCTATGTACCTATAAAAGCAAATTGAACGAAATAAAACCGGATACTACAATAAAAAATAAAAATCTTAGCATTGAAGGCATTTAATTCTCTTTAGATTTTTTATTTTAAATTTGAAAGTTGCCATTTCCTACTCATAAAGGAAATAGGGGAAAGGGAAGAACTCTATAAATTAATATGTCTGGAATATTTATGGAGAAATTTATAAACTAAACAGAAGCATTAACTCAATTAGTATTTTATATATGAAAATAAGGAAATAGAGTGGAACATTTTACGGAATGGACAAAAGAAGAAAAACTATTTTTTTCAATCAACCATATAACATCAAAATAAATGTTGTTATAACATTTATAAATTAAGACATAAAAATAATGGTTAAATGAATATATATACGTTTACCAAATAGATATCATCAGAAAAACCTGTAATACTATTATAAATATGTCAATTTAAATAAAGAAATAGGAAATATAAATAATTGAATGGTAAGGATGAATATTATGAAATATAGAAAGTGCACTCGTATAAATAAATTAAATTAATAATTAAATAGAACTTAAAAAAATTATCATGTACCAGAATTGGTAGCATAAAATGATAAAAAAAATCTGGAGTAGTATACAAAACTGTAAAGAATATCCTAGAATTTGTCATGGGAAAGATGGCCTATATATAATATTGAGAGTTTACCAAAATACTAATTATTGCTAAAATATGAATAATCCTAAATTAAAAAAATAAATATCTGCCTTTTTATTAATAAAAATTTTATAATATAAAATAAGTTTAATAATTAATAATAAAATAAGTATTATATTTTTAACAAAATGGTGCGATGACGCATGACACTACTTACACATACTATCTTATATTGAATAGAAATTAACGCTTTGTATACATAGGCTAGTAAAAGTGGAAATTGAATATTGTCATTGTGACAGTGGAAATACGAACAAAATTATAAATGAATTCGTCCAAGGCTTGAGTTTGGTATAGGTAGTTGAATCCTAGGATTTGCACTAGTCAAAGTTAGAATCTAGGTTAGTTAAAAAAAAAATAGTAAACGTAATATGAATTTCTACGTATGTAGAAAATCAATAATTATAGAAAATAAAATTCAACAATCTTTTAAGTCAAACTAATTCTGGCTTCTCTCTCATCCTCTGAAACATCCTTGTCGCTCTGGATTTGGAAATGATCAATAAGTATATTGACAGAAGGAGCTTTGATGATGAACTGAGGACGATCGCCCCAGTACAGTTGGCCTCTGGGGTAATTTATCTAATTGGGCTTTTGAGGTGGTGAATTTTATCCATGCCCCCCGTATGCTAATGAAGCAGGTTTCACGTCACTATTTTACATCCTCCCATAAAACGGTCCTCAACTTCTTCGACCGTCACGATCGCCAGGGAATGCGTCCTGCGTCCTCCCGATTGAGTCGTTACTTTTATTTTGGCTTCATGCACCGCTCCTCGTTCGGCAGTCGTTATCCAATCCTTCTCCTATTCTTCCTCCTTATCGCCGCATCTCGTATTCCGCATCTTCTTCGGCTCTTGTTTTCAAATGAGATCATCTCCCTATCTCTCCTAGATTTCTTCCGTTATCTTACTAAGTGGTTACAATTGTGTTACAATGCTACGGTAAAATCGAACGGGGGAAGTTGCGAACGGTGAGAAGTCAACGTTCTATACTAATCCACCCTCCAGATATTTTTTTTCTATTAGTTCCATTAGATTTAATTAATGAGAGTTAATTAAATCATTTATTTGTTCCATCTTAATGCTTTAAGTCAAATTTATCTTTATTTTAAATTTAAATTTTATTGTTATTTTATATCTAGTCAAATAAACGACAATTTTTAACGAACTTTTACTATGTTAAAATGTTTCTTAATTGCGTTCAAACAGGTGTTACTGAATATCAACAATATTTTCTTAAGAAAACAATTTCCTAAAGATTCTTTCAACAATTTATGAAATCAGCCTTAAAATTCAGTTACCGTGTTTTACGACTGAACGTTTCAACTATTTTTATTGAGATATTCTTTAAGTTGTATTTACTTAGCATTAATATAATATTATGTAATAATGATAACCATAATATCACAGTGCAATAATAATTATTATTATATCATATAATGAATTAATATAATACCATATAAATTGGCACAGTTACATCAATTTAATATCTTTTGCTATATATTGCTCTATCGCAACTTAATTTAACATCTAATTTCGTAGAAAAATAAAATATATATGAACCGTTACAACCTATGAAGGACCAGTTATTCAGTATTTTGTTAGGAAGTATTGTCTCTTGAACAATGGTTGGATAAGGAAGTGATCACGCTCAACCAAGATTGAGGGTATAAAAGTGTTATAGAGACTAGGTGTGTTTTCGGACCCACAGGAATGACTCATGGCTAATGTAACAGAATAAATATAATCTTCCACACCGGGATTTAAAACTCGTGCCTGGTACTTACTGAGCTACTCCGATTCCTAGATTTCGTATAGGCCTTGTATACAAAAATTTCGTATTACATACATAATTTACCTAATTATTATTATAGTTATTATTATTAGCAAACGAAAATCATGATTAAATTTAGGTTAAAAAGCTAAAGTAAACTAAAATTAAAAATATTTAGTCTTTTAAATTGAAATACCCAAAAGGGGGGGGGCAAATTTTTTCCTACGCCTCTAGAGCTGACACGCTACGACACTGATCAACAGGTTATTAGTGCATTAATGATACATGAAGGTGTACATTTAAAATTAAATTCCAGTTCCTAACACCAGGTTTAGGTGCTCTTGTGACTTTTTTTATATGTTCATATTTAAACAATATTTCCGTCCTTAGTATCATAATTGAGGAATAATGGTGTTTATTAATGTAGTAAGGATGAATTATATCTTGTTGAGGAGGATCTGTTTCGCTTGGAGTTAACATTTTGGAAACACATTTTCTAAACTTGGATTTTAAATGGATTGTCGGTAACATTCTACCCTGTTATGATAAGACAATTAGATCTAGGTAAGGTTAATTTCCTGAACATCTATTACTGAACACGTACCATACTATTGTTATCATTATTGCAATATAGACAATAGTAATGTACGAACAACAATAACCATCATAGTGAGGTATACACAATAGCTTCTAGAACAGGCACTTAGCGTCACGGTAATCGGGTTCTCACATGAAAAATGAAAAAGACAATCTACTTCCAATAAAACAAACAAAGGATAGAAATAGTCGCATAGAAATCATATCTTAAGCCATCAACCGTGACATAATGGCGTCGTATTTTCTTTGTTTATAGTTAATGGAGAATACATGAGATGAAAAATATTTTAAAGTTAATACAGCGGTGAGCTATTAGAAAAGATCAAATAATTTTTAATAGGTATGATCTTTTCTTAACTTCTTTGAGAAAATTGTTAAAAAAAAAGATGTTTACAAAGGTTTTTCTGCCGTCAGCGGGAATTTGACGTTATGAGTTTATACAATTTTCATTTAAGAGTAGGGTCGTTATTCAGGATTTAAGGTTCAAGATATGAATTTATGATCACATGGTATATTATATAAATTTAAATAATGATAGATTTAGATTTCAATTTAAGAAATCTTACGTATGGCGCTATAATATGATGGTGGATTTTAAAATTTTGAAAATCAAAGATAAATTCGTAAATCTTTTTTCCGTTAAGTTGATTGATTGGAGAAACCCCATAATTCGAGCAAATATAAATACCATAATGATCCTTACTGTATTAAGTAGGTGAAAGAATAAAGTGGGTTGGAGGAGGTTACCTTCCTTCTGATCACACCCAAAAGGTCCGTGAGAAAATCTTTTCACTGTATATATATTTGGATATTATTGGAAGACTACATACCTTAAGTGTCCCAGTTAACAGTGCAAAAATAACTCGTCAAATCAGGTTTCTTCAGGACAGATGATATGTAGATAAATGATAAATGAACAGCGAATCGGTAAACTGAGATACTACATCACTTTAAAATGGTTTATATATACCAATTAATTTTTCTATTGTTTTTAAAAAACGGAGTGGGTAGCTCATTGGTAAGGAAATGTTTTACAAATTCTAAGGACCCGAGTTCAAATCCGGCTGTAGTAGATAATTATTTTCTGTTTCTGATGGTATTTAAATTAGCGAAACGTTTTATTAGTAGACCAAGTATGTTTTTATGGTGTCTTCCTACTAGTTATATTCTTTTCATAAAATTAGTATATTTTTCCGAGTTTTATTAAGCTCTTTTGAATATAAACTAATAAGTATTTTTGGAAGGAGATAAGATAAAAACAAAGGAAACTAATTACATCAGAAACATTTTTACACATAGTTCTTTTCCTTACCGAAAAGTCAATTACTAATTTTCAGATAAACAATTAAACATCATTAAGTAAATTAATGAATAATTATCAGTGAATTAAATCATTGAGTGGACGTTAAACGAAGAAGTTGAATAATATCAAGATGCTACTATTGAACATCAACATTCTGGCTGGCCTACCAACCTTAATAACAGTCATTATCTCTTCAATCCACTGGAGATAATTACGGCACATCATTTTCGGGAAACATGTGGCGTCCGCCTTATATAACCAGATAACATTTATTATATATACACTGAGTAATGAGCTAGTCAAATATTACGAGAGCAGTTTGTTTAAAGTAGCTCTAGCTAAGAACCCAAATATTGGAATGAGGAATCACTTTTACAACTTGAGTCGTTGTAAAAAAAAAAAGAAGTTAATGCTCCCTCCTCTCTACAATAATTTGGACCGAATTCATTGGTGAAACTCAACTAAAACGTTTCGCTTTACTGGGATGAATTTTGATGAACTTCCGTTTGAACGTGGAAAAGATGGCCGGGGGGTGCGAGCAGCAAATAAACATAAATATTTATTCATACCTACGTTTCGACCTCAATTCCATGTCTTCATCAGGACTAAAAAACAAAAAAGAGGTAATAACCACCCTTCAGAGAAACATAAAAATAAAAGAAAATACTCAACCTACAAATTTGGAAGAGAGAAAAACTTTATTCAAAAACTACTAGCCCAACTTCGTTTTTAATTTTTTTATTTTCTAAGTTTCTTTAAATGATTGATGTTACCTCTTTTTTTGTATTTTAAACCTGAAATTCAGGTCGAAACGTCGGCATAAATAAATATTTTTGTTTCTTTGCTGACCGCTCCCCCCGACCATCTTCTCCACATATTAATTTACAGTCAACTGTCAACACCTCATTCTAAAAAATAAAATATTTGTATTAATTCTATGAGCGAACAATTTTATTATTTATATGTATATAGTTTAGACATTTTGGTAACGTTTCGGCTATTTTCCAACTTTTTTCTCCACATCTTCACCTCGGTCATCTTATTAAAATTCTTTAGCTACATAAGTAAAACTCTATAGAAGTATTAATTGCCATTTTTTCTTGGGCTGATCTACAATGTACAATTAAAACTACATTTTAAATTTCATATATTAAAAAACATACATTATTATTTTTTTTTGTGACTGCAACCCATTGGCTAACGGGCCTCACAAATGACCGGGAGTAGGCTGTGAGTTTTGTATAATTTTATGCTTGAAAAACCGGATGGGGTCGAGGCTCGAACTCACAACCTTTGTGTTGGTATACAGGCGCGTTGCCAAACTTCTACCGTGCCCCCCCCAAAAAAAAAACTTTCATTACTTTTAAAAAATTATATGAGCTAATATGTTATTTTATTCCTTTATTTGTATTTTATAATATATTTTTAAAAACTAATTTGGAAACAAATTTTTGCAAAATTAAAATCTATTCATTTCTGTATGGAATATTTCAACATCTTGAAAATTAATTTTCTTTCTGGTGTGGTGTTGTGTTTTGATTTATTATTTTTTAGTATTGAACAAAAAAATTATACTTAATGATAGAAACAAATAGCCTTCATATAACCTTAGGAAAGCTATCGCGGTAATGTGTCCCTTATTTTCATCTATAAGTACCCATTCACCTAAGTGGCCGTTCTTTTATAGGGATTTCACAATTCGTTGTAAAAGCCAACCTCAATGAGTTACTTCTTTAGTTTCGTCTGGGAATTCGACTCTTAATTTGTGATTTGGTGAACACAATGCCTCATAAACCAAACTTTCGGAAATACTCGTCCATGCTAAATCATAATTGTTTAAGATAATAAAAAAACACTAATAATTAAATTGTAAACAATACAAAATTTATAAGGTACCAATTAATATGTTATTTAAATATGCTTGATTTAAGGTGTTTGTACATATAAATGTAAAGGAAATCGAGTCTTTAAAAAATTTGATATAGGTTGACGTGATATAAAATAATGGACCGAGCAGAAAAAATATGGTGTAAAATACTAAAACTGTTCAGATTATAACTCAATTTTTGGATTTTACTGGGATTTTATTAAACTTGATAATTATTAAGGGAGAGAGAGGAAAAACTTTACAGATGTAGAACATTATATTTTTAATTCTTAATTATTACAAAATAATAATTATCACTACTAAAATTATCACATTTAAATAATCTAGAAATTATCTGAATACAAATTTAAAAATTCAAACTTTAGAGCCCATCTGCGATCGGAACATAAAAATCTGTTGGATGTCTTTTTCTTCCTATTTCATCTCTCTAATTTAAAAATTTTCGGCATTATTGAGATTTGAAAAAATAAACTTGTTGTTTTTTGGGCCCATTATATTGTACACATGTATATTGTCTTTTCAAAAAAAGGTTTGTTTATTTATTAAAGAGATCTTGTTAGATTAGCTGATTAGATAAGTTACTAGCTACTTGAAAGATGTGCAAAGTGGGCTAAATCGTTGGAAACATATATTAACAATACAGTTCTATTATATATTTAATTTTAACTATTTTAAGAAAGTATAGTATATAAGTGCTCGTTAAGTGAGGGAAATAATTAATTTCTTCCTATGAGTCTATTTTTTTCTTTTTTTTTTTTAGTATAAGCCCTGCGATAAACTAATCAGCATGGGGCTAAATAACAGAACAGAATTTTCGGACGCCTTCTTAATATTAGGCCTCACGTCTCGGGTAATTGCAGAAGATGTTAATCCACAAATAAATAAAGGAATCACACTAAATATTTAAAAATTATCACTTGCTGAATGGACTGTGGAATATAAAATTGTATAGGGCCAATTATAGTAGACGAAGGCCGAATTTATACATCAATAAATCGCTCGAAGAAACGGCCCGGCGATAAATCCGCCATAAAGACACGGAGGGAGAGATTTCGCCGGCAGTAACGAGGCGAAACGCGAAAAGAGTTACGTGACAACTGTTAGCTCCTCGGGACTGTCGTAATGAAGACGGCACACGGTCAAGTTCTCGGCTCTTTCGTTTCTTTCTAGCTATAAATTGTGCTGGGGAAGTCGGAGAAAGAAATTTATAAGACTTTCAAAAGTTTTAATACACCCTCTTGATGAATCATTCATACTTAAAAGAAGATTTTTTTTTATCATAATTTATAAGATCAAAGAGTACTTATGGAAACCAGTATTTCGCTATCCGGAGATGAGTGAGACATGTAACTCGAACCAATCCATCAAGGTGTCCCCGATCTATAAATTTCTCAATACATAGTGAATGTAGGGAAACGAAAAACAGATGGATAGACTAAATAAAGCAACACACAAGGCCGCATCAATAAAACAACCTGAGGTAAGGGGAGCCGAAGGTGGCTGGTTAAGTCTGCAAGGGATCTACAATATTATGCAACACCAGACACAGGAAGGGGAAAAACACATGTTTTATATTATGTTGATAAATAATAAACATGATATTTGACAATGGAAAATAAAAAGCATGGGGTAAGATGATTCCTAGCAATATGTGTATTATTTATTTATTTTTTATACATTAATATTATTGTTGAGAGAGAAATATTTTTCACTATGGAATTTTATATTTATACATTTTTTTATCTTTTTGCAGGTATGGTCTTACGTTCATATTACTTGATAATGGGCTTAGGAGAAATTTGTTTACGGTAAGATATATGTATTTGTATTCCTTATGTTAACTAAATCAAGAGTCTACTACCAGGTGATAGTTGCCCGGTTACGCATATGGCCGTACCATTAAAAAAAAATTAAATATTGGAAATTATTTAAAACAAAGAAGTCAAACTTATATTCATTATTATTATTGAAGAGATTTTTTTTTTTTGCGGTAGAAAAAAAGGTAGATCTAATCAGACGAAAAGTGTAACGCTCCTTCTCACTAAATAATTCCTACAAAGTTTAAGTTATTGATGGTGGTTCCTCTTATGGATGAGGCTAGGTTTCAAAAAATCCTATCTTATGTGGTTTATACAAATTATTCTCAACAATACACAAATAAATACAAATTATCAAAATCAGGCATAAGCAAAATAAGTTTAGGTTAATAGGAGTGTCTTCCATGGTAATCTAAACATATAGAAGACGACCGATGATTGGCTCTTACTCTTCGGCTACGCCCCTGGGGTTCTTCAGCAGGCCCATCTATTTGGCTTAATTTTTCCTGGCATTTTACTCTCTCTGATATACTCTATCATCCTGGTTGGAAATATTAATTAAATTGGCTCGTATCATCTGGTATAAAGTTGAATGTAAGTTCGGCATTAGTTAAACGCATTTCCCTTGACACATTTCAATGAGATTCGTTCGATTTAACCTTAAGTTTGAGAAGAATTATAGATTATTTTATAAGTGGTTCAGTTTCGATTTTTTCAAATTCTATCTTCTGCTTTCACTTACGGTTGCGCGAAAGTATTTTTTCGAAGCTAATATATTTAAAATAAAATTACTCCTGTGAATTTCATTTTCAAACGGCAAATAAAATCAAATTCATTTTTCGAAATTTAAAATATATATAATTCTTATGTTATCAATAAAATTGTGAGAACCTGTTATTTGTACTTAGCATTTTTTACTTTTTTTTTTTTTTGTTAAAGCGCACAACAAACATTCAGTTGTTGTATGTTGTATTATTGTTAAAATAATTTTTGTTAAATGCAAATTTATAGTTTTTTCCTTATAAAGCAAATAATAATAATTAATAAAAGTATGATTGATGAAAAGAAAAAAAACTCAAATTGTCGTAAAACTATTTAATAGGAGCTAAAGTATGGCTCCAAGTTGAAGGGCTTCATCTGGGCTTACATATGGCTGGTAAGAACGGAAATGGAAGCTAATAGTATAATGTTAAACAATTAATGGTAGAATTTTTTTTTTTGTATTCATTTACCCATGCATCAGAAAAACTTGTTTTCCTATTTATTTTCTTTATCTTTCATGATACTATTCCTGCATGAAATACAAAAGAGAAGTAGTACAAATGCGGTATACACATTATCATTGTTTGGATGTTGTAGAGGCAATATGGCGGTAAAATTGGCGAGTACGGTCGTTCCCTTGGCCTCTAAGGCGATAAAACACCAGGGCGGGCTTTGTGAGCCGTAAACGAGATAGGCTCAAATGCACTTTATCAAAACTCGGCACAAAAGCACTATCAACACCCAGCTGCTATACAACAACTTTTCTCAACCATGTTTTCTTTGGCGAAGACTTTCAACGGCTCTTTGAGATATGTTCTCCGCCCATCGAGATACTTGCTGCCAGCCATGAATTGTGTGCAATAAAAGTTTTCCCTTCAGTCAACTTCAGCCGATTCATGGCTTCAGTGTAATTTTGCCGGGATGGTTAATTCAAATTTGTAAGTTTATAGTTTTTTTTTAATTCGTTTATGTTTAATGTTATCACGTTACATCCTCAGTAATCATTACCGTTTTAAAATAAACACGGGGAACAGTGCTTTATCTCTTTCTGTGCTTTATCTCAACGTTTTAATCAGGGTGAGATAAGAAATATTTATAATACATTGTGAATTTGAAAATGTGTGAAACATAATTGGCTTCAATTGCATATTTAAATAACAAATGTTTATTTTTTCATTAAAATTAAAGATACTATATGTAATTATGCTCAGTCTGGATTTTAAGACGACATTGATTTGTGGTTTTGTCTTGATTACTCAGCATTGAAAATTCTGTCTAGGGCCATCTTATCTTTTAACATTTAATACTTGCATGTAAGCTGAAGCCTCTATAAAGCTATGAGGTTTCTATGAATATTGCTTTTCATATGATTAGTTTATCTATTTTTATTTTTTAAAGTTTAAAATTAAAATTAATATTAAAATATATTGAAGTTCTGGCAATGGTCAGATTCTTCGCTTATGTAGAGTGTTTTCGGCTTTAGTGCATTTACTCAGCCTCCACTGGCTCATTACTAGTGACGCAGTGAGAGGGATGCACTAGAATTTCGAAGAACCTTACTCTACCCCTCACGCGTGTGGTCGAGATTGTAAATATTGTATATAATTTATTTTACTTAGTTTGATTATATTTATTTTTATTCTTTATATTTATTTACTTTTTTATTTTTTTGTATGAAAGTAAACAAATATCACTATTACTCATTGCTTAAATTTGTGGCATATTGTAAGATTATCAATAAATAAAAGTTTGCGATTTCTAAAGAAGATATTAAAATATATACAAATAAATTTGATGTTAGATATACAATGGCATGTGGAGAAGTACCCATTGATAAAACTTCAATAACGTTTCTTCAGGAGATCTCAAGATCAACTTTCATAGTTTATTTACAGTAGTTAGGGGTAGTTTAATATAAAACACCGACAGATGTAATAGGTATATTACATTACTGCTTAAAAACATTCGTATTGTAAGTTTGAAACTCAAATTACAAAACCGATATCTAGAGAAATATTTTGAATAAAAACAATGTGGATTTGAATGAGTTTCTATATTAATAGTTGCAGAAAAATCCTGAAAATAATTTTAGAGATCTAGGAAACAAAATTATGGGGAGGGACTTTATCCATGTTGAGAGATCAGATTATTGACTTTTATTTCTAAAAATATTCTTGGATTTAATGTATCAATCTACCTTCAAATATTTAATTGACTCCTACCTTTGGACGTTGAGGGCTACAACACGACATGGAGTGTTACGACACGACATGGAGTGTTACAACACGTTACCGTGTTTCACCTATCACACCTAAAAGCGTTGCCGTCATACCCAAAATATACTCCATCATATACAACTCCCTTGACAACTGTCTGAGCCCATTAATGTCGTTAGGGTCCATTGAAGATTCATACAATGGGTTCATTCATTCATGTTAGCTAGAAATTTAAATGACAAACTATAGATAAGGCTGTGGACATTACGAAACAAAGATGGCCAGCCGGAGGTTGTCCGTATTATATGGGCAGGTGGGCTGACGTCACTTCCTTCCTACCTGTCTCATTACCCGTTTATGAACTTCTCTCTCGCCCAGAGATAGGAAAATCATAATTTACTCCTAAAAAATCTTTGTGATAATTGGCGATAATAATAAAATAATATTATTATTCACCTTCTTATATTAATTAAGGTGGAAAAAGTATAAAATTACAGAGTTGATTCCCTATCATTGTCATGGTTGCTATTTCTGTTCTATAATTCGAAATATCAAGTATATTATTTCGTAAACAGTTTTATTTTTTATTTTTTAACGAATATAATGAAATTACTTATATAGATTTTTGAACATTTCAGCTTTCAAAAGTTTCAGCTTAATCTTCTTTAAATGATGAATTTGTTTTTATTTGGTGAAAATTAGTATATATTTTAATAATTTTTTATAAAAGACTAAAAACAATTTCTGAAAGCTGATTGGAATGTATCCAATGTCTAGTGAATAAATAATACATTAATTATTATAACTTATTTAATACATAAAAATGTTCAATTTAATACTATTCAACGTTGATCCAGCTTAATTAATTAATCTCATTGTGGAGTTAAATTAGAACTCCATTTTCTCATCAACAACCCCAGGAAACTTTTCAATGATACTTGTTTAATACTTGAACTCAGGGAAAAATATTAATGTATCTAGCATATTTTATTTTATTGTTTTAAATAGGTTTATTAACGTAACTAGATAAAATAAAAAATAAATTACACATTTAATTTTTTTACTACGTATAAATAATGAAAACTTTCCTACTTATAATCAGCGGAACATATTAATATATTTAGTAAATTTTATATAATTTTTTAAATGGGTTTATGAACACAACAAAAACATAAAAAAAAAAAAAAAAAAAGTAATTTCATATTCATGTAATTCTTTACTGCACATAAACAATGGAAAAGTCTTTAAAATTTATAAATGCCCAAAGTTCAAACAATTTAGGACAAAAATATAATGTTTTATGACCTTTGGGAATATCTAAATTTAAAAAAGTATAATTCGTATGATAAAACAAATTAACAGAAAAGTCTCTCTGTCCGGCTCTTTATGTAATTTAAATAATAAACGTCAATAGTGAAAGATAATTCTTAATTATCTGACCAATTAATAATTAGTTTTAGTCTTTCTTATACGTTAATTATTTTTAACAATAGATTTTAAAATAATCAACATTCAAAAGTATTCAATTTAAAATCAACAGTCCAATTATAATATAGTATATATAAACCTAATTGTATATGTAATATATTTATAGTATACCATATAGTAATTTATATCGTAATGACAATTGTTAAAATAAATATCTAACTATCCTATAAAGTATAACAAACAATAGACTGTGTAACAATAAAAAATAATATACTACAATATCATTTATTATTAAAAAAAGTACATTAACATTTTCAGATATATAAAAGATAAAATCAGGTTTATATTAGAGGTGTTTGTTAACTAAATATAGATACCAAAATTTCATCTCGTATTGTTTAAAAGTCCTTTTACTATATAAAAAATAATAGTTCAGTTTCTGAATAAATTCTAATTGGGCATAATCTGCCATTTGTTTTTTAATCTGACAGCATATTTTCATGTTGTAAATCATGATAAATAATTTTGTTTAAAATGTGTATTTTAAGACAAAAGTGCTCTATATTTAATATTCACAAATTTTAAATTTACCAAATAATGTCTACCTTGGTGAAAATATTTCTCATATCCGACATTACAAAACGTCAAGATAAAGCGATCCCACGTCTCTTATCATCATTTTTTCCTTATGATTATTTGGGAACCGCAATAGTTTCTGCTCATATGATTTGGCAAAAGTATACATTTTGAACAAGCAATACAAATTATTGATAATGTTTTAAATTTCAACAAAAAGCATAAATACTTAACAAAGTTACCATTAAGAGGTTTTACAAATAAACTCGAAACAATTACAAATACAAACAAATTATGGTTGGGTGATTATGAGGTTTAGTTGCTCAATTAAGGTTGTGGTTTAGTCGGGTGCTAAGGCAGGGCCTATTATTAGTATTAACCAGCCGCACACGCGCCCGATGTCCGGGCGCCATCTGGCTCTTGGGCTACCTCGAGTGTTCTTAAGGAGGTTAATAAACCTATCTATGAATTGGTTCGTAGGGAGTAGCAAATGTTTATAATTTTTATTTTAAGATATTTTTTTCAATATCTTTCATCAAATAAATTATGAGGGATCTTATTTGTATTTATACAATTAATTAAGGCATTTCGACCAATCAGAGTCATTTTCTCTTTAAACTGATTTACAAAAGTAATTGAAAATAAAAAAAAAGATTTAAATAACTTTAAAAAAAATTATTTTGGCTTAATTGGGCATTTGTGCATGTATTTATATTTAAATATAATTTTTCTCTTAACTAGAAAAATTGCACTGATGAAGTCTCTCTGTTTGAATTAATTTAAAAAAAAATATTATATTATATAAAAAGCACATAATATCAAGGGTGGAAAAACATTATAATCCAATTAACATTTGATTTCAAAAATAGAGTTACAACACACGTGGGATTTTTTCTATTCATTCAGAACTAAAATATATTACCTAAAAAAAAAAATGGAAATAAAACCGGAAATCCTATTCTTGTGAGCTTACAATGAAATACAACTTCCTGTAGGTGAGAATACTCTATGTACTGAGATTCTTGACCTTATGTCCGACCTTCACCCGGCCATCATTGAGGCAATAATGTTAAGTAGAAATTAATATACGAAAAATCAGTAGTAATTTCATTTTGGAAAAATTATATCTCAGGAATCATTAGATTGTTCTATGTGTATATCCTGTATTGGTCGATGTACGACATGACACAATCTCACAAGATCCTAACACCTAAAATAATAGGGGGGAATCTATCTATTGGCCATCCCGTCCCGTTAAATCTTGATTTATCACTTTTGAAAAATTTATTAAAAAACCTGGCTAAAATTGAAAAAAAGAAATTTTATTTTATGGATTTAAATCAATTTTTTATTTTATTTTTATATATTGCAATACAAACATATGTTGCACTATCGTTATGTTGGCAGATCTAGAAGACATGTCAGAAGTATGTCGTGTTTATTCTTTTGATTTTTTCTTTTTTGTTTGTAAAATTACAATTTATAAAAATATGGTCCGGTGAACGCATCACACAACTTTGACAAAGCGATCGCAAGAAATCGGGTGGCTCTCGGCTTTTTCCAGTTCGAATTCATGTTTCTATTTTTCCATTCTTCTCTCTCAATTGTTTATCAAATTCTTTAATATTTTGTATTTATCCACTCTTTATTGCTAACAATGCGTACTGGTAATTTATTTCAATTAAGGAAGATAAAAGCTACTTAAGGGGAAGATTTTTTAAAATTCGACGTTTAAGCCCTTTTAGACTATTTCAATGAGAATAAGAGCTATTTGATATTAATGACCACTTAACTGTATATTGGTTTAATGAGCTAAATCAGAATTTTTAGAACCGTGTTTTAAAGTGTAAAGTAAATTTTCTGAAGTAGCACTTCTTTTTAACATGTATTTCTGTTGCAAACTCGAATTCGAAATTTTGCGCGATTGCAATACCTGCATATACATACCTTACGGTGTCAGAGCTACCTGAAGCAATACTTCGATTTACTGTATAATCTATATATCTTAAATAATGATATAAAATGACAAAATAAAATAATGTTTATATTATAAATTTTAGAATAATCTTAACAGAACCAAAAATCAGATAAGGTAAAATGTTATACAGTAGGCCGGTGCAGAGCCGTTCCATTGACAAGACTGCTTCCTGTGCCGTCTTTCATATTAAGCAGCGGTTCCATCCGGTAGCCGACACCTGAAACCCGCCACGACAGAGGACTCGGATCCACCCTTCTACCGACGGTTCCTGTTCCTCTTTGATCCTTTCCTATTTGGTTACTCCCAATAATTATCGCTTGTTTGCTTCCCATAAAGCTAATAACACACCGCTGCATCCCAGTAATTTCGCCTGATAGTATAGTTTTCAGGGCGTGTCATTTCTCATCCTTTTTTTTTTTTTTTTTTACTTATAAAAGATCTTAAGATTTTAAATTCGAATTCCTCTCGTATTCAATCCTTACAATCCAAAATCCTTCGTAAAATCTTCAATGCTCCTTACTTTGTCACAAATAAAATCATACATAAAGACCTAAATACCTTTATAAACTCTCTAACCACTCAAACCCTCGTCCTCCGTCCAATCTTCCGAGGCGCCTGAAAAGAAGATGGCTACGAGACCAGCTAATGTAAAATGTCATTAGAGTGCTACCAATGGGTAGTTTCTCTACACTCCTGTAACACTCCAATTTAACTTAGATCAGATTTACTAAATGTATTATATTGTAAATAGCAATAAATAAATATTTGAAAAAAAAAAAATTAAAACTTTACTTAAATCAAATTGAAGAATTAATTTGATTTGATACTTTGAGGCAGGTATCGTCCCGAGGACCAACTCATCACATTACATTATATTTGCAATGAATTATTAATACATTTATTTTATTTTACGACCATTTTAGAGAAACAAAACTGATATTCATAATCAAATTTAACGTTTAAACTGCAATTAATGAAGATTGGTGTTATAAGTAGTTATTTTATTCCAATTTTTGTTTAATTTAATGATAGTGATAAAACAGTTAAGAGTCAAAATTTATACTTTTTTAACCATAGTTACGGAGAATAAAAAATGGTGGCTGTTCCAAGATATACAAAAACCTCATTTTTGAGTTAGTTTAAGTAGATACAAGTGGTCCGTTATTTCCTTTACATCACAAGAGATATAATACTACAGAAGAGATACAATAAATTTCATTAAAAAAGTTTTAAAAAGACATCAACAATGTTGCTAATAGACATTCGTACATCTATTTGCTCCTAAGATATAGTTTTTCATGTACCAAAAGTGTTGTCCGAACCCCAAATAAATTCATAAATCGTTAGAATAACATTTTGTGTATTTATTTTGGAATATTTGGTGAAAATTACTACTGCTACGAAAATATTAATTATAAACTAATTATAATTCATTTAGCTTTAATTTGATTGCTTATAGACATGTGTCTGTCTAATGATTTCTAAGATATATTTTTCCTAAAATAAATTTACTAACTATTGATTTTTCTTTATTTTGTTAGTGAATGTTTTTTTTTTTTGGAAAAGTGTATCTCGGGAACTATTCAACGTAAACAGCTCATATTTTATGAAATTGACTTAACTTTAAATTTTGATGTATTAAGTCTTTCAGGTAGTTTTAAAGATATGTAGTTATGGATGAAAAATAATTTTTTTAAACATTTTGAAAAAAACTGCCATTTTTATTTCCCCTAACTATGGTTGCTGTCATCAATTTAACTCGTAACCATATTTATTTTCATTAAAGTAATAAAAAGTTGGGGTGAAATAACTACTTTTTGTTTCTATTTACTTAATTCGGTAAAAATTAAAATGCAATACAAAATATGATATATTGGTTGTATGATTATTAATATATGATAAAGTTACATTTACTAGACTTATTATCAATTATTAAAAGCAAAAAATCTTTAGATACGTGTCTTAAATAAAGTAAAAAAAAATATTAAAATTTTTATTTTTAGCCTCATAGTTCGTTATTTTTGACGTGACAACGTCTTATAAATCATTTTGCGGGATGCCATGTTAGAAAAAGTGTCCCGTAACGGAAATTGACTTCGTTTAACATATGGATATTATATCATATGTATAAAAATTAATTAATGTATAACCAAGCAAAAATAAATATCTGAATTCAATATGTGAACTGGTTTATTATTTCAAATATATAACATTGGATTGATTTTAATTTATATTTATGTAATATTAGCATAGAGTATACGTTGTCCGGAAATATGAGGCCTACACGGGCACGGTTTTTTTATGTTTTTACCGAACTTAGTTCTTGGCAATGTGCCCTAGAAGCAAAGAAAAAAAAAAATTGGAATAATTTTAATTTTTGTATACCGCCTTTGCTCTGCCTGCATTTAATGATTATTATTTATAAATCGAATTGGGTTTGAATTTTTGGAGTTATTTTTTCATTTCGATGGCACGCGTTCACGAAATAAATTTATAAGTCCTCACAATGTTAACAACATTTAAATTGGGTTAAAATATTGTATTATATTATAGTATGATGATGAGAAGATAGTTGGCCGTGGATAATATAATAATTAAGATCTGTTTAATTTTTTTACTTAAAGAAAAAATTATTAAAACAGGCATACAATATTTTTAAAATAAAATACAACTTTAAACGCCCATTAATGGTTGGTCTTTTATCAATTTTATTTTTATATGATTCACTCCCACATTTTTAATGTATTCATGTTCAGTAGTTTGTGGCACGATTTTTATGAAACACTGTTTAAAACACAAAGTTGTGATAAATTATAACATTGAAAATTAATTGTGATGAAAAGTTTTAATGTTTAATTTAATATGAAGAATGAAATTAATATAAATAATGAAATTGTGGACTGAAATTAATGACGGGCAGAATAGCCTGCATACATTTTTTTTTTATAAATTGATGTGGTTCTAAAATTGTATTTAGGAATATCCTTGAGGATGGCTGAATTGGCCGAAACGTCGTACTTATAAAGAAATATAAATTGTTTTTAAACTTAAATTGAATAAAATTTATTTTATTTAAACATTAATAACCAGTATCTAAAAAGTTTAAAGATTATATATATATAAAGGTTTTCAGAAAATTGTAAAAAATAAATTACTTCTACAAGTTGTCTTATTCCTCTTTATCCAATGTTTTCCTGATGTCAGACTGCATTGCTACAATATTGCATTCCATAAATTATTTTATTTTTGATCTTCCTTTTTAGTTTCATTTCATTCGTTATTGTTAATTTGGGTAAGCTTACATGTTATTTTCCTAACAAGTAAACGTTTTCGAACTGTAAACTGTTGCGTCAGTTTATATCTGTTGGTTTCAGCAGCTAACTGTGTTTTACAATATGTGTCTAGAATTGATGACCTATGTTCGCGAGGCATGTTTTGTCTATTTGAATTCCGACTCATCGAAACGTTATTTATTATTACTGACCTACCTCGTTGTGAAGATTTCGGTTTTATAGCGGGTTATAAAATAACGGTCCTCGGATGCGGGCAGTTTCCGGACTGTACCATGCTGGACATTACTGACAGTTAGCCATAGCGGGATAGTGCTGCAAGACATTGCAACTGTTAATGCCAATACCAAAATTACTATGATTACTATAAGTATTCGAATGTCATTCCTATTTTTGAAGGAAAGTCTAGGGGAAGATGCATATTAGAAACCCTTTCAAATCTTAAACGTTTTATCATGCATGATAAGGCACGCCTTTAGATATACTTTAAGTAATTTGATAACAAATATTAAAAAAACACAAAAAATCGCGAACTATGTATTACAATGATAAACTAAGAGAAATAAATACGAGAAACAAGCAGTGATAGAAAAATGTGAGTCTAAAAAAGAATTAATACATGATAATAATAGAATTATTCTCTTTTTTTTTCTATCTTTATTTTACCACCCCTTATTTTCTCAATTTTCCTTTCCCACGTTATTAGTTATGTTCACCATATATTATTATTGTTGTTTGCAAAATATTTTTTTTTTCCTATTCATTTATTTCGTTAAACTTTACATATATTTTGCCTCTTTATCAATTATTATGGTTACATAGATTTTCTTTTTTAATTATTAATAAATTAATTTTTAATTTTTAAATTATTAATAACTAATATATGCATAACTTAATTTTTATTTTATTTCCCTAATTATGTTATTTTACCTACTTATTCAATAACCTATGTATACATTTTATTTTCCACTTACCGATAGTGTTTACAGCAATTGTTAAGTCTGAATGGATAAATTGATATAAAAATTAGTAGTATACAATTTTAAATTGAAAAGTAGCTCTTCTTGAATATGTACATAACAGTCACTTGAAGCAGATCAGTTTCCACCTATGTTTAGTCGATATTATCAAACAACTGCCGTTCATGGGTCGTTAGGTATCGTTTCGGATTGTTGATCTAACATGTTGTATCATAATCCATTCAGTGAATATTCCTGTATATTGTGAATTTACTAATAAAAGGAAATTATTATAATTTGCTTAAAGGGTTTTAAATGTTGATCTTTTAGAACTTGATGAATGTTATCTGACTAATATTTAACATGGGGCTTTGTAAACTCTATCGTAAGTTTATTAAAGAACAATTGTGGGCTCTGTACCAATTAGTTAGCTCCATTAAAAAAATGTGTTATAATCTTTTTTATATATATATTTTTTTATAATTAAATATATCCGCTTTAAAAAAAAACATGCTGTCAACTGGAAACCGCTATTCTACTCTCGTTGTGGCATAGGAAGATAGAATAAAAGACAGGTCATATTTTTGGTGAAAAAGAAGGATTTTACATTGCGATGCTGCAACACCAAGATATAGCAACAAGGGCTTATATATCACCTAAGTATCAGTAGGGAACTGAGGTTACTTGATTTGGTCGCATACTACGCACACTCAGGGTACTGCATTATGGCCCAGATATTTTGGTTATATACAAAAAAAAAATAATAACAGAATAATATATATATATATATATATGTATATATATATATATTCCAAATGACTCCAACTTATATACCACAAGAGCAAAAAAAAAAGTAAGGAAAAACAGGAACTTTCGAGCTTAAAACTTTCGATCACTTGAATAGAATAATAGTGACACCTCTATAATAATTTGTTAAAAATGGTTTCATGTTGAAAAGCACAAGAGAAGATACAGAAGATCTTGAGCTTGATTTACGAACTTAAAAATAGCTCAAAAAGCAGTCCTCAATAGATGTAAGGTTGTGAGAAAAATTGTAAACAAATAACACAACACCAACTACATTCTCTTGAATTTTCGGGGCGTTGATGAATAAACATGGATTATGTTAAAATAAAATAATAAATATAGAGTACACATTAGAAAGTCTGGGTTTCAGTCTGCTACATGAAGCTAACAGTTTTTTTAACATTCTTTTACAACAATTAACGTTTATCCACGTGCTATGTTTAAATCTAGATAAAATAACCTTGTTGCTAATTTAAATGTTTAGTCAACTGTTCATTAACCCAGTAATTCTCTTGCTATTAGGAAGGGACTAAATACAAAGTCGTTCGTCGGTAATTTTTGTAATATAAACAGGGAAGGTTTTTGGCCTTACCTATATATATTTATACATCCTCAATTGGAGACCCATTTTATCGAGTAAATATTTAAAACAACCACCTTTGACATCAAAGCGTTGAGGAAATAGAGTTGTCCACGACGGCTGTTCGGTTTATTTTATCAAGAAGGTTCTTGTAGCCGAGTAAAGGTGTGAAGATAACAGCAGTCCTAGGAACAAAAGGTTTCATGATTGTGATCCATTCAAAAAAGTTCACAACCCTGGAACAATTTTTTTTTTGTCCCAAAATTGCCTTGAAACATAAGAGTAGCTTAGTTACAAAGTCCACTCACTCAGTAACAGTTTTTAGGAGACGAAAAAAACTTATTTAATTTTATTGTACGCAACGGCTACAATAAAATAGTAAACACAACTTAAGTTTTTTGAGCCAATACTTAGCTGTGACCCCTGATCTGACCATGTTTGTGATCCAATCCGTTTTTTATATGTTTTTTTTTGTAGCTCGTTCTTCGTAGCCGATTTTTCATTGAAAAACTTTAGTATTGCATAGGGAATGACACCATGTGATGGAAACACTGTTATTATTTTAATCTTGATGATTTTAAAATTCTATTACATCACTTTATTCAATTGTATCCTTTAGTTTCTCTTTAGTTTTAGTTTTTTTATGGCAATCCACAGCGAAGGTGATGTTTGCCTTGTTATATACAGATGACCAACCTATTCTAACCATGGTGGGGGGTCAAGTTTTTTTATTTAGCGGGACCGCCACTTAATGGATTAGTCAACGCCCTCAGGCGGGATTCGAACCGGCGCCACCCGCAGATCTCAGAACTATAGACCTAGGCCTAACTATCTGAGCTACAGACGGCCCTCTTTAGTTTTATAGCTCTTTTCTTTTCTGTATTTTTTATATTGGACATCATGTTACATATATGCAGTATAATATATATTTTATATTGCATTCTTATTTTCATTAAAGTTCGCTCCATACCTATTACGAATTCGTTAGCCAATTATTATTAATTTACTTATTGTAAATTCGTATCATTATTATTCACATCGTTCTTTCAATTACTTTTTTTAACTTTATTTTCATTTAGGTTACTCCGCTGTATTTTTTAAATTGATTAATTAGTTTTATTGCTATAAATTAATTCATGTTGTATTGTTCTAAGTTTAGATCATAGCCGTCTTCACAGCGCCCTTATAATAAATGTGTAGTTAACTCAAATTTTATTAATTTTTATCATTTTTGTTTGTTATTTAGGCCTCGACCGATAGATTTCATCTGGTCTGACATATTGTGTGTACTTTTCAGATTAAAATAACTATAAATGTTCATTTCGGCCGATAAAACGTCATATCCATTAACCAGATGGATATAATAGCTCAGAAATTCAATCCATAATCAAAGGTACCTCTTAAAATTTTTTTATCGGATTAAATAGGGGAAAACACCGATAAGGATCTGTAGTGAAGTGTTTTTTGTAGGCTAAATGCTCTTGAAACACTATCCCATCTTTTCAGGTGCTTAAGTAGACATAACTTCTTTGATGTTTATCTCACTTCGGATAGGGTGGGAACATTCCAATACTATTGTGACGTTATTCGAAGAATTTCTTCGTTTTTATAATTATGGTATGTTTTTATTTTTTTTTTAAATCTTGATTCACACCTAGTTTGCGGCTCTAATGTAAATGCTGACACAAATAAAAAGAAAGAATTGATTTAATTGTTATAAAAGTTATTATATTATATCCAATTGTATATATTGCAGTATCTGACCGTTATATCAAAACTATCATGGACATAGACATAGGATGAGGATATTTGTTAAACATAAACATTTTTATTTTTAAACATATTGGATACTAAAGTGATTCATACTCTGTTGGTTACAACTACTTTTACTAGTCTTTTTTCAATAGTTGAATTTGCTGATTTATTCAATGATACCATTATATTTTATTATTCAATTGTTTATATGAAACATTCTTCACATGATTTCAGTTCACAAAGTTCAATGGATCACTATAAGAATCATCTTTGGTATCTCCAGACTTTCCAATTTCTCTCTGTTATTCTGAACTATTTTCATTCTTTCTTGATATTTAAAGTTTTTTTTTTAGATGCATTCTTATTCACCCTTCGTTTATCCATCCACCTTTTAAATACATCTCAATCTACCGATTTGTATTTCCCTTCTATTTCCACATAACTCCTTCCTTTGAACAAAATCTTATGATTCGAACTGTCTCATTATGGAATTCCTTGCACATATTATCTTTAACTTCATTTAAATATCAATTATATATCCATCTTCTTGATTAATAATATTCCATATACTTGTAAATAATAAATATCCCCGCAATCTTGCAAAAAGACTTTATAGTACTTTTTATTATTATTTTACCATATCAATGTTCTTATTTCATTTATATGATCATTATAGTTTTTATTTAATTTGTTAAAATTTACATAAAATCACTTTACATGTAATTATAATAAGATAACTTTTTCGTTTCATTTAAATAAGAAATAGGTCGTTAAGAGAGTATACCATTTGCAACAACACGTTTCTAGGTATTATAACATAGATTGTGAAAATATTTCTTGTTTCGTCTGATTACATGGGATATTGACTTCGATATCATTTGGCTCTTGAAAATATAAGATACCGAGCTTTTAAGCATAAATCTTATATTTATGATATTGGTTATGATTATGTCGGGGCAATGCCTTAATTGCCTATTTGAAAATTTCTGAGAAAATTTATTTTGAACATTATGGCTGCAGATGTAAGGTAGCAGCTAATTTTTAATTTTGATACACGTCAGTTTCTCATATAATGATTTTTATTGGTGACGTCATATATTCAGTTAAATGTTCTTGGCGTTGCGAAAGGAATAGAAAAATCCTTTAAAATTTAACAAACCTGAATTTGCTGGTACTCCATTTTGGTATTGCTCCGACAATTATCAATTTTAGCCGCATTGGTGTAAATCACCCTTTTCAAGTTTAGATTAATTTTGTACTAATAATACTTAAAAATACTATGAATCACATCTGACATTAGCATTCAAAATGAAAATGCGATTGTTATAAAATGATGCTATGAATGATGTAATCATTAATGACCATGGTGTTGTCATGCAAAAGGACTTCAATAACAACCTAGTGGTTAAGCAAATGGCAAATAGGATTGTTGATACCTTGAGGAACATCAAGGTCTTTGGTTAGGATGATTATTTAAATTGTTAGTTTATTTTTTTCCAGTTGTGGGGATATTCAGGAGAGGGGGTGCCACTCCCCTGCCTAACAATTCTAAATCCAAAAAAGTTCGAAAATTTGGCTACAAAAATCATAGTGGAACATATAAATTTGAAACGAAAACCAGTATCTCTGAAATAAAAAAATTGTGATGTCATAGATAAAATGTATTTTAATAGAAAAAATAAACAGTTTTTTAACAAAACACAGTGAATATAATAATAAGAACTTTTTTTTTTAAATAATTGATATTACAATTATTTTATTGGACGTTATTTTGAAAATTCGGCGTAAGCCCTGTTAGAAAATTTCAATGACGTCTCCCCGCCATTTCAATTACAAACTCCCCCACCTAATAATTCGTAATCCCAAAAAAATCGGAAATTTTGCGTTTAAGAATTTACCTCAAAACTACAAAAATCGTGGTAAAACATTTAAAATTTAATACCTCTTTGAAAGTATCTTTGAAGTAATAAAAAAAAATGGGACTTCATATATAAAATGTGTTTTCAATTGAAAAAAAAAAAAAAAACAGGAAAATAAGATTTTTTTTTAATAAACAAAATTAAAGATACGGTAGACGGAGATATTTTGAAAATTCGGCATAAGCCCTGTTATACTATTTCAATGAGAATAAGATCAATTTGATGTTACAGACCACTTTATTCACCGAGTGTAACTAAAATTGTTTGAATCATTTTTGAGAAAATCGATAAAGGTACTTCCGGCCCATCGATTTTATCGAAAAAGTTACCATCACATCCCATTCATACACCCACGCCTAAAATATGTAATTTCATTTTCGTACGGCTTTACATTTTTGAGTTGATAACACATACTCAGACTATTTTGTGATACATAGTTATTTGGATCTCAAAACGTGTATTTTCGTCGAAAACTCGAGTTCAAAATTCTCCACGATCACAACACCTTTCCTTATACATATATTCCATGAATAGGTTAGTTAAAATAAACATTGGCAAAGGAACAATAAAAAACTAAATCCAAAATTATGCAACTAAGAAAGGACAATGTATTGTCATATTTGGTTATAATGAAAAAAAGAAAAGAAAGGGAAACATAGAAAAAAGATATTATATATTTGTTAATTACTTTATGTTCGTATTTATTACTTTATATCTATTAAAAGATTGATTGGTATACTTGTAAAATAAAGGCTTTCTCTTTTATGCTGGTCTTTTATAACCAAAAGAATTCAATGACCTCTTTGAGGTAGTGTAGTGGGACATCGTTCTTCTTGGGACAAGACAAGGCAAATTCAATTCTAGCCTGCCCCAGCAATTCACGGGGTCACATTTTTGTGTTTTCGTTTCCCCTCCACCAGCTGAGACTTCATTGTGGCTCAATTGAACGCCCGTCTCTTTACGACTTTTTTTTTCTTATCCTGAAGGCTTCTTTAATAAGGCTTCAAGGGATCTATTTCTGTCTTGTCAGCCGGCTCTTGCCACAAATATAGAAACATTACTTTTTTATTTACTCTTTTAGTTTATTCTATATCTCTTATTCCATTAAGATTTAGGTTCAAATGGTATATGCATTAAGGTATTCTAGAATTTGAAGATTCGATATCAAGATTGAAACATAAAAACCTTCGATAACTTTCGTAATATTGCTCTCAATATGTAAATAAAATATTTTTATTGAGTTGAGTAAACTATTACTTCCCGTTAGGTAAGCTAACAGATCACGCACCAGTTGCCTCGGGTACGATCGCACCTGCCTCACCTCTGTTAACACTATCTAGTAATTAATGCGACTATTGCACAGTTCAACGAGGCCATCTGTATAACTAAAAAGAACAAAATTATGTTTATTTTTCAATTTTGAATTGCTTAGCTCATGCCCTAAAAGTGAGAGTTTATAAAACCCTAATCTTTCAACCGTATACGGAGGCGTAACGTGGCCTTGTAAACTGTGGGGAGAACAGCACCTATAGGTTTTTTGGAATATTTTATTGTAAATAAAACGTAAATTATTCGAACCGAAGAAGGATGGGTTAAGCGCAGAATTCTGAATAATTCACTATTCCGATTTGTGTGAATTGCACTCGGTAAATATTATTAAGAGGATGACATTGCGTCGAAACAGATGGGCATGTCAGGATTAGTAGCGACCGTATCCCTGAAAAGTTAATAAACACTAGTTCCGAGGAGTAGACCAAAACGTAGGTGGGAGTTTACATCACGGTTGATCTTGTTGATTTGGGTTTGGATGGGCGCAATTGGGAAGAATTTTGCAGGCTGGTTGTATCGGCATAATCCAATGGTTAATCTAATGCATACTTACAGAATAAATTATAAAATTAGTGATAAAACAGTTTAAATGAGATTTAAAGTCCAGACATTATCAAATAATAGACGGATGTCAAAGAGATTTAAGATAGAGAGGAAATAACTCATGTTAAGTGACACTGAACATTAAAATACGACTTTTTATAGATTTATTAAAAATTGTAACTATTGACAAAATATATTTATATGGATTAAATAACTAGAAAACTACCATTAAAAGATATTTAAAAAATGTTATTTATGTAAAAAATGTTTTTATGTAGTTATTATGTGAAAAAAATAAAACATGGTTTGGGGAAAAATAAAAGTTAAAATTATTTATAATTTAATCCTTATAATAGGAAATACAATTTCTGTTAAGAAAAGGATGTATATATAAATTAAGCACAGATACCTCGTTGAATCAGAAAAACAACAACTTTTTTTTTGCTCTCAAGAAAAATTCATGTTTTCAACTTCAGCCCTTATGATCGCGCATCAAACATATAATTTTTCTATCTTTTAGTTTTTATTATATATTTTTTACTTTTCTTGTATCTATTATTCTAATTGATATTACTACACTTGTTCATTTTATGCATAATATTTACTAATGATTTTTTTTTTATTTATACCTATCTTATTTCTAATTCTTTTTTAAAATTTACTATGCTCATTTTCATACAATTTTAATAGTCCTACCATAGTTCAGTTTATATTTTACGCCATCTCATTCTCTTGCACTGTTTACAATATTTTTAATTTTTAGCCTTGATAAAGTCCTTGAAGTAAATGTTGGAGGTTAATAAATACTTCTATACTATAGAACTAGAGTTCCTTTTTGACCGCACCGGACTATCTTCCTTGGCTGATGTGGTATATTAAAAGTATTAATTTTTTTTTTTTTTATAAATAGTTGGTAATGATCATGATCATTCATTTCAACTATACATTTTTTTTCTATCTTGATTCATTTACGTTTTTACGAAGCAAATAATAACCATAATTAACATAATCAATTGCTAATACTATTGGAGCAAATGAAATTACTCTGCGACCTAGAGTATTGAATATTCATAGGATATTGATTATCATGGGATGTATCCAATTAGCATTTTGAATACATTGTACAATAGTTAGCAAATTGTTTGGAAGTTATGGTTTTACTGTCAAACAGTAGACTCCAGTATTTACTTGATAAATTTTCATCGCATAAATCTCGCATCCAATATTTTTTTTTTTTCTGTTTTGAATCATAATTTTAAAAAATAATAATAATTTAGATTCAACACTTATATGGATGTTTTAGTTCCGAATTCTAATGTTCTAGATCCTTTATCAGTTGTTTTGGTTCTGATTTAAAATATATTTTTAGATGGCCACGGTATCTTCTAATTTAAATTAATGCTTAAAGTACCACCAATGGGTGGTTCCTTCCCAAGATTTTCAAGTGTAAATGAAACATACAACATATTTACTTATTGTATTTATTATTTGTACAGTTGTAAATCACATTAAGTAAATAAATAAAAAAATATAATTTTAAACAAAACAATTTCTATGCAATAATATGATTTTAATAAAAATATCAAACCATGTTACCGTGAATACTCACAAATTAAGAATCAGTAATTGTAAAATACTAGGTTGGATTTATATTATAATATATAATATATTTATATCTAAATATATTTTTTGTAATTTGTTTATTTTTGTTCTTCATTTATTTGAGAGCATTTACTAGTAATAAAATTCACCAGTGCTACCTAAATTTTTATAAAATTACACTTTGGAATTACACAATTTTTTGGAATATAATCATTTTTAATTTACAGGCTAATAACGTCAGAATCAGCTACTATTTGAGATATTCAATGTATTATGTCTTAGGAAATCCTCGCATTAACTAATGAGTATAAATGAAAATACTAAATAATTTATTAGAAATAATAAATAAATAATTTCTACTATACAGTATAAATAAAGTAGTATTTTTATTGTTACTATGAAACTAATAATAATGTAGATATTCTTCTAAATTAAATATTTATATTTTATATTATAGGTATATAATAGTTTTTTAATATTGACTTTTAATTTATAATTGAGTTTTCAACTTTTGAGTGTCGATCTTGAAACTGTAGGGTCGTGCTAGTTTCATTCTCTTGTCAATATAGCAATCCATATTAAACGAAACGACTGAATACCCATGTATTGTAGATCATCCATATAGATAGATCATCTATGTATCTAGGTGCAGCCACATAATTAATAAATAATGGTGATTAGAGTTTTTTATAGTAAAACTACATAGTGATAAATACTGAGGTATATGCAGATATATACATAGCATATAGTGTTTACATGGTTAATTTATTTAGTAGATATATACATTTAGTGATAATAATAGTAATAATGTTCTGTGGTAAATTGAATAAAAATTGAAAAGAAAAAAAAGTAATATTTATTATTATATCTTAAAATTGACTAATTAGTATGCCGTGTGTATAGCAGCCCTATAAACATATTGGAGTAGCTTTGATTGAAAACAAAGCATTTGCCTCTCTCTTGGAGAACGTTTTGAAAATGTTAAATTGAGTAAATAACTATCTTCATGTAGATACTAACACCGAATTTGATACCTTTTTAATGATAAAGAATAAACAATAATAATTAATATTGTTCATGCTGAAGAATATATTTTCAAATGCCAAGCACTAACTAGGTAAATATTAATGGAGGGAAAATAGAAACTCCGGATACCTCTAGGCTTTATTATTTTGGCGAGGAAAAACTGGCTGCTAACAAAAAGTCATCCGGTCTGTTGTTTCGTTATTCATAAAGCCAGTTGTAACCAAGCGCAAACTGAATTCGACCCTTTTCACTTTGTACTATTCAGCCATAGGCAGATTTCAACGCTTTGAAATTTACACTGTGAATATTTTCGTATGGTATTTTTTTTATTCTTTTTAGGAAAGTGGTTTTAATAAAACTATTTAGATGTTTAGTAAGTTATATTATTCCGGTTTCACGTAAAAAAAAAAAAAAGGGACCAAACTTTAAAATATGTGACCAACTACATTGGGTTACTAAATACACTACAGACATAACTTATAGTACTTATAGGTAAAGAATAATTAATCTAAAAGGTTTTTTTGTATTAATAATTATGCAAATTATAATGCCTCAGGACTAGCGAAACATATTGAAAATAACCATGAATGTAATTTTAAAAAATAATTAACAAAACAGAGGATGTAAAAATTAAAAAATATTTAGAATCTATTTATGTTTCAAAACATATATATATAACGTAGTTAATTTTAAAACTGATATAGGAGAAATTAGAAAGCATTATATGGACATATGCAAAATATGTTTTTAAAATAATAATAATTAATAAAAAAAAAATTGAATCAATACGAGGATTTGCTTAAATCTATTTCTTATAGACTTAAGCAAATTCTCAAAGTAACAACAATTCAGGGCTCAGTACACAAAAATTTGGATAGATACGTAGACAAGAAAAAAAAGTACTGTTTTAAAGGTAATTAAATAATTATTAAATATAATGAATAACATTAAAATTTAATAATTACATTTTATAAATTGTACAAAGATTTGTGAACAAAAAAGTGGGAAAAAGCACCAATGAAAACTATAGTGAAAGATAAGGTTAAAAAATAGGACACATATTTAGTTTGGAACATATTAAAAAATTAGTAAAAGTAACTAAATTATAGTAAAATATTCAATTATTTGTTTGTAAATGTGAAAAAAAAATACTAAAATGCAATGTAAAATTTGTTCATTGTAAATAATTTTAACTTGATAATGGGTAGAAGAGCCCAAAACGTTGTTCGGATAACATAATGAATATAGAAGTTATAAAAACTGGCATAAATAAATTCTTTAAAAGGAAAAGACTAAAGTTTTAACAAAAAAAAATCTTTGGAACTTACGTGGTAATTACAACTGCTTATTCATACTTAGAATTTGTTTTTATTCTTTTTTTTTTTTTTTTTCAATATCTCCTTATAACTCTCATAATATATTTTATCTCTAAAACCAAAACTTTTTTCCTCTTTAATAAATACTAGATATAATTTATTTACGAGATTCATTTTTAAGATTTTATTTTCGCATCTAGGTAAAATTAATTAGAATTTAAAAATAAGAAATATAGACATATAAGGATACACGTTTCAAAATAAATAAATATTTTGAATTAAAAGTAATAAATGTGAAAAAGTAGTAAATTTGAAAAAAAAAAAAATAGATAAATAAATTTATAAGTGAAGAAAACAGACGATATTTCAAAAACTGTTAAGCAGAACAATATTTTTTTTTTTTTAAACAAACGAAATATTATGACTTGAGATGCCACCATATACAAATTGACCTATTATCTCTCCTTTTTTTTTGCAACTTAGTTCTGATTATTCTCCTAATGGTAACCCTATCTTTTTTTTTTATTAACATTTTGTCTTTGAACATAGATTTACTGCGTGTGATATAGCTGGAGCATATAAAAGGATTCTTAATTCTTAATGTTTTCCAGAGATTTAACTTTGAATATATTGTTAACAATTGAAAATAGGTTTAAAAAAATTGTAATAAATGAATTGCCACTAGAAATAAACAGTTGAGTAAACATACGAGTACTAGTTTTTTTTTATACTGTATTAGAGAGTTTACTAAGTAAAGAAACGATTGGATCGAGAGTAAGGTAAACAATTTCTAGCCGTTTCGAGTAAATAAATTGTGCAAACAATAGGAACACTAGCTGGGATATAGTGGCCCTCCACTGTTTGGGGACTATCTACGTTGGCTATAAGAACACTAATATTGTGGCTTTAGGGGGTTTGTTATGGGGTCGAGTATTGCCCCATTGATTACGTGGGCTCCTCTGAGACAATTTTTCTGATTTTCCTCTCTTATAAGAAAAGTTTCTGAATTCTCTTCCGGGGTCTAGGCTTTGAGTATTTTCGATAGCGTGTTAAACAATAAAGTGAAGTTAATATTCAAGATTCTGTGTATCAATTAATATAATTTTCAAAATATATATATTGGTTATACTTATTATTGTCTCCTGCCCTGAACATGGATGTAATTCCAAGTGAACCAATATGTTAACTATTAAAATAAAAACAAGAACGCGGTTGAAAGTAATGATATAAAAAATGTATGGGTAGCTGTTATTTTATTTATTTATATATTTTTAGATAAACAAAATAAATGTATACCATATGTGGTTGTTTACATTTATTTACTAATCTCCAGATTTTCAGTATGTTATAATGTATTATTTTTATAAATAAATTTATTATTATTTATCTAATTTAAAAAATGTACAATTAAACCAGAATTTGCTTAGCTGCATTATCAAAACTTAATTAAATTAGAAACTAAAACACGAATAATAAAAATACAAAATTTAAGGAAAACATTGGTGCGAAATTGCATATTTAATAAAAGCATATGGAATATTGGCCTTAGATATGATGAAGAAATAAATATTGTTTATGAACGAAGCTATGAGATAGATAAGAAATAGCAAATCGAGATAGCATAAACGATAACGGATTTTTCAAAGGAGTTGTATAAAAATGGATTTAAAAGTGAAGTTTACTTTGAGGCTTGAAATTTGTCTGGTTCACGGAAGAGTAGAAGGTAAAGAGATAAAGAATAGAGGTTTTTTGTTATTAAAGGTTTCAATACAAAGAGAACAAGAAAGTACTATCGTCCGAAATTAGAAGAAAGCCATTCTTCTTTGATACAACAGTGGAAGATATGAATCCTAGGAAGCAATTTATTAATCTTTTTATACTTATCAAGTGTTCAGAATATAGTTCTCCTACGATGTGGTGGAAATCAAAGGAGGATCTCAGCAGAGAAGTACTTCGTATCTTGAGTTTTTAAGGACAGATATGAATTTTCGAGTAATAAGGGAAATATCGTTATTCCAAGCTATGGATTAATCTATGGTAACTCCAAGGTTTTTTTATTAATTTTGTAAATTGATTAATAGTACTACATATATATTATTAGTAAAATATAAAAACGAGTCATATTGTGTTTAATCTTGTATTTCATATATTAACATTTTTCTAAAGTTTGTATTTATAATGATATAAATTAGACACACACGCATATATAATTGCAATGGGCCGTGAAATATGTTGCTTGGTCATAAAAATATTTTATCTGTAAGATTTTTCATAAAAGTAATTCCTAGAAACGTTTTTCAAAAAATATACTCATGATAAATCAGAGTATTTGACTTAGAAAGCTGTAGTGGTTCTTACTGTGTGGTTCCAGTGGTCTAAGGAGTTCTCGGATAAAAATAAAGAATGAGACAGTTAGAGGATGAAGTTCACTGCGTAACGTCCCTAAGAGGAAAATGGACTTGTGCTTTCTTAAATTCTATTTTATGGTGAACGTAAGAACGGTTTTTCATGTTGAGAAAACCTCAATAATTATCTATATTTCGGGAAAATTGCTAAGTAAAAATCTAATATCTGAATTTACATACAAAAGAAATAGATTGTATAACATTTTGTTTATTCATGTAGTTATGATATATAACTATCATTTGTCACGACAAATAACAAAATAAATTTATTTGTAACATGGGTTTATTTAGTTTCTTTTTTTTCTCGGAAAAATAATTATTGACCTATCTGTGAATAAATAGTAATCGCTGCAGGAAAATGTTAGTAGCATTTAGGATTTTATATGATTCTGATCGAATCATTTTTTTTTTAAATTTATTTATTGATATTTACAACTGTACATAAATACATTAAGTAAATTTGAGGAAATCATAACGGTATGTTACATGAAGTGAAACTACCCAATGGTAGCACTCTAAAAATATTTTTACAATGTAATATCGATCGAATCATTTGAATACAATATAAGATGGGGGCGCGGTAGCTCAGTGTGTATGGCAGTGTGCAAGTAACTCTAAAAATCCGGGTTCCAATCAGGCTTAGGTAGATATTTATTCATTACCTTAGCCATGAAAGCATTACGTAAACCAGTGCTCCTTTACAAAGTATCGCTGATCCTTCGTTGGTAGTCGTGGCTCACATTATTATTGTCATAGCAATAATAATAACAATGTCAGTCTCCGAATAAAAAAAAACAATGAAACAGATTTAAATCATGAAAGTAGTTTTTATTATTTTTTTCTTGTTATAATGTCATCTAATATTAATGTTACATATATACATAACTGATAATACAGTAGTTTATAAAAATAATACATAGTAATATAAAAAAGATATGATTATTAGTGAATATATGTACACTACCATAAAGGATGTTTATTTAATCCATGAAGAGGGTATATTGCAAGTGTGCCAAAGACACTCCAAATAGTTAACACCAAAAATATCAAAAGTTTTTTTTAATTTCAAAGTACATTTTGATGAATGCTAAATATATATCTTTATTATATAAATGAGTGCGAAAATAGACTATGTTAACTTGTACCATTACAAGTATACGACAGACACTACAAATATTTTTTTATTCTTAGAGGACTACGTGTTCCAGAAAAAAAAGATTAATTCTGAATAAAACAATAAAAAAGGTAATGCCCGTTTCATTTCAATCAAGCTTTATATTCCAGTCCATATCTTCCGAGTTGTCAAAAGTATATGATCCTCGTTTGAACATGGGCGGATTTACCAAATTAAGAATGGGACAGGGAAAAAAGAAGGGCGTTGGAATTATTTTGGTAGAGTAAAAATATCTTTTAATAGGAACCCTTGAATTTTATGTGTCATAAAACGTTCAAGCCCGGTGGGCACTTTAGAGTTTTACTATTATTTATGGAAAGGTCATGTAAACCATTTCCACATGTCTGTGGGTAGCTTCCGAGGCATTGTACCATATGCTCTAGGTGGCTGAGTTGTAAAATCTCTTTATAGCCGTGAGGATTAACGATATCTTGTAAAGAGCCTGGTTAGTCCTTGTGTGTTAAACATCCACCAAACTGTTGGTCGTAATTGTTAAATCTATATGTTGTACATTAACTGCATTAAAGGGGCGAGTTAGTTATATTATAGTCAATATCGACAATACCTCAATCCACAGGGCTGCACTAAAATCACTTTAGATGCATTCTATATAGCAATTTTCCTGAAAATATGAATGCTAAAATTAATAAGAACTATTAAATATTATTAATAAGTGAAACATAGGGTTATGTTGGAAGATTCCAACATAAAGTCTTGAGTCCCTCAAAAAGCAATTAAAATATATCTCATCTAAATATATAGTCATTTCTAAACAAATCTAATCAAGTATACAGTGTATCACTCCAAAGCAGTTTAACATTTAATAAAGGAAATGGATATAACATGAAATGTAATCGTTACAGATAATGTTACCCTCTTCTTCAATGTATGATGAATAGTTTTGGAATGATGTATTATCTTTGGCTTGTCTTGTTCAGCTGTTGGTATGAGTTGTGCTATATCTTGCCAGTACTAATATTATTTTATGTTTTCTCGGTCTGATGATACCTTAATCGGTTTGTTATTTACAGACTCGAGACTCTCAAGCATTTCTAATATATTTTTTTATTTTTGTTTAACATTTATTTATTTATTTTTATCTCTTACGAATTTATTAGATAATGGTTTTATTAAGAACATAGTGAACAATACGCAATTTCAAATAAACTCGCAGTTTTCTATAAAAACACTGTATATCCACTTTTTAGCAGTAAAAGGTTTACTTAAAAATTAAATATTTTAAAGCTTATTTTGTTATTTTAAAATTCAAATAAGTGTTTCAAATCAACATAAAACAAAAATTGACTCATCTGAAAGAGAGGAGAGAGCAAATTATTAAAAAGTCAATATGAAAATATTGACTTTTTAATAATTTGGTTCAAAAGTGAACACATTTGCTTCTCAAATATAGATTAGAAATTTACTTATTAAATTGTAGTAAAGTAAGATTGGGATGAAAAGGAAACATTACCCGTAAAAAATGCAACCCAAGAAAAATGGTTGCAACCCAACTAAATTAATCTAAATTGAAACTTATTACATATAATATAGCACAACCTTCTAGTATAAGAGCCGAAGAGGAAAAAAAGGCAGTTATTTCACTCCAATATTTTTTTACTTTAATGAAAACTATGAATAGTTAGTAGTCGAAATTGATGGGTCGGCCAACCTTAGTTGAAGTAACGGATGAGGGCTGTTGCAAAACGTTAAAAAAAATTCATTCGGTACTCCTTATCCTTAAAACTACCTACAACACTAAAAAACCAAATATCATTTGAAAAAGAGTAAATTTTCTTAAATATGAGTCCTATAAAATCTTTTTACGTTAAATAGTTCCCGAGATACACCTTTCGAAAAAGGAACATTTCTCAACGAAATAAAGAATAATCATTAGTTAGTGAATTTATTTTATCTAAGTTCTTTTAGCCTTTCTGATAACTGACATAATTGGAAAAAAAAAATTTTTTTCTTTCTTATAAGAAAATAGATTGAAATTATTTTTAAAAAACTTCTGTAATACATTGTGTTAAAATATTACAATAAATAAAAAGTGAAGTAGAAAATAATTCACAATCTTTAACTGTGCTTCTGAGTTTTGTCCAGATTGTTTTAGACCATTTAAACACTGACTGAAGAAATGATTTATGAATTCATCAACTGAGAATCCGTGAGCGAAGAACGTTATTTTTTATGATGCTCATGTTGGAGAGAGACTACTCATTCACATGTGTTGAATCAAACCCACAAAAATTCGGCTGTACCAAGTCTCTGAGCTCAGAAAAGGTTTCCCGATGGCATGGAACCCCATACCGCTCACCCTTTGTTCATGGCCTATAAATCAGCTTGGTTATTCTGAGTTAAAAGTATGTAATCGAAGTTTTTGTTGATAAAAATATAAATAAATATAATGAAACTGAACCTGAAACTCAGGCCGAAACGTCGGCATAAAATAAATAAATATGGTTTTGTTTATTTATGTTGTTCTTTGCTGACCGCACCCCCCGACAAACTTCTCCAATCATTAATCTACGGTCAACTATCTACACCTCATAAATAAATATAATTTATAATTATTAGAAGCGTTAAAAAAATTTTTTGATTGGTTTAATTAAAATCCTGTACGAGTGGGGGACATGAAAGTGAGAGGAGCCGGGAAGTTCTCAAGGGAGGGAACTCTTCAACGAAAGTTTTTACTGTGAGCGAGGATAGAGAGCTAGGTTCTATGTTTTTCAGGTTAGTTCAAAAAGTAATTATTATTTATATTAAAATTCCTTAGTCTATTGGTTATTTATCATTAAATTTACCATGTACATCGTGGAAACATATCCCACGTTATAATTTCTTTTTTATTTCTCACTCTAGAGAAATAAACAGAGTTTCACTAAATGTACTTAATTGTATATTAAGATAATTTCATTTATGAGAAAATAATAAGTTAATAAAATACTCGACGAATAATTATCCTAAATGAACTAAATGAAAACAGATAATAAACACAAGTTTACTAGACAATTAACATTAACACCTGTGTAATTTTGTTAAGTTCAAAGGGTACTACGCATTGGTGGCAGCATCCCCGAGCTCATCGATTTTGGCGCCTTTTACTATGTACAAAATAGTGAAATTTTTAATCCAAAATACGCATTTTTTTCTTATAACGAGTGATAGAGTGAAATGATTTTGAAATCTAAAATTTTGAAAATTTTAAAACAGTTTGATTCAGAAACGGTATGTAATAAATTTTTGAATAGTTTACTCAAATAATAATTAAAATGTATTTTAAAATATATTCGACCTTAAGAATTTGTTTTTCGTTGATTTCAGTATAATTTTTAAATTTGTACGCGAAGGCTATTCATCTAAATATTTATACATTTATTTATATATAAACTAATTATATATAAACTCATGAAAATTTATAATTTTCTTCCTAACGCACCATCTTTTATTTTAAAATACATACAAGATATATAAAGGGGGCTGAAACAGTTAAATTTTAAGATATTTAGTCAATTTGAACAAAGAATGTTAGATTGGAGAATCAACAACTCTCTAATATTTACCTACTCCTGATTGAAACTCTTCCGCCAGCTTTACACGGGATCTTTACTTAAGAAGCGTATGGTTTCCTGAAAATGTATTTATGTTTTACCTTCGCTTTGTTATGAATTCTGTTTGTTTTATGTGCGTTCTGTGTTAGTTTGTTTATCTTTTTATTTACATTTGGTAGGAGTACGAAAATGAAATATTAAGAAAAAAAAGACAATTAATTTCCTATTAATTTAGGTGTAATTATCTGTTACAGCAATAACAATTATTAAAATAAATTCCCCAATAATTAATCCAGGAAATGTTTATTGAATTATCTCAGCTAAAGTTCGGTTCTATTGTGCTCGGACATCTTGCGAATACTGTCTCCGTGGTTTTTCTTCGTTCCAAATCGTTACACTTGAACGAGAGTTTAACCTATAGCACGTGACAAATCAGGCAAATTAAAGAGTGATTCATTAGCGCAGATACACTTCGTTTGTTTTCCACTTTTTTCTGAACTTTGTTTTTAGCAGATTTTTATTTCGTTTCTAATAAAAGTCAGATATATATAAAAATCACAAAACTTGAATTTTCAAATAAAATGTTTTTTAATTGAAAAAATTATAAAAATGCTAATTTTTTTTTTATATATCAGATATACAGTGCTTCAGAATGGTATGAGGATCGAGAACTAAAAATTTCCCTCCCTTTCTGGTTAAAGATTTAAAGTGCATTACCATAGCGAATACTGTTATACCTCCACTAAACAAATTGGGCGTTCCGATTAATTCATTCTCCAGCTCCAACTTGTTCAAACCGTCATGGAAAGTTCTTGCGAAAAGAGTTTATTGGTAGGATATATCAAAGAAATTTTGTAATAATTAAATAACGAGAGTTATTTAAACAGAAAAAGGTGGTCCAATTTACAAAATATTTGCAGCCGAAAATTGGGTGTTATATTCTTCAGGCTGGTATGTGTTTGTCAGTATTTGTTTTTTTGACTTAAAAATAGTTCTGTGATTCGATGAGGTGTAGTAAAATGCCTGTGTCAAAAATATTCAATGTTTATATGGAAATTTACATGGTTAATTAATTTTTTTTCCACAAGCACTCAATGACAAATGAGTGAACGTTTTAGGTTTTTTTAAAAAATAAAATGAACTTCGGTAGGGGTGTACCTTATACCTAATTTTAATTGGCACCTGTTGTATTATCTAAGGAATTTTTTTTTTAATTTATTTTTTTATATTTTAACTTGTATTTACATAAAAATACATCTAGTATATGCGATGTAGACTGACATGTAGAGAAACTACCCATTGAAAGTTCTCTAGTAAAGTCAAAATTGAATTAATTTTCTGATATAAAACAGCTTACCGAAAATTTAAAAATATGACTAGTTCGTGGAGCTATGAAATTGGTTAGAATTGATCTAAGGTGGAAAACTTATATATTTCGAGTCTATATTAGGAACAATTTCGGCCTGAACGATCAAAAACTTTCTTCTATTAGGACACATTTTCATCCTAGCCTCTCGGTCTGGTAACCATCCTGTTATTATCCGAGGAACGAAATATAATTTTTAGCTTAAAGTTAATTTTGGATAGTTCGCAGATTTAGCGAAAATCTATATTACCCGCTTTGATAGATTATTTGTATTCATTTAATATTTTTGTTTTCAGGTGTGAGAAGTCTCGGCCATTGCCTTTGGGTTCCGATGGGCATTTCGTTCCTGAGTTAAAGGTAAGACGCTGCCTTCCCCCTCACTAATTCTGTTTTGAAATTCATTGCCTATTGTTTGGCCAGATCGCTTGTGATTAGTTCTCGCTGCTTTGACATTAGTCAACGCCGTGGAACATGAGCACAACATGTCCGGGCTAATGAATACTTTACCAGTATTTATTCCCTCGTCCAGGCATCACTAAATAATTAATGATCCTCTTAAATCATCACTAAGTACTTAATGATGACTATTAACATTCTTAGTTATACGGATGAATTTATTTAAAAAATTTGAAAACAGTTTATAACGATTAAGTTTCCTTTACTTTCGGTGTTTTCCTAACATAATAGAACCCTGCAATTATCTAATCAACATTTTTTGTGAAATTATGATTTATAACCGATATCTTTAATATATATAAAGAAATTTCATTTTACAAAATAAATCCAAGGACTAATATTCCTCTGCGTCGCTATTAGATTTAGATAAGTCATATATTTTTAAATGAAAAAAAAAAATATAATAAAGCTTAGAAAACGTGGGAAAAATATATTGATTGGTTTCATCTTTTATGGGTTCGATATTATCTAGCAATATATGTATAAATAAAATATTTTACAGTCTCTATATTCAAACTTTTCAATTATGCTCTCTCTTTTTCCAAATAAATGCCAATACTTTTGTATTTATTTTGTCATATTGGATTGGCGACTGGATCAGGCGCATGATTTCGTTTAAACCCATGTAGTTATTTTTTTTTTTTAAATTTATCTATAAGATATGTTTATGCGATTGATATGTTTATTACATTATAGACATTTCCACACAGTTTTATTAGTAATCTTGGCCTCTATTTTTTTTCTAAATTTATGAAGATATTCACTTCTAAGGAGTTCAAGAATGTCAAAATCAGAGAAACAAGATCAGAACTACTCGTTCAAAACGAAAAATAGTGTACTTAATCAAAATCTACTATTATTACCCTAAACAACTGTAAAAAATAGTTTACTTAATACCTGAAACATTTTATTTAGATTCATTCGACTGGAGTCTGATTATGTTCACTTGTCTATTCTTTTGTTTGTATATATTATAAGAGAGTTTTTTTTATTTTATTTTATTTCAGTTTGTTTTTTTTGTTTTTTTTTACTTGTTTATTTTATTTTTTTTTTATTTTAGTATGTATGAGATCATTCATCAATATTACCTATTGCCCACTACTGTGTGGCAGATTGTAATATCTATCAATAAATAAATCTATCAATAAAAAAAAAGATTCATTCGACCAAAGAGAAATTATTTTGAAATTTTATTTTGCTTTAATCTACTCTGAAAATCAATGCTTTTGTCTGTATGCTTTTTTGCGGTTAGTGCGCTATATTTTTTCCCTCCACTCCCAGGAGAAACAGTACGATTAGAATGAATCCAAAAAAGTCAATTAAAATCTATGGGGACAAAACATACAATTCCAATGTGAGTAATAGGGACTGTCCAACATATAATTAAGGAGACTATATAGTGTTTACTGATCCTCGATCCGAGTATGTAGGGAACATCTGTCCTTTATTTTAAATACGAACTTTGGAATAGTTTTCTAATTACCAAAATCGAGTGTATCACAGGGCCTTCCATTCAACATCCTACACCAGGACCGGGCTCCTGAGGAGATCCGCTCTGGTGCGTCCAACCTTTCATCCCTGACCAGTCTGCTGGAAGCGGGAGGAGGGGGAGTACTCCAACATAAATACTCCAAAATCATGTTTTTATTAAAGAAATTCATTTTCATATTTTACAAAAGTGACTACTTTCTTCTAAAAGTCATAAAGGAAGGGAAATCATTTCTTTAAATTTTACAAATGAAAGCATTCATTACATTCAGTAGCCAGTATTACTCCTTGCTCTAATTGAAGACTGAAAACGTTCTGGCAAGTCCTAAATCAAGTGGTTAATGGAGTCTTGGTTCTGGTTTCTTTATTCTTTCACAACACCTTTCCTCATTTCCTGGGCAGTGGTAGAACGGGGTTCATATCGGGAGGTTACGATGTAAATGCATTCTGTCGATACCTGCCTCAAAAAGTTACGAATAAAAATATCCATATATTTTTAAAAATCCGATACACAATAACCACAGGTACTGTACCCCTTTTTCATTGTTAATCTTGACGTCTACTCTGACTTTTCCTCTTTAGTTATGAAACAGTTAAGTGAAAGTAAAAAATAATTCAGATCAATGAAATATTATATTTCTTTTATTTTAGTATAAAATTTATTCGTATTTAATTTTCGAGAAGGTTTATATATTCGTCATATTGAATTCACATTGCCGAAGTAGAAGGAAACCTAATTTTTGTATATAAATTTAGAGAAACAGGCCTTGGAAAATTAATGCCTCTAAAATCAAATGCCTTTGAGATCCTGATTGGAATTGATGTTTTAACAGGAGCGACTTCGCATCCGCTAATAACCTCATTACGATTCATTGAAAACCAGAAAATTGCATCAAGGCCTAATGTCGTTTAGGAACGGGACGGCTCGGGATTGAAACTAGAACCAACACCGCGGTAGAGCAACCAAATTAACCCTTTTGGTTAGAAATGAGTTTTGGAATTTTTTGAGAGCGAGTTGGTAGCAGATAATCTACTATTATAATCTTATCAAGACTTTTTGAAATTTGTATTTCTTACTTGTTAATATAAATATCACATGATCTGCTCATTATTAAAAAAACTTTGTATTTTCCTGAATCTGAAATGTATTTGAATTTTGTTCAATGAGTAGTGTCTATTTGGTTGTTTTTGTTTTATTGAGGAGAATTCTGATTTTTAAATATTTTAATTAACAGATATTTAGGTCAGGCGCACTTCATTACAAATAATAAAATAAATACATCCATCTATGCCTTACAGATGAATAGTACTACATTACATAATAACAAAATAAATAACTAGAAACAAAAGAAAATTAAAATCAAGTTAAAATAAATTATCTTATATTCAATTTGAATTAAACTATTAATTTTTTAAATAAAGTCAAAAATCCAATATATTCATATTTAGTCATTACCTTTACATTTTATCAAATTTATTTTTCAAAATCATCCTGATATGGATTTAATTATAAATCTTCCTGTTAAAGAAAGTTTTTATCACCAGCGGTGAAATATTTGAAGACGATGATAGCAGGTTACGTTGAGGTGAGGTTATACCTAAGAGCCGATTCACAATGTTATGGGATCGATTCTCAACTAATTTTTCCATTTTCATTTTACAGCGACACCAAGAAAGGGAAAATCCTGCTTATTAGGTGCTGATAACATAGAAATGTAGTTGTAGTAATTAACTATATAATAAGTACATACTGTAGAAAATGGTTACGCAAATGATCCTGATTGAAGATTCCTTTAAATTTTTTGGAAAAAAACATAGAGAGATATTTAAAAAAAACTATGAAGTGGATGACCTGTTCTCAGATTCAGAGTTATAAATAGATACGGGTATTCTAGTTTGGATTGAGACGTTACTTTCAATGCAGCTTTGACCGATATGAGTGTTTTCCTGAATTATTCATTTAATCCTTGCCATGGACAGATGAGACAGACCGTGCTAGGGCCGAAGACAGATGCTCCGATGCTGGATAAGGGAAAAGGGATTTCACGGTCTGCTAGCTCAACGGGCCACCGAGCCTTACTACCATTCACTAACTCAGTCCGATACGGTAAGTTAGCGCTGAGTTATAGCTTCTTAACCCGCGTCTCCTTCCTAGGTTCTTTTGATGGTATAATGAAAGAGTGCTGTTAGATCCACTTAATTCTAGTGAAACAGGAGTTCTTGAATAGGTCTGGACCATGTCTACCGTCTCCAGGTAGATATAGGTCCAGGAAGCGCATTATACACTGGCGGCAATTAAGATTACATAATTAATTTTATTGCATAAATCTTTGAATGTAATGTGACTGCCTCCGATTATATTCAATTTGCTTAATGAGCATGGATACGGTTAAGAAAATCTTAAATGATATGATAATAAGTGAAATGGCTTTTGGGGACAACTGTTAGGGTTTACCAGTAACCCTAATTGAAAAAATTTGTAATTGACAAAACTTGTAGCAGATAAATTTCTAACCTTCTGATCCGGTTTGCTCTTATAACGCTGTTATCCTACATTAAAGTTGTGGAGCTGTAAATGAGAAAAATATTTTCTAGAGAAAAATGCAATATAATATCATTCAATGGTCCTGAAAATGCCGCAACTGTAAACTTTGTGAAATTGACTTTATTGTGTCAGCGGATTTAAAAATCCATTTAGTAGATGTTTGTAGGTCGAAATTATAGAACTAAAAAATTCGCCTAGGAAGGAATTTTGTAAATATAATTATGAGCCCGCCAATACAAAAGTCAATTTAAAAAAAAATTACATATGTTCTTCCAGAGCAGAGATACAATGTGTTCTTTGCGATTTAATTTGGTCAATTCTTCTTTTGAGGCACATTTATAGTCTTTGTGGCATAAGGGGTAAGCCAAAAAGGTGAGCCTTTCGATGAACTCCAGGGGCGTGACTGAGCAGTTAGAGCTAATCACCAGCTGCCTTTTATTTCAGTCTCGATTACAATGGCTGACATTCCTATCAAGTTCAAAGTATGCCTGAGCTCCGAAGGCGTGGTCAGGTCACCACCTTATGGCTTCGCTTTTCCATTTACATGTCAATTAATCCTAATGATTATTAGCTAGTATAACTTAATATGTTAGTCACCTCGAAAATATCACTATAATCGTGTTTAAGTGTAAGTTGACAATCCCGCGTTTCTGTTGGTTTGTGCATTATCTAGCCCCATCTTGCATTCTCTGGCAAAATAGTCTAGCCTTTTATCTATTCGTAAATCTTTAGTTGCCCTAAGATCCCCTCAACCCAAACGGCTACATTTCTGACGGACATGAACTGCCGGAAGTTTGTATACCTTTCAGAGGAAGGAGTATTTCGGGCCCCCCTAAAATTATTAGTTCGTCTGTAATGTGAAAGTTAATTATTTGATTTCTCTATGACGGGGAGGAGGGAGGGAGGGTCGCATATCTGATCCCTTCTCTTTAGAGCTACCTCTGGCTTAATATGCCCTGTGACAGTGGGTGCTCATTGTTTAATTTTATAACTGATGGTAAGCTTTGAACATCTTAAAATTTTGGATGTTTTAGCCTCTAATCAATCGTATAAAATGATACCTATATAATTAAATTAACAGGAATGAATGAAAGTAAAGTATATAGTACTATGAGATAATGAACGATTATACAAATAGAATATATTTGTTTTTAAAGAAAACATAGAAAGTTCATCAGGCCAGTTACAAATGGGCTAATAAAGAATTATTCTAATTTTAAAAATATTGACAAAATATTATTGGAAGTAAATTGTAAAATACTCGTAGCAAATTAAATTGTCGTAGCATTGCTCAACGATTATTTATTGTTCACGAATACCATCTTTTGAATCAGTATTCGCTTCTATATTATAATATACAAGATAAAATATTTATACAAAATAAAATCAACCATTAAATTACATATTTATGAGGAAAATACACATTATATTTACATCACTACCTTCACCCGGAGTTCAAAGATGAAGGTTATCTGACGAGGTAATGATGCCGAGAATGACGAAACTGTGGCTGACAAAGCAACTCTTAGATAAACCATAATTGTCCGTCTTCTATTCCTTCCTGCTCGAGAATCCTGGTTGGTCATCCAACGATATCCCGAAATATTTTCCAAAAATACAATTCCAATTGTAGCAAATGGTATATAACATTTTTTGTGAATTGAAGTTTTTTTTTGGCTGATTTTATAGACTGCTGAGGAAATTATATTTTTGAAGAAGCAAGAATAATGTTGATATACAATTATAATAAGGAACAACTAGTTGAATATAAAACATTGTAACTAACCAACATTTTGACATTGTAAGTTTTTGTCTTGTTAGTTCGCATGTTTAAAGACTAATTAAACATGCGAATTAGACTAATTAACCTCCATTATTAATTTAGTGAACAACTTTTTAAATTATTAATGGCAAACTGTGAAATTAACTAAAAAAGATATTAGAGTGCTACCAATGAGTAGTTTCTCTACACGCCTGTATCACTCCAGAATAACATACATCAAATTTACTAAATGTATAATTATGAACAGTTGTAAATTCCAATAAAGATATAAGAAAACATTAATATAATGGTCGATATGATCTGTCCACTACCCTTTAAGTTTAAGTTTCCATCCATTAATTTATTCTAGTTGAAATCAGATTGCTTTTCTTGAGGGAAGAAGTCTTCAGTAAACAAGTCACCGACCGTTTCCAGATCTTAATTTATTATTTGCTTTTTTGTTATTCAGATCTCGGTTGATAAAAAAGGACAGAATTAGCAATTTATCGGAAAGAGCCGTTGAACAAACACTGGCTTGGACGGGCTGTATTTAAGCAAACAGCAAACCTCAGGGAGACATGCAAATAGAAATTAAACAATCACCGGGGGGTTTGTTGAACCAAGTTGTGAGCGTTTGTTCAGCTCCGGGTTGTCCACACACGAACCTATTGCATATATTCAAATATTGAAGGAGAAACTTTTATAACCTGCTTACGGATTGGTAGTTGCAAAGTAGTTAGATTTGGAATTCGTACTATCCATATATCTCTATTCTGATCTAAAATCCTTACACTGTTGGCTTCTATTTCTGTTTTTTTTTCGACTGATATATCCTCTAAAATATATATATATTAATAAATACAATAAAGTAATACTGGCAAAATAATACACCTGTTATATGTTCAAAGTTGATGCCGAATACCCTTTCAGACTTAATTAAGGCTCAGTCACCTTATAGTTTATCTGTATTCCTCCGGAGTTCCATACTTCCTAAAGAATTCTATAGTTTTAAAAGTTTTTTCAATATAGCCTGAATCGAACTAGGCCGCATGTGTCCTGTAGGAGCCTCCACTAAACTACAACATTTTTCCTGTAGGTAATTTAATTTTAATTGTCATAAATAAAAATTAAAATAAGCAATAGAGCTTTTAGATGTTTTGCTACCAAAACTTTCCTATCCTACTTCGGTCTTCAGCTCTTATTTTCCAATTTGTTCCTCTTAGCTCTGTATTAACTTTAGGATTTGATCAACCTACAGAATTACCAGTCCTAATAGCAGTAAATGTGGAGGTTAAACTGAACGCACAAAACATGCATTACAAACATTTTTTAGTATTTTCGTTTATTTGGAGCAAATTCTGCAAAAAAGAAACAGCTTTGAAATTTACAAAATATAAGTTAATGGGGTAAATTAATTTATTTTTCCTCTCCATATACTGCAGGAAAGATACAATCCTTCAACCGCATGCTTATACCATCAATTAACTAACACCACAAACACTGAATCCTAAACACGGAACCTTATGTATTAAATGTATTAGAAAATAACTGGAGCATCTTTGCATTAAATAGAAGGACTTAAAGATATGCTTAGCTGAAGTGATCAGTGCGTGTATAGTTTTATTTGGAAAATCTTTATTGGTATTTAGCTTTACATCCATTTCTTTCAGTTCAGTTAGGGTGGCTTGGTTCTTCAGTGTGGCTTGGTTCTTTTTTGCAGAATGTGATCCATATGGCTTTGGCTTCTGATTCCATCCTCCTCTACTCGTTCCTGTCAAATGCATGATTTTAATAACTATTGTTCCGAAACCCTAGAATTTTTTAGAATCTAATATGTCTAAAACGTGACTATGTAATTACTTTAATATATTTGAAAACTAGTGACTTAATGCCATCGAGATTATAGTGCCCGGTGAGATACTCGCTGGATAAATGAAGTGGAGAACGGAGACGATTGCACAACGCGGAAGTGTAACAGTTAACTAGCCAATACCTTGTGAAGATAATTGATGTAACTTCGCGGGATTGTAACTTGACATGACCGTATTAAGTTACGAGATAAGGAACGAATCGTTAAACGGCAATCAATGCAGAACCGAGAGAGAGGGAGGTTTGGCCGTTATTGAGGAGTGTATATGTGGTCTTTATGATATGATTGGCATCGGACATCAGGAATCATGGGGACTACTTATTATCATTTTACTTTGCATTATCCTCCTGTATTTTGTTATCTATAATCCATTCGTTTTAATTGATTATTAATATAATAATTAAATGTTAATCTAAGATCCTGTAACTTGAAAAATAAATAAAGAGAAGATTTAGCTGGAATATACGGCCTTAAAACCCTGGGGAATTAAATTAATTTTGAAATAAATCTTTTTAGCTCTCATATTAAAAACCATTTAAAAAAATAATAATTGAATTTTCTTAGTTTTGGATTATACGCCTCGAATAATTAAAAAAAAATTAATTAATCCAACATGTGAATGACTCATTTAGAATTAAAACCTGTTTTAATCTACTTTTTACGAAAAATAATTTTATTTGAAAAAAATTAAATTTGAATCCTCCTGTTTCAAAGCCTCAGATCTTAGCCCAAATTGAATGTACAGATTTGATCTGGACCCTTTAGATCCCAGTTTTTCTTCCCTAGGTAGAGCCCCGACAATTTTCCATTTATGAGAGCTTACTTTGAAATTGAAAATTACCTAGCATAGCTTCACTAAAAGAAAGCAATAGAGGGCGGTTTTTAAATTGAGATCAGACTTTTCATTTTTACCTCTTCTTCTTTTCCTTTCCTCTTTAGTGCCTCTCAGCGTAGAGGAGCATTCAGCCAGGAATTCCACTCTTCCCTCTGACTCGCTAGGTTCCTCACCTGTAGGATGCCCCGTCCCCTCGCCCTACAGAGTCGCTAAATGTAGTCAAGATATGACATCCTAGGGCGGCCCCTAGGTCTTCTGCCATCTGGGACATAGTCCATCGTCTTTAAAGAATCTCTGTACTCGTCCATCCTGATAACATGGCCGAACCACTTCAGCTGTCGAGCTTCCTCGTCCTCAAGGATTAAATTTCCTATTATGGATTTTTATCAAAAAGATATTCACGTTGGCACAGTGGGCAAGGCCACTAGTTTAGGAAGACAACACTTATTACTCCTTAATAAATTGTAATAAAATGTAAATTTCTTGGCTATTTTGGGCGTGGAACATTAATTTGGAAATGAATTTGATCTAAAAAAAATCGCACCCGTATTCGATTTACATTAATGGGTCTATTTGATGATACTTAAAGTTTAGGTTGTCTTATGACTTAAAATTAGTTTAAAAAGAAGCATAGAAAAAAAAGTAGAAAAATTCTTTTTTTTTTTATCTCATCATATTGTTTTTTTTCAGGAAAGAGATAATACCACAATTATTTTAAGGATTGTCGAATATATTTTTTTGTAAAAATATTTATTTAGAAAAATCAATTACAATGTTTCAGCAGATCCCATTTAAACTTTTTTTTTTTGTTTGCTCCCTGGACATTTGTAATATACGGGGGTTATCTACAGATTACTACCCTATTCTAACCATATTGTAGGAGTCAAAATAAAACTTGGCTCTCCGTGCACGAGTTTGAACCGGCGCCGCTGCAGTAAGGTGGGTTGTCTATATAGACGCCGTAACTCTCTCAGTTACAGATGACCCATGGCAACCATAAACCATCCCAAATCGAAAAAGCTTAGTTTTATGTTTAAATTTTTTTAATACTTATTGTTGTTATATGTAAATATTAACTGAAAATTACTAGCCCATAAGAAAAAAAAAAAAGAAAACTGCTTAAGTCCTGGAAGATATTTTATATTAACACAAGTTTAACTCAATACAATAGGTTGGCTAAAACCCTGCAACATTAAAATTAAGTAATTAACTAACTCGTATTGTTGATTAATGATTGCCTTATTCTACTTTGTATAGTAGGCGAAATAATAATTATTTAATAATAGTTCTATTATCGCTTAGTTATTAAATGTGTTATAATGAAATATAATAAAATAGTTTAATTTTTGTTTTTTTAATTTAAGTCTATTAAAACCTGTATGCGAGGCTTGAGAAGAAAATAGATGAAATTGCGTTTTGGTATATTAAGGCTAACACAATGCGCACTCGAGCGAAGGGTATTGAAATATATACTAAGAAAACTTCAAAGAGCTTTTGTCCTCACTAAGTCCCGACTTCCATTGTTCCCAGCAATTTATAGCGTTTAGTCTATTACAATCAGATATTAATCACTTCCAGGAGCTCATTAAAATTCATAGGACTAATTAATTATTATAAGGGAGGAATCTTTAAATTAATTCTATTTCCTCCTTTTTCACTAATCCCAGTCGCGCAAACGACAGCACAAGAGAATTAACGGCGAACTTCGATTGTAGGGAGAGAACTAAAGTCGTAGAAGAGAGACAACAGTGTAAATGAACCTTTGAAAAAAAAGTTTTCCTCATTTATAAGATTTAAAGATTGGTTACGGTCTAGTATTAGAGGTTGTTCGAACCATAATAAATATTATCAATTCTGAGTATATCAAAATAAATGGTATCATAGACGTATAATAATTTTAAAAAATGCGAGTACATAATTTTTTTTTTTATTTTGTCTTAAAATAAAGTTTCAATTTTCTCTTTAACTTCGCACCTCAATTCATTTTACCTATTTAGAAGTATTACATACGATTGTAATATATTTTACTTAAAATTTGTTTATTGGTGTGTAATTTTATCTTTCTTATTTAAAGACAATAAATACATATATTTAAGAATTAAATTTATATAAATATAAATTTAATTCTTTAATTATTAATTAAATTAATTAATTCATTGTTTAATTTTATATAAATTATATTATATAATATAATACTTAAACTGAGAACATAGGTATTTATAAATGGGGTTTTTAGACCGATATATAAATTCATTGTAATTTATTTATTTATAACTTATATCTGTTTAATTTGTTTATATCTGTTGTCACATAATTTGTATCTGAGGAACTATGTAACGTAAAGACATTAATTAGGGCTCAAGTTTTAAAAAAATTAAAAGACTTTATAAAGTTTTTATTAAAATTTAACAAAGTAACAAAAATTATATAGCACCTAACATAACTGTGAGGTCTGTAATTTTATGAAGAAGCTTCAGTTTTTTTTATAATGATATTAAAGACTGTTGACGTATATTGGATTAAAGGAAACTCGAGAACGCGAGGGTGAGAAGTAAAAAGTAATTTCCTAAGTCTTCTCCCATGGCTTTAAGATTATTTTTTACTTTATTGAAATTTCAAATTATTGATTGGATCACGAAACATTCTCAAAAGGCAAATTAACAATGTTTTACTATTTTATTTTATTTTTTTAAAATTAATTTCCTCAAACGATAGAACTATGTCTTTTTAAGTTACTTCGATTATATAGAAACGCAGAAATTGTTCTTTAGCTTTATTCCTAATCAACATCATTATCTTAGTCAGAGAACTAGTATAAGGGTTATCTGGTCTCCTACTTTATATCCATAATTTATCATAAAGCAGGTGGGAGGGATAAATAAATAAATACAAATATAGAACCGTATACTCCTTTCTTACGTTAATCTTTATATATATAAAACATATTACCAAAAAATAGATTCAAATCATTTCCTAAACCCATAATTAGAAGAAATATAAAATAAGTAGAACCATGACCAATAGTTGTGGTTAAAATATAAATAAATAAAAAATATATTTTCTGTGTAACAAAGACTATAAATATTCTTGCCACAGAATGTCCTTGTAGCTATCCTATCTGGTATGTAGGCTCTATTTCCTGCTCTGCGGTTGTATTAATAAATTATTCAAGAAAACGATGGGGGTGAAGATGGCATTAATATTTTTTTAAATTGTTTATATCGTCTGGTTTTGTTTATTATTTGCTATTATTAATTTAAACAAAAATTTTAAATTATTTAATTATATTTGTAACAGTTTTTACAACAATGTTAGTAAACACATAGTAAGAACATAAAAAAGAGAGAAATAAGAACTGTTCTAAATTTTTAAAAGTAGGATAAAAATAGGATTAAGTATTTAAACAGAGTTAAATTAGAAAGATTACCTTTTTTAATTAAATTTAATTACTACTTTTTTATTTCATGATTTGTAATTTATTTTCAAATGTATTCCAATGTTTCTTTAGTTATGTTTAACCGCATGTTACTTAAATATATATATATTTTCTTAATACGACTTTCAATTAAAACTTAAGTCCTTTTTAATAGTTATTTTTAATTAATTAATTATTTTTAGCTGTTATTTATTCTTTAATAATTATTATTAACTTTTAATAGTTATTTTTTCTAAAGATCATTCATCATCATTTGGGCAATGCAGCATAATTAAAATCTATTTTAGGATTTATATTTAATTTATATTCCTTTAGTTTTCAAACTACGGCCACCGTAATTTATCTAAAAAAAAACAAAAAAAAACTAAAAAAATTGAAGAAAAGCCGCTTAGAAAATCCTTAGTGTCAAGTGGGATTTGAACCCGAACCTTTTTATTTTTAGAATACAAAAAACATACTCATCAAACTAAGATATATTACTGCTGCTTTGCTTAGGATAAAAATATGGAGGATTTAATATATGTTCCAAAAATTAAAATCATCCCTTAATTTTCCTTCTTGATCGACCAAACCTGTTCCAACTATAGGTTTATAATCATTGAGGGTAAATTAGGAACCCTGTTTTTTTTTAAACCTGTTTGGTTTTTCACTCATGGTATTAAATATTAAATGAAACCAAAAATAAAAAATTATATAGGTATGAATCTATATTTTTACCAACTAATAAGAAATGCAACATTGAGATTTTATTTCGTTTATGGAAAGAAATATGGGTAAATAAGACGAATTAAATACTTCACTAGAAATATAGAAATGCAGTATTTCATTATTATTCTATTGTCATAAAATATTTTTTGAGAATGCATATACTTCAATTTTGCCGTTAAATGTTTCATTTTTCTTGCCCACGTTATATATTTACACGAAATGAATTTGTATTGGCATCCTGTGAAATTAATTAATATTTGTTTTTTGATTCTTTGCTGAATCGGTAACATCGTTTTATGCTGATGATGTACCAACCTAAAACGACCGGTTTGTCTTAGACCAGCATATTTCTATAAACTCTTCTCTCCCCTGCCGTGTTCGCCAAACCTTCTCTAACACTTTGATAAATAGATGAGCGGCTTGTACTTCGAGTCACGTTCCATCACCTAGAGTGCATCTCCTCGAGTCTCTTATACCGCAGGCCCGATGTATGCGGGTGGTGTTGAGAGGAAGCACGTGTCCAAGCATATACCGAAGCAGATATCCGGGCGATGGACCACCTCTATCTTCGCTAGTTTATTGCACTTCCGTCCGTAACGGTATCTTGAGATCCTGAGGAAGAAACGTGAAGAAAACTACTTCATTCATCATATTTTCCATTTTGAACTTAAGGAATAATTTATTATTCACATCTTAACGAAAGGATATGATATTAATATTCCCTTATTGGCTCCCTAGAATAATGATTATTATAAAAAGGCATAGCACACCTTAGAACAGGATATGACTCACTATTCTTGCAACCTTTGACCTATTTACTACTTTTTCTTCATATAAACTTCATTGGATTCCATTTCAATCGTCGCGATTTTACATCAAGGTAGATAATCTTCAGTAAGGTCAAATATTTTACGTCATGTTTTATTTTTAAAAATCACAAGCTGTCGTCCTTCTCATTTGAGACTATAGTTCACATTCGTGAAGAAATTAATTTTTCCTGCGAAATAAATTTTGTTTATAGTAATATTAGTAACAAAAATATAACAAATCTCTATAACGAACTATTAGGGATATAAAATATTCTTAATCCCATGTACCTTTTTTTTATGAATTTCACTAAAAAGACCATTCCAGTCAGTTCAAACCATTACTCACGCCCTCATTGCTGGGTTGTTCTTCAACATGGCGTTTCCCAACGAAGTGTTTTAACCCAATCCTATTTCTACATCACTCGTCATTTGAGTTAATTTTTTTTATTCCTTGTTTATAATTTTATAAATTATTTTTTAAATAAACTAAAACCAACTAAACAATTACTCATAATAACTTAAAAAGGATAATCTTTTACTGAAAGATTTAAAAAAAATATATATATGTTTATATATTTTTGAGAAAACACTTTTTTGATGTAAAAACGTCTGTAACCGTGCTGAAGGCAATTTACAAAATTTTACAAGGTTAAACATTTTCTACAGCATTCGCTACTTCTGGTAGGCGTTTAATCCCGTCCTTGTAGGTAGAAGTTTATATCTTTTTTGAAAGTTAAGTAGCAGTATCAGGGCATTTAAACTTTGATTTTTATAAACCTTATTAGTCCATTTCAAATGGATGAAATCTTAATTTCTTTTACCTGCCGGAAGACTTAAATTATATTTAGGAGTGATTCGTTCAGTTTTAAAATTCTTTATTAATTTTAACTTGAAATGAAAGAAAAATGTTTTTATCATTCAAACTTGAAAATGACATTAAAATCGCCTCTCTAAAGAGTTGCCTTTTTTCCAAAATAAATTTACTTCTTCAAGGAACGAAAACGCAATATCTGACAAATATAATAGAAATATTCTACTTTATTATTATTGATTAATTTTCAATAATAAACATTTGTACACAATAAAAAAAAAATCAACATTTTGAAATTTTACAAGGTACAAATAATATTAAAAAAAAAAACAAACAATGTGTCTTACCACTGTCAAAGGCTTTCCTCCAAAACTAACTGTCCGATTCTTTTTATATTTGGAAAATTACAGGGACTCGACGACTTTTTCAAAATGGCAGGGGATTAGTTGTTCCCTAAAGGCATATCTCGACCATTTATATAGATCGAGGAAAAACCCTAAGTATTTAAATATCACTTTCACAATATATTACAAAAAAAAAATGCAAACGTACATATATTTTATTATTCACTGATATAATAAACTATTGTGCAATAAATTGTAGCATTTTCTAATTGTATTAAAGAGTTGTGCTAATATACTCAAAGATATTATCATTCTACAATAATCATATGGCTTGTAATGATCCGTATCCTAGGCTCTTACATAAAGAACCAAGCAGTACTATACTTGGTAGGATTTAGCTGACTTCTACAATGTTCGTTTATCCTCCTTACTTTTTAACTCCAATTATTATTTTAATTATCACTTTATAATTTTAATTATTGCTTTCATTTCCAAATAGGCCCTGGTTTAAGCATATTCTCGATTTATTCAATTATAGAAGTCTAATTCTATATATTTTGTAATACTCTCTTTGGCTGACTAATCTCCACATTCGAGGCCTGCCGATTCGCTACTTCGCAGATCATTTTAAAGAATAAAACTGCTTTTTAACAGAGACATAACCATATACATTATTATATTTAATGGCAAAATCGGTGACATTGTGACACATTAAGTTACCTGGTGGCCACGGAAACGGGCTAATGCCTTAAGAATTCAGCCAATAATCGTAAAGATGTGGGGCTCTATCTGGTAAAAACTAATTCCTTCGTTATTTACGCGGACATTTATAGTTGCCTATGGCGGCCCTTCTCAGAATCCCTTCCACTCTCTCTTCTTTCTTAAATTTTTAACAAGGCATCTTTCCATTCTTTAGTTTTGTCTTAACGTTCCAGGGGCACCGTCCAGGTCTCTTATGGAGCATCGGCAGTTGAGGCGATGTCCTACTGCAATGCAGGTACAAATACAGCTCAATATATTTATTAATCAATATTTTTTAATAGTATGTGTCACTAACACGCCTGCATTATCTCGTAAGAACTCGGTGACTGGGCGATATATGGGAAAGCTTTTGGATTGCTATATATGGCAATAAGTCTTGGCTTGGAACTCTTTCTTGGACATATAAGAATGGAATATAATGTGCATGCATTTATATTACTGAAAATGTTTAGTTATTAAATATTCTTTATATTATTGTTATTTAAATATTAAAGCAATAAACTGAGTCTTGGTTTTTGTTATATTTGCACCTGACTTAAACTTGGTAAATTATTCAAAACTACCATCGATTAAAATTACAGTCAAGCACCCATCTCTTGTAAAATATTTTGTATAAATTCCACTTTAATGATACCTTTTTTTTCTTAATTTTTATAATTTTTTTTTTCCTAGCTCTCACTTGCATATCTTATTTATCTTTAACAAAATAATTTGAAAACTAAAACTAGCATATATTTTAAACTGTAAATAGATGAAATATATTTAAAAAACAACAACAATAATATAGTATGTATAACATAATATAGATTGTTTTAAAATTTAATGAATAACTTACACTTATGAATAATAAATAGATTATCCAGTTTCATATATCTTCTCTGATATCATGGCATGTTATGGTTGAAAAGTATGACCCAACATGAGTTTGTTTTATGTATTAATAGGAATATAAAGTGTATGCTAATATAATTCTAACTATACTGGAGTCACAGTAATCACCATTTTTATAATATTCACTATCAGATCTCAAAGGTTTAATAAACACATTTTATATTAAAATAAATAGTAAATATGGAAGAAGGAAATTTTTTTCTTTTAAAAACTGTCCTCCATTACTTATACCACAGGTCAGTGATTCTCAAAGTTGGTGCCGTTGTAATGCCTCATGTTGATACCAGGAGTACCGTCTGCGAATACCACTGTCTGAAAATATTTTTAAAAAGTATTAAAATTAAATAAAAAAATATACAGTACATTATAGCATTATCTTTGTAGTACTTATTCGACTGTTCTAAGGATAATAGTGTTTTCATATCAACGAGGGTGCTGCGAAATGTTTTAGCCCAAGAAGGGTGCTGTGCCAAAAGTAATTTGGGAACCGCTGCTATAGGGGTTATATTATTGTAGTATTAGTTTAATTGATAATTTTATATTAAAATTATTTAGGAAACATATTCGTTCAGATCGACATTTTCGCCACAGTTATATGAACCGGCGTTACAAACGGCACCTTTGGTGCAACTACAACCTTCTGTTTCTACGGTCCTGTGCAGAATTCGTTTTAAAAAAAGTTTATAATATAAGCCTTCTAACTTAAAAAATCAAAGCAATTAAAGTCCTTAATTTTCTAAGGGGAGGGATTGAAGGGGAGATTAACGATTCTTTACTTAGGTTTATGGAACTCACCCTGTACACAGGTGCAATTAAAAACAGTATAAATATTAATCAAGCTCGTAGTAGATTGATAGGAAAAAACTGTCTGCATTTGAGCAAATGATAATAATAAAAAAATATTTTAAGTGTGGTTATTATCAAAGGGTTTCAGAGGCTTCCCAGTTAGAACCACTCAGAACTGGCTCTCTATAAAGTAAAACACAATTTTTCAGCTCACTCTATTTTTTTTTTTTTTTTGTCTTTGATGTAAAAGACCTTTAATTGAAAGGAAACAGTATAAAAATATATATACCGTTTCCATTATTTCAAAAAGATCCGTTTCAGAACGTTTCTGCAATATCCTTTCACTTCTTTCTACGTATTAACAAAAAAAAAATTATTTAACAATATATTAAATTTCCATATCGAAAAAAGTTTTGAAAATATAGCTATCTTCCTTTCTACTGAAAATAGTACTTGAATATGATACAATTGCATTTTATCTAAATTTTACGGATAAAAAAATCGAAAGATTCGTGCTCAATTCTTTAATAGGCCTTAATCAGATTAAGTTGTTTACTTTTACTTACCTTTATATGAAATATTTAGTAAGGGGAAGTATTGCTATCTTAAAAAAGTTCGAAATCCAGTTTTCGACGAAAATACACGTTTCGAGGCTGCACAAAAGTGTGTGTGAGAATACTTCCTTTAATAATGTTGGTTACCCCTGTCGAACAGATCCGCTACCGTGTACTACATCTAGATAAGCGACTAATTTGGAATCCTCACACTAGACTGAAAATACAAAAACTTGCTGGTCGATTCCAACTATTACAGCACTTACTACACAAACGGTCTAAACTTCCAATCCATTACAAAAGACTGATCTACATGACTATTATAAGACCTATCTGGACATACGGAGTTGAGCTTTGGGGCTCCACTAAACCATCAAATTCCACTCGTACCCAATCCTTACAATGCTAAATCCTTCATAAAATTCTCAATGCTCCTTACTTTGTACAAATAAAATCAACCTGAAAGAACTTAATATTCCATATGTAAGCGATCTAGCCCGGGCCAGATATCATTCATTCCATTATAAGATCCCTAACTACTCAAACCCACTGGTTTCAAACCTTGTTTCCTCTTCTATTCCTGACAGTCCTCTGAGGCGCCTGAAAAGAAGATGCCTTTGAAACCTTCTAATGTAAAAATGTTATTAGATTGCTACCGATGAGTAGTCTGTATCGTACCATTATCATCATACGTCAAATTTACTAGATGTGTCATTATTTACAGTTGTAAATATCTAAATAGATAAATTTAAAAAAATTCTTTGAATTATTATGGTTGTCATAAATGTTTTGGTGACTTCACATTCCAATTGCAGATGAACCAACCGCCCTTGGCATTACGGTTGTTTATTCCTGCAAGATCTTGTACCTTTGCTGTATGTATATATTATCCTTCAATTAATGGAGAAGATACCAGATATTTATGACGGTAAGTGTAGGTAGGTAAAGGTCAGTGTTGGTGAATTTGCATTCAAGACTGGGAATGACGCTTGGATTGTGAATTTCCTTTGGAAGTTTCTCTTTCTTTCAAACGTTTGTTTGGCTTCTCATGGAGCTTTGAGATAACCCTTAATTAGAGAAGGCGTGAGATTCAACAATAATCCACCTAACAATTAGTGTAATATTTTGGCTGATTTTTACTCTTACTAAATAGAATTCATTTTGAAAAGATAGGTTTCATTTCATATCAGGTTTTTTTGAGCATGTAATGGTATTTCTTCTTATGTTTTTATATAGCTATAGTTTTCGAATTATCAAAAGGCACATTAATAGAATGATTTCTTATTTGAAAATGTTACCAATAAAATAATTTAAAACAAAAATAACAAAAACTGGATTTAGATGATATAAATAGCAAATAAATATATAAAAAATGATATTATGATTAGTTCGGCCAGTCCTAGTTAAAAATAAAAATGTAAATATATCTATATGCTCAATAAAGAAATTAGTAATATACTCTTAGATTAGCCCTGATGCAGACCTACATTTCGGTCGAAACGGTGAATAGTTTAATAACCATTAATAAATAATGGAAAACTATTTTTTTTTTTACCAATCTAATTCACTATCTAATTTACATACGGTCAATTATACATGTACAATAATTTAATTTTTTATTTATACAAGACAAGGAGACCTGGTAAATAAGAAGAATGGAACTCGCTGAGTGATCTGTCCGACTCGACTAGGTAAGCTGAACATAGAGTACAAGACCCCGAGAGAAAATAATTGCCACCTTCGTAGAAGGACATCGGTCATGAATGACTCAGATAAAATGGAAATAATCTGAAATGACAGAGGCGGTGGAACAATCTTGCGGGGAGGGGGGCTTGGGTTCTGTACCTTTCTCCTCAGGATATCCGTCATTTATCAGGCATCCCGGCCCCTATTATTGCTCTTATCGTAACGCAATCCGGGGTCTTCCATGTCCACTATTATCTTCGTCGGCCGGGTGCTGAGTCACTTTGGCTAAAAATATTATTCGCATCTGAAAAATTAAAAAAAATTAAAATCTCTTAATTCGGTTCTATGATTAAAAGGATTTTTGTATTATATCTTCGTTAAATGCTCTCTCTTCAGAACTCAACAATAAATCATAACTTTTATTTATTTTAATAATATAAAAAAAATTTCAATCGAAATACTAAATAATTTATTTTTAATTACGTCAAGATTACATTTTTTAAAAACCTTTTTTTGTTTTCAATTAAAATACAAAAGTACTTGATTGATACATTAATGTCTTGAACGTTTCCAGGGTACTTAATTTGATTCCTGATTTTTTAAATCCAATTAGCTATATTGTAGTAATTTATAAAAGACAATTTCCCTCTCAACACACTTTCATTATCTCATTAAACTTTAATCTTTTAACCCTATACTAAACTTTATCTTTTCCAAGCTTCGTTGTAGTTATTATATAGTTTAAAAGTTGTGACTCAATAATGCTGGTTAGGTATGCATTATTGATTAGCAAAATTATTTATTTGAATCTTGTCTATTGAACAATTGAACAAGTCAATTAATTGACTGTAATCAATGGTGGAATAAATTTATTTTAAAAAAATATTGTTAACTTATTGATTATGTAGTCTTCTCCTTATTTTTACAAAACTTATTTGTTTATTAGCCTTTTTTTATTATTCAATTAATTCATTATAATGAATTGTAGACAATATTTAAACTATAAAAATATAAATTAAAAATTTAAATATGGGAATTTACTTTTTCGTTCCATCGTATTATACTATAGTTCAGGGTTACTAATCTGAATCTAATGACTAAACACTCTTATCATGCCCTCGAAAGAGGAATTTTACATTTCGAAAATTTAAAAAAAAATTAATTCAAATGTTTTCAAATTTTTATTGTAATACTAAATCAACTATTTTATATGTTCTAATAAAATCTGGTTAAGACACTTATTATAGCATCATTTTTATGTTAATGAGATATGTTATTCCTCTTGTGAGGGTGCAGTTTGATCTAATTTTAATTTTTTCTTGTCCCCAAATATCGTAAATATATGTTTTTTAAAAATTGAAATGCAATATGATTTGATTATATATTAGAATTTATTAAACCAATCTTTATCAGCTGAAATTCAATACACTACTCTATCAAAATATTGGATTTATTAACATTTTTCTTCGTTAAAAATCTTCATGTATTTAGACTATTTCATTATATATATTCCTTTGATTGACCATTATTTCGAAAGAATGCTGGCAACATCGGGAAAGACAAAAAAAAAAGTTAAGCAAAATGCCAGAACCGCCTTGCCCTGGGACACCATATAATTTTCTGATTCCAGTCCCAAAGGCTCAGTCATTACATCTCAGTTTTCATGAACCTATTGTGTCGACATGGATCTTACGCCGCATTTTTCGACAATAGTTCATGGATAGATATTGAAATGAATGTTGCTGAAGGGGAACTTTAGTGGAAATAGTGAGAACTGGTTGAAGTTTCTTAATAGAACGACTCCTTTGTTGCTATTCAAACGGCGAGAAACAGTGAGCTAATGAATTCGACCAAAGGTTTCTCAATTAATTTTTTCGTCTTTATTTAATACGGATGTTATTAGGAGCGATATAGTATAAATATTTAGTCCTTTATTTAAACAAAAATTAATTGACATTAACAGGATATATAAATAATTCAATGGGTCTGCTTAAGAGTTTGATCTGAATCACGCCTTTTAACTGATTTTTACGAAAATTATCCGATTGGCGATTGCCGACTAATTAAATTCAGGACTGTTACAAAACTACTAATAAACAATTTTTTTTCAAGTCTCTACAAGCGTCTAAGAACTAAACATGTAGTTAAATATTTTATACGATTTAACCCTAACATATATGTAAGATGACAGGTAAATATGTTTTATCTACTTTTTTCTGAATATGTTGAGTCTGCACAAAAATATGATGTTTACTTTAGTCATTATTTACATTTATTCATAGTTATGGTTTACTAACGAAAAATATTGCTAGATTAAAAAAAAAAAAAATAAAGTAATTTTTTATTAAATTCAATAAATATTTAATCACGAAAATCGAGACGAAAAATGGATCCAGATAGGGGTAAAAAATAAATTTAATAATTTGTTAATAGATGTGTAAAGATTTGCATTCAAAACAATCTCTTATATTAAAAAAAAAAACAGAAATTCAAAAATTAAATGTAGTTGATAACACTATTTAATATGATTATGTTTTATCGCTTAAAAACTAGAGGAAAATATTTTCGTTGACTGGACATAATATTATGAATAGAAATTCATTTTAAATTAAGAGGGGAAAAACACTTTTAAAACTTAGAAAACCGAAAACCAGGCGAAAATATTCATAAATAAATATTTAGTAGCAAATATTATTAAATAAATATTTAATAGTCCAGATGTCAGCCTCAATTAATAAATACTTCAAACTCACGCAGTAACTTAATAAGTATTGTAAAAACAAAAAAAAATTCAAATTAAATGTTAAAGAATCATCTAAATCAATTGTGGTGGCTAGTCGTAGTAGGTAAAAAAAGGGACAGTCCCGGGATATACGAGTGGATAACTTGATGCCATTAAATATTTATTCTAATAAATTTTTATCCAATTAAAACTATTGTTTAAAACCAATGACTAAATATTTTTTATTTATTTATTTTTTTTCTAATACCTTAGGTACCGCCCTTTGTCCAAATATCCCTGTTACCTCATAACCTTTGTTTTTTTTGTTGAAACCAATTTTTAAAAAGTTGAATACATCTTATTTTAGGGAAAATAATCAAGTACAAATTATCCGTAAGATATCTATCATTTAATCTAGTCTAATAATTTAAATCTTTGCTGCTATGAAATGAAACAGTTTATAAGACCTAAAATATCCTGTTCCTAAACTTTCTTAACTATCGCAAATAACTCTACTCTACATATGCCTAATACAGGAACTAGCTTTGCTAATGATGTCAAGAAAGATTACTATGACACACTTTAGGATCAACTTTCATACCACAGGCGATGGAAGTAGATCAGAGATCTAAATACTTGACTCCTTTCCTTAAAATTTTTGTTGGAATAATTTTTTTAATATTTTATTTACATCTGATGTTATTAAATTTTATTTTAAATCAATTATATTAATATTAATTAGTTAAGTATTAATATATCATTTCTTATAATTAATATATTAAGAAATGAATTAATTTAGTAAGCATATCAAAATAAAACATGAATAATTTAATGATATATACCTTCAAAGAAAAGATCATCCGTCTATAAATACTATTGGTCATCCTGGTAACTTTTATCGGACGTAGTAAAAAGTTTATGGGGTATCAAATAAAAAGCTTGTTACTTAAGTTACTTCAGTGTTGAAAAGTTTAATGTGCTTTGTAACAAGACTGAATGTCCACCTCGTTAAACCGATCGGGACATAAACCATGATAAAGTGACTAATCATTACTTTAAATTTTATTTGTTCTGTATGGATTTTTATAACCCACTTTACGACATGATTGTAGTCCACTACAGCTATGTTATCGGCACATTTGAATTATTTTTTTTTTTTTTTTTTAAGGAAACAATGGTTGTTTATATTAATATTTTAAAAATTATAGGTAATGAAAAAAAATCGATGATTCTCTTCGACCTTGTCTAAAGCCAAACTACCATTCTAGTAAATATTCTTAATGATCTAGAATTTAGAATTTGGCTAAGTCATCCCATAAAATACTCCTTAAAAAATGTTAAAATTATTAACTGTTTATAATGAGGTGTAGATAGTTGACCGTAGATTATTGATTGAAGAAAATGATCGGGGGGTGCGGTCAGCAAAGAAACAACATAAATAAACAAAAAAAATATTTATTTATGCCGACGTTTCGACCTAATAAATATTTTTTTGTTTATTTATGTTGTTTCTTTGCTGACCGCATCCCCCGATCATCTCCAATTATTAACTGTTTACTATTGCTTACATCTCTAAAAGGGATTGCGTATGCTACCATGAGATATATGAGTCTTAAGTGATTTAAATAACTTCTGAAAGCATCCAAAAAACAAAATTAATCAAATAAATACAAAAATATATGCATGAAACTAAATTAACAAATGTTTTCTAATCATTAATTAAAAACATCATAATAATAATGATTTTTTTATAGCTCTAAATTTTGAGTTAAGAATTCAAAACCCTTTCACGGACAACTACGTGTCCGTATTTAATCCCACCTAGATACTTGTCTAAATTTTTAATTTAAAACAGCTTGGATTAAAAATTCAGGCTGGGATACAGGTAGAGTAAATACGGTCATCATCCATTACTAAATACTAGCTTGAATTTAAAAATTATGCAGGTATATAGCTGGATTAAATTGGGCCACTGTCTGTTAGAGGGTTAAGCTAATTCCTACAGGTTAAAAGAGTTTGCGGTAGCTCCTGAAAACATTATGTTGCTTAAATCTACATTATTTGACGAAATGTTTCAAGTAGGAAATTCTACTCTATGATCATACTCTATCATCTCTATGTCACATTTAATCTGCTTGAAATTTTTCTTGGCGTTAAAGTGCACTAGCTATTAAAACTGAGATAAAAATAAATTTACTGCAGGATTCGAGAATCAAAAGATGGAACTGTAACATGATGTTTGTCTTGGTTTTTAATTCTATACTTACAATAAATTATACATAGTGTTTCAGGTTTGAGTGTTTTAACTGAAACATTAAATTTCCCGATATAGGTGTTTTTGTTTAGAAGATATTCGCGTGTAAAGATTTTCATTGTTATGGATTATTAAGGTTATAATAAATAAATTAGTAAGTTTTCCAACTACTTTATTAATATTATATAAACATTAACATTGATATTAAATGCTATTCAAAGTTATTACCTTGAGGATTAAGGCGGGCTTGACATCTTTCTTACAACAGGTCAAACTGCTCTTGGTATTTTATTTTATTTTTTTATGACCAGCCCCCCTACAATTATCAATATTATTGAGTTAATATTTATAAATAAATATTATGTACCTGATGCATACATTTCTCTCACGTTTAATTAAATTGCTTCATTAATATATTGACAAAATTCGAAGCAGTACTTGGTAACTTTTTTTCTGGTGGAAACAAATTCTATCTCTTATCATTGAATGAAATTTAATCCAACTGAAACATTGCCAGGACCTAGGAAGCAGCAAATTGGCGATTGAAGATACGGACAGCCATTACGACACAGGACTTGGAGTGGACTTCTCGGCCGAGGACACGCGATTTCGGAGAAAGTTGATAGCTGATAGTGCACCCTCCCTGGTTCTATTAGTGTCTTTTTTAGAGCTCCTGTGCTGTTTGATCCGTTCTTAAAATTATATAACATACAGTACTGGTATATTATTTATAATTCAATTTAGTATAGATCGAAGAGATTATTGAACAACACAAACAAACAAAATCTGATGCAAAGCGCGCATCACACAACATTCACTTATTTTAAAAAACGAATATAACTTTTTTCATGCGATGAATACAATAGTTTAACAAAATATAACGGAGCCGAGAACATAAAATTACGATCAGGCTTTCCTCTGTTTATTAAATTCTTTAATAATGGGTTGTATAAAAAAAAATCCCGTTTTATCAGATTTCTTTAAAAAAAACCTCAGTTTAGTTATTTGTTTCAAAGAAGAAACATGACAGTGTCCTACGAAATTCTCGTAATTTTAAGGCATTACTGGAAAAAAAAAATTCACAGCCGCTGAACAACTCGTGAAATTATTAAATATGAAGGTGAAGGTGTCCTTGACGTTGTGGAGATACAAAGTTGGAAAGGAAGAAGGGCTCCGGGCGAGCAGTAATGGATATTGATGAGGTTCTGCAGGTATCTGTTGAGTCAAATCTATCCAGCAGTACTCGCGAACTTGCCAGGAAGTGTGGTGTGTCGAAAGATACTGTTAATCGCCATTTACTCTCCATGGGGAAGGTGAAAAAGAGCAGTAGACTGGTCCCTCACGATCTTACTCCTCAGCATTCAGCAATCACTTCCCGTCGAACCAAAGAAAGGTTTAAAGAACTTCATGAGTTCTAACTCCTTCCTCATCCACCATATTGTCCAGACCTCGCACCATCGGATTACTACTTGGGTCAATCCATGGCCCATTCCCTTCAAAGGAAAAAAATTGATAATTTTGCGGAAGTTGATATTACAGTTCAAGAGTTCTTTGGTCTTTGGTTCTCTGTTCTTACTATAGAATGGTATTAGAGTGGGATCGAGCAATTGACTAGCAGATGATAACAATGGATTATTCTTGGAGTTTCAACTATACAAATATTTGGTTGAAAACGATCATTTCTTTTGATACATCTCATTGTTTTGTATTTATCAATTGTTTATTATAGATTACAATGGGAACTTTTTATTTATTTCAAATAATCAAAATAGTGACTTTACAGAAAGATTAAAAGTGAAAAGGTATGCACATATGTTGGCCAGTTATATACATACCTTTTCACTTGTATATATTATAATTTGTTTATTCTTATTTAATTTTTTTTAGGTCAGAAAAAAAAACTTTTTTTTATAGTTATAAATAGTTAAATAGTTTTTTATAAATATAAACCCAATTTTGACTACGTAGTGATATTAATAATTTTACCAAGAAGAAGAATCGACTTTATGAATTCTAAATAATTATTGTAAAACCAGAATTAAAATTAAAACTAAAATAAATTAGTTGTTTTTACTATAAAATTTGTCTATATACACAATTATAACACTGTTTAAAATATGTATATATGCACACACAACCTAAGCGGGTAGTTTACCACTTAATAATTACATATATGCAATGGAGACCATTTTTTCAAATTATATAAACAATTTTAATAGTTTTTATGAATTTAATATTATTCTGAAGTTTTGCTTCAAATTTATGTATTTATTTACTATGTATTTGAAATTTATTTAGTTTATTTTATATTTAATTTTTTTTCTTGTAATAGATTTAATAAGATACTTACAATAATTCAATTGTTTTTCTTGTTGAGTTTAGTACCTTACTTTAGGGGTTCCCAAACTTGGTGCTGCGGCACCCTGGAGTGTCCCTAGCGTATGCCAAGGATGCCGAAAGTAAATGCTACTTTCTCAAAATTTTACGAAAAATAAAATAAAAATCAAATGCCCACTGTATTCCAGCATTGTACTGAAATTTCTTATTTTCCTACGTAGTAAACTGCTCTAAGGATGACGGTGTTAACATTTTTATATATTTATTTAGCTGGGCAAGGGTGGCGCAAAAGATTTTTAATTCAATAAGTGCCTTATTACTAAAACGATAAGGGAGATTATCTGCAGGTCTGTCTATTTTAGTTATCATGAAATTTTTATTTATTCAGGAGTTGTCCACTACAAAACAAAGTTAACTATCCTTGGATTCTGGAGGGAGGAGAGAAGATCGAAACAAACATTGAAATTGAATCATTGCTTTAAATACCTTCTTCTACTGCGATCATTTGTGAAGGTTCTAAAGAAATTATTTTTTACAATATTTTCAATAGTCAATAAATCGAATTCAGTAAAATTATTGTTAAAAAAATTTATTATCATGGGATCTAATATATAAAGTTTGGTTTTTATTGACAGTGTTGATTTATAAAATATATTTGGCAGCCGAAAATGTAATTCTTGAAAAAAATCCAATTCGTATATATAATACGTATTCTTACGTCTAAAAAAGTTCTTTTGGCTAAAGAACTGGATCTTCAAGCACGGGAAATATTTTGCTAAAACCATTCTAAGGGCTATTCCATGGTATGTTAGGAGAAAGGAGAAAATTATTTTTAGATTTTTAAGTAGAATTTCGTTTCTAAAAAAAAAAAAAAAATGATTTATTAGAAGTGAATTTATCAACTTTTAATAGAATGGTCCTAAATTATTTTTAATCATTTGAAAGTCATTCAAAAATCCAAAAGATTGAATTAATGGATGAATAGAAAGTAATTTTACTCTGGGGCGCCTAGTCTAATTAGCCTAAGAATAATTACGATGTATATTTTAGTGCCAATTGTCTGGAAAATAATGGATCAATAAGTAGAAATAAAATATTAAGTAGTATATAAAGAAAAAAAATAAAATAAAAGGAAGTACATACTAATGTTTCAAACTTGATATTTATGAACACTTGTTAGTGCAAAATCACAATAAAATAATTGACAATGCGATATTTAAATAAATAAAAAAAAAAGTCTTACTGTTAAAGATTCTTTAAGGATCAAAATAAAAAATAAGAAACTACAACTTTATTCAATATGTCATAAACTTTAAACTAAAAAGAAAAAAACCTAAAAATTAATTCGAAACTATAAAAGGATATCAGTTGGATACAACTAAAATTTATTTTCTCATAAACACCTTGGTTTACTTCTTCGAAGCTTACCTTATTAAAACCAGTATCTAATCTTTATTCTAGCGTTTATTCGTCACTATTAAATTTTAATAGTGATAGTGTACTAGAAAAAAAAATCAAAAATAAATATCTAGTTGGAACACTAGCCACCCTTGAGCCCTTAATATAGGCCATGTCCTGAAGGGGGTAATTTAAATTCAGACTTGGCCGAAGTTTAACATTTTGAGGAAGTGGTCTTGTTAGCCCTAAAGTGGAGACAGGGCTCATTTACATGACAAACCCTCGGCCCAACTCCTCCCTCCTAGTCCACTTGGGTTCCTACTTACTCTAATTCCGATTTTTAACCTAATTATTTCCCGCTTTTTTCAACGTTTTTATACAATTTGAGAAGTATTACCCACAAACTGGATAAAGCGGGTAATAAACAATTGCCTTAAATTTCAAGTTTCCCTATTTTTAAAGAAAGAGAAAAAGAGACGAAGCATATGAATAAAATTAGTTTATATCTGCTTGTGAGTAGTACAGTGAACTGATTCTCGCTAGACAAAGATCCCATACGAATCGAAAGTTTGATGTTTTTTAGGTGAATCAAGGACTCAAAATACTGCCCCCATAGTTCTGAAAAAATCGGGAAGTTGGCGTGTATAAAATTTATATA
>NW_027107491.1:675959-689519 GCF_000696795.3 Halyomorpha halys
GTTGTCGTTTTGATAGAAATGAGGAAGATGCATATACCCGCTAGAGAAGAATCCCATACACGTCTAAAGTTTGAAGTTTTAATCAAGGCTTCAAAAGTCTGATGCTCTACCGACCGAGCTATCCAGGCTGACTTTATATATTATTGTATTTTGAAAATAAAAAAAAAAAAATAAATAAATAAAAAAGGCTTCAAAATACTGTTCATCTGACAATACCATTGTCAGGCTGCACCAGTAGTCCTGTTAAAATTAGCGTGTATAATAAAATTTTAAAATATATATTTTTACTTCTCTTTAAGAATTGATTAATTTATTACGAGAATTTAATATTATAATATTAATAAAAATAAACCATTAAAATATTTCTATATATATAGGAAGATGGTCAGGGTTGCGGTCACAAGTGAAACGAAAATAGTTAACAACTATTTTATTTTCCAACGTTTCGCCCCACTTTGTAGGGCTTCATCAGGGCTAAAAAGATACAAAATGAAACTATGTTAAGATAAAATGATAGAATTAAAAATAAAAAGATACAATGAAAAGAATAAAAAAAAAAAAAAAAAAAAGAATAAAAAACAAGTAACAAAGGCAAGAGCAATAGTTTCATACAAAAATACGTAAAATATAAAGCTAAAAAAATGTACATGAGATGTATATAAAAACAACAAACAAAAAAAACAATACATATACAGAGATATTACAGAGATTTGTTTGTTGTTTTTATATACATCTCATGTACATTTTTTTAGCTTTATATTTTACGTATTTTTGTATGAAACTATTGCTCTTGCCTTTGTTACTTGTTTTTTATTTTTTATTCTTTTCATTGTATCTTTTTATTTTTAATTCTATCATTTTATCTTAACATAGTTTCATTTTGTATCTTTTTAGCCCTGATGAAGCCCTACAAAATGGGGCGAAACGTTGGAAAATAAAATAGTTGTTAACTATTTTCGTTTCACTTGTGACCGCAACCCTGACCATCTTCCTATATATCAATTTTTACGGTCAACTATTTATACATATATTAAAATATTTCATTATTGTGCTTGGTAACGATACAAAAACTCTTCAAAATAGACATATTTTGTTGGGAACGTTGGTTTCTATCAAAATTTGGTTCACTTTTTACTTTCTACATAAAAAAGTTATTAATTTTTTTTATTTTTAAATCGGAGTTTTGGCCAATTGTTTGAGGTATTTTTAAAATACTTATTTGTGTTATATTCTGACCGCACGCCCAACCATCTTCTCCTCATATATTTATTATCCACTGTCAACTATCTTTTCATCATTATTTTCCTTAACATCCCATTCGTTGCACTATTGGCCCAAAACAGATATGCGTCTTTTCATTCCAAATTCCTTAACCATCCTAACCCATTAATTCTTAATCTTTTATCCTTAACAATCACTGATAATCCTCCGAGGCATCTGAAAAGAAGATGGCCACGGGACCTTCTAATTTAAATTAATGTTTCAAGTACCACCGATGGGTGGTTCCTTCCCTAGATTTTCAAGTGTATATGAAACATACAACATATTTACTTATTGTATTATTTTGTGCAGTTGTAAATTATATTAAATAAAATCATTATTTTCAAAAAAGTTTGACTATTGTCTTTGTTTCATAGGCATAGTGTAGAACACTAAAATTTACATCATATTTAATTTTAATTAAAAATATTAATTTTAATTAAAATAATATTTGATTAAAAAAATTATATATTTTACAGGATCAGCAGAATTACTTTATTAGAAGGAAATCCATCCCTTAAGTTTTGTTTTTCTTATTTATTTTAAACCGATTTTAATTTCCTTCAGTTTATTTTTTAAAATGATTTCAAATGTTCATATATAAAATTGTATAATATGAATTCTCATAAAACTAATAAAAGAAGAGGGAAGTATGAAGGTAGCGATTGTTCTAAAACATCAGGTTCGATAAGACGTGAAGATGAACATCCGTCAAATTCAGATCCGTCTTTGACACCAATTTTCAGGAAATCATAATAACCCCTGTAGCTGTAGTATATAATTGAAGGGGAAAAACTTCGATTCTCTGTTGAAAGTGAAATCACTCAAAAGTATGGTATTTTGCTTTAAAAAAAAATAAATATCGCCATATGTTTGCTTCTGCGAGGAGAATTATAGAGATGAGCTAAGATAAAGTTCCTGACACTGTTTAAAATATGAAAAAGGTTATATATGTAACTCTGTTTTTATTTTATTTGTTGTGTTTACAAAAAATCATGACAGAAGACCCACAAAATACCCCGGGAGATAAATCTTTCGCGCCCTGTAGAAGCAGACTACAAGTGATGGTCCCTATAGCAATTTGTCAATAGGAGCTCGAGTTCAGTAAATCAGGAGTGAAAGAAGTCAGGTCAGCTGTGACCTCAGGAACTGTGGATCTGGCACCTGGTTCTGCTTCCTGTCCGCCCTTTGTTCGGAATGGGGTTCTCAACTTCGAGGCTAGTCCTTACATTTTTATCTATTCTCTATTCCATTATAAAAAGATATTAATACACGGATATATGAGTTGAAGAACCTCACAAGCCACTTTTTAAAATGTTTAAGATTTGGCGGGTTTCCAATCTCTTGTGCTTGACTCATTATTTTGATAGGCTCAGGTAAACAAATAGATTTCTAATCAATTACATCTTCTTTTGCCTGTGGTTTTAATTTTTGTATGTCCCGCTTTGCAGTAAACGGCATAGCGTGGTTCTGATAATCTATAACCCCGAATCTCAATCATTTTATCGTAGCCTTAAATTACAAGCCATAACTCGGGCATTGCGGATTATTGTAGAAGACAAAGGGCTCACGCGATGGCTTCAACCTTGGCACGATAGTTGACACTGGCCTGATGGCGAGCCCTTCGTGTGTTACTGCCTCTAAAAGATTATTGTAGTTATTTAATTTCTTGTTTGAAAAAATAAAAAAAATTTTTGTTAAAAAAAAAAATCCATGATTTCCGAAATCTGCTGTTAAATTATCTTGTTAATTTTTAATGATGTAATTATTTGTATAAAAGTGTGAAACTCTCTATGTTAGTTTCCGTCTCATTGTTTAAATTTTATTTTACTAATGTTTTCCATTTTAATATATTTTTTTAAAGTAAACTGTTACTGTTTTACTTCATGAAACAAATAACCCTCAGGTCATCAAAGAACTATTTTTGCTATAACATATAGTTTTAGAAAATATTATTAGGTATTAAAAAGTTTTTGGTAATAAATAATAAGAATTACGGTTAAGGGAGAGATATGAAATGTATTTTAAACTTTAGCTGGAACCTTCAGAGAATGAGTAATAAGAAAGCTATGATAATGGATGAATAAGAAAAGTACGAGGGGTTTACAGTATATGAGCAGATTAATATGAGGAAAAGATGGGGGAGAGGGAGGGTGCGGTCAGAAACAAACAAAACCTATTTATTTCTGCCAACGTTTTGACCTGAATTTTAGGCTTTCATCAGGGCTAAAAAAGTAAAACAGAGATAATGTTGAATAAAAATAAAAACATAAAAATAACGGGGAAATAATAAACAAAGTTGGAAATATACATAATGATAAATTGAGTAGATTGTAATTTATATCAATAGATATTGATGTAGTTTATTTCAATCAACTACTATCTCTTCTTAATTTATTATTATGTATATTTCCAAATTTGTATGTTTATTATTTTCCTGTTATTTTTACGGTTCTTTGACTTAGGGTTGTTTTTTTTTTTTTGTTTTTGTTCAGATCTAGTGAAGGCCAGAAATTTAGTTCATAACTCGGCACAAATAAATAAGTTTTTGTTGTAATAATAAAATAGTATAATTATCTACTATTTGAGTTGTTTTTTTTTACCGCACCCGGACCATATTCCATTCATCTATACACACGGTCAATCAATAATCTTCCAATAAGTTTTTGTCTATTTGTGTATTTTTTGCTGACTGCACCTCCGTCCATCTTCTTAACATAGAAAAATATTAAGTGGATGTTGTCGTTTTGATAGAAATGAGGAAGATGCATAATTTTTTTTTATCTTTATTGGAATTACAAATGTACATAATTATACATTTAGTAAATTTTATGTTAGTTATTATGGAGTGATACAGGCGTATAGAGAAACTACCCATTGGTATCACTCTAAATAATTAGTTGGCCCGATTGGTTTCTTACCCTTACAATATAAACAATTAAAAAAATCAATTATATTGTAAAATTTTGTTTGATTTTAGTCCCATATTTTCCCTTAGGGTAAAATTGATCATTTTCTTGTATACGAATTTTTATTTTATATCCAATAATACATGATGTAAACCTATATAAAAAAGTTAAGCGGGCATCTCGGACTTGTATCGTATGATCAGTTTCGATAAATGAAAGATCGAATTGACTATCGATACTAGGTCATTTACGGACCAATCTATGACCCTTTCATTTATTGACCAATCAGAAGTAATTACTCCAATAGAGTCCAGTTAGTAATGACCTTACTAATTGCTCATCAATTATCAATGTAATTTTAGACCTTAATGGCTGCGTAACTCAGTATCTCTGCTTTGCTGTAGTCCGTTGTGCAAACGCATCATTGTATTTGTTAGAATCAGATCCGTCTCTGTTCAAGGAAATCGTTATTTTTAATTAGGACATGTCATGAAGACTATCAAATTTTCTTTTTATTTGATTATTTTCTAAAGAAAATATGTCAACTCCTGTTAAAGACTATTTAGGAATCCTGGGCGGTTGTTCCCATTAGACAGTAAATGTAATGGTAGGGAGGCTTCCCCTGCTAGACTAATTATTTTCCCCGAGCCGACAGTTACAGGATAAGATACCACGGTAGCGTACCTGGGTAAACACTTAAGACCCTAATTGCTCGCTTCTTTATAACTGGGTTGTCTCCGATGTCACAGCTACCTGATCGCTGTTCATCCAATACCTTTCCTAAAATAGAAGATGACCTAGTTTAAATTTCCTCGAAAAACAGTAATATTCCATTTAAATTCAATTTTATGAAAATAAAATAAATTTATGTTTATATTTTTATATTCTTAATCCTACGGAAATAATAAATTCATAAAAGCTGAAAGTTAAATTCACTGCAAGTGTAATAAAATTAATTCGTTTTTTTAAAAAAAAAGTATTTTTGGATTTTTTTAAAAATAGTTCATAATTATAAAAATATTTATATATTTATTTTTATTTTTTCAAAAAGTGAAGAAAAATATATTCATAAACACTTAGCAAACAATACTTTGTGCAATTTAAGCATCGAAAAATTATATAAGAATACCATAATAATAAAAAAAATTATTATTGCTCAAAATTCTTTAAAAAAGACCGAGGTTTCTTTTTTCTCTTTAAATATTTTTTTTAAATTTTTATGTATATTACAATTTTCCGCAGTGTAGGAAAATAGGTAATAATGATGTCAGTGATCACATTCGAATCAAGATCACGCATGCACACACATATATATTAAAAATAAATAAAATAAGAAAAACCGAATCAATACATAAACATAATTAGATAACAATTAAAATGCCTAATGAAATTTAATACTAAAATTTTAAAAATAAATAAATAATCACAGCTATACTCTATTATGTACAATATTTACATATTTGGCATGAGGATCCCTTGCTCTATCCCCGCTTGAGGGGTGCCAGTAGAGGGTGAGTAAGTGCACTTAATGAAATAAAAGTAGAGTAATATGATCAAAAATGATGTAGAATAACATAAGAAATTTTTATTCGATACGAATCTAAACCAGAATTATGATTATATATTCTAATATTGTACGTTCAAATTTAAAATCAAACATAGAATAAACAAAAACAATTGCGAGGCTTAGGAACACAAATGAGGACAGATTTTCTGTCGCTACTCAGTTACTTTTTCCGAAATCACGACTAAGAAAAAAAATTAAAAATCTGTACCACTTTGTAAGGAAGTACTGTTACTTGACCTAAGGTTGTGCAAGGAGGTGATTTTGTCAGAATTACGCTCGGCCGCCAGATTTTTAACCACTTAAGGGTACCCATTTATGAGGCTGGGTGGACCCCAAGAGGGCTCTCTAACCCACAGACCTAACTCACGGCTTTAGTGAAATAGTGCCATAGCACGGTGCCACCGCGCTCCCCTACGACTAAGAAAGAAATTAATAATTTGAAATGACTCAAAATTTGAACGATTTAGAGACCACACAAACTTTTTTACTTTGAGCTGATTCAACTCACTAACAAAAGTTTTAGAAAACTTGTTTAACAGATAGAGGAATAAAAATATCAGAAAACCTAGGCTTATTTTTCAGCAAAACTTCGTATCAAAAAATCAGGATGTATATTTCTCTTCTCCCCTTTCCAGCATCTTCGCGCTTTTGCTATCACTTGTGTACTATACTCAGCAATACTTTTGACGTCAATGGAGCAACATTATCTTCGAAGAAGCAAAGTAGCCAACTACTAAGGTAGCCTGGGTTTGTTAAGTTTAAATTAAACACATAATCATCCCAAACCACCTGAGATTAGGCCATTATGAGGTTAGACAATCCGTGGTGCTCCGGGCAAGGCCACTCCCAATCATCAAACTAATAACAACCTACCTCAGCTCAGACAAATTCTCCGTTTCCCAACATAAAACACGACATATCCAACTAAACCCAATCTGAAATCCCATTTTTATCCCGAGCCATGATAAGATTCCCCAAATTAATTTCCCGTCTTATCCTTCCATCAAGGTCTTTGTTCCGAGGCCCGTGTTGTATTCTCACGAACGTCGTCAAACGTGTTCAAAACTCTTGGATCCCATTATTCAGACAATTACTGTCAGTCTGAGTAATAATCTTGACCGTTCTTTTCGACTATAAGAGACGAAATATGGAGCAATTAGCATGAGGGGAGCTAATCATTGTGGATAAATTAGCTGTCAGCTCTTCTCCATCTTGTAAAATAATAATCTTGGAATAAACAAACAATGTTCAGTTAGTGTAATTATGAAATAAGGTTTCCTCTTCCGTAATTAAGTAAAATGCATTAGAGCTAAGGAACAATTTCCTTGAGGAACTGTTCCTAACTATCTTATTAGGTATTTAATTTTATTCTAACTGTGACAGGTATGCATTTATCTACTTAATGCATAGACTATTTTAAAATTCTATTCCACTATAATAAACATTGAAATTTAATATTTATTGAGAATATTAGTATTATTCTTGTTTAAACAAAATAAATTTTATCCAATTTTAGTCCCAAAACAATTTATATTTCTATATAAGTTCGACGTTTCGGCCATCCTCGAGGAAAATCTATCTCAAACAGCTTTTATTATACATATGATTCTTAACAATTTTAAACAAATAACAATAATATTAATAAATTATCATACCTTAAATACAATTTTAGAACCACGTAAATTTAAAAAACAAACTGTTTGCAGACTATTCAGGTCATTAATTTCAGTCCACAATTATCCTATGACACATTAAAACATTAGGGAGACATATAAATTTATTAATTAACAATCCTTAGCTTATGTCTAAGTAACTATTTTTTAAATTCTTCTTATTAAATTAAAAATTAAAATTTTTAATTACAGTTAATTTTCACTATTATAATTTATCACAACAGTTTTTGTAACCTTCCCCACACTCAGGTCAGGCATTTAATTTATTTATTTCAACTATATTTTGGTTAAAGCGTAATTATAATTATCATCATTAATTTAATCCCATATTTTTCATAAATTAATTTTACTTAAAATCTCTGCATTGGTTCAGATTTCTTGTGTGTTGTTTTAAAATTCACTGAATAATTAATTTTTTCTGACATACAAATGGACTTAAGTATTTTTATTCTAAATGTATTATTTTTTTTGTGTAAAATCGTAGTATTTTCAAAATCGAACGATGGCTGGTTTTTGTTTGCTGTTTTATTGAGATCCTCCTTGTTTTTTAAAACATTATTGTGTTGATACATTCTATCACCCAACAATTGTTTTGTTTCAGCTATATACATAGCTAATTTAGTCATGGAATTTTATATATCAATCCTAATTGATTTTTTGTATCAGTTCTGTTCTTCAATTTACTATACTATATTAATATACTAATTTTTAATTTTATTGTTGGGTCTATTACTTAAGGAGTATTCATTAACATTATAATCTTTAAACTATTTCTGTATATCTCCAGATAATCCCTTTATATAATTGAATCCATAATTGTTTTTATTATTTACTATTATTTAATAGAATTATGAAAACTAATAAAAACGAAAACTTGTATGAGGCTGACATGATTGAATAAATTTAGTCTTTTCCCACTGGTATCCACTCTCGTATCTTTATTTTCTACTACGTATTTTATCACCAAACAGGAAAAGTGGGACTCCCGACTGGTTTCAGGCTAATTAGTTGACATAATAAAGTGTCAACCAATCTGAAATATCTTCTCATATATCTTCCCTACTACATATGAATCCAGAAATAACACGGAAACGCATCTGATAAAATAATTAATTAGAAATGTAAAAAAAAAAAATCGTTAGAATAAGTCTCTTTTATAGTTGTTCGCCTATAAGTCCTAAACAGTGAATCATAGTAAAAAAATATAATAAAGCAAATTAAATAACAATTAATTATGGGTCAAATGGGTAACATGAAGTAAACATTCGGTCTAATGGAATGGTTCTTAACTACCAATTCTTTTTTTTATGTCAGTTGCTGTTTTTTTTTAAGTCAATATACAACCAGAGCAGATTAACAACCCTACCATTTGACCAAATTATCACTTTATGGTTCTCATTCCACGCATAATTTAATGCCCCTTAATTTGTTTTATTATAACTTTTAAATTAAAATCAAACGTTACTCCACGGCTGACTATCCTATCGTTTTGTCTCAAGCTTTTGAATCAGTATATCTGTAAAACTACAACGAGCCAACTATAATCTTTCCGAAATCTAGTTTCAAGAAACATAATGCTAGTCATATATATATTCGAAAAATGAAATGATTAAAAATGTGGGAAGTTCCTAAACTGCTAAAAATAAAAAAATATCTATCCTTCGCTCTGTCATGTTTCCGTTATTCGCTACAGTTGGCTTTACAATTGTTGAAAACCCAGCTCCAGCGGGAGTTCCACAACGCTATGAATAAATATTTATATACCAGCTTTAAACTTGGATCTGGGTGTGGAATATATGGTAAAACCTCTCAAAATATCGATTTTTCAAAAATTATTCAAGATCGATATTCCTTACAATGCATTTATATTATAAAAATCCAGTGCGGTACACGCATTACACAACTTTCACTCACAACCCTGGAAGGAGAAAACATTAAATTATTATTTTTATTTTGCAGTAAAAATTCTCATTTAAGGAGTTCTTGGAGTACGAATAATAAATATCAACTTTTTTCCTGCCAAGTATTTGACACTCCAACTGTATTTGACAAAATACAACAAGGCGTTTACAAATGACTGCGATCGGATACGCTCGGCTTTATTTTTGCAGTATAAACTGCTGTTTCTATTTCTACATTTTTCTCCTTTAGTTAATCATCAAATACTTTCATAGTTCATACATTTTTTACTACTGTTAACGTTAAAAAATGGTTAACTATTTAAAGGTTTATTTTTTTTTTTAAATTTCGGCATGCAAGTCCTGTTCAAATATTTTTTAAACTAAGAACGTAGAGTCCAGAACTGAAGATGATAAAAAGCTATTTCTATAATATATAATCATTTAGAAGCCATTTGTTTGTTTGAATAAGTAAAGCATAAGTAATCATTGAGGTTACACGTGTATTATATATTTTCTCAGAATGCACATAAATATTTCGCGATACATATTTTTATTCTGGTTTTCAGATCTTTAAAAATTTGCGTGAAAGAAGTTTATTTTATTTCTGTTAAAAAACTTCCAAGGGATAAATTTAATCAGCCGCCTAAGCCAGTGTGGCACAAAGGAAGGGGAATTTAAAACAACCACGATACCTATTATTCAAGCTTGTTTCACTTGCCTTGAAAGAGCGACCTAGTTTTTCTTTTTGTAACGCGAAATAGTGGAGTTTTAGAGGTCCCAGTAGGAGATAAGTTTGGATAGTTTAGAGGTAACGGCGCAATATCCATACTATAGTAGCAGTTTCACCTAAAAAAAAAAAAATGAAATAAAGTAACGAGGAATGTTTTATTTTCTGTCTTTTTCTCTTGGTCTTTCCTTTTTCTTTAAAAAAGTATATCTTTACGAAGCTTTGTTTATTAAGGAGAGTAAATATCTAATTGAAAAAAAAATTAATGCACATAATATTAGAATTTCATTGTTAAATTATATTCCCTTAACATTTTTGTTCAATAATAGAAGTTGAAGGTGTTTAGCGCACCCGATAAGTTCCTTTTCAGAAAACTTGAAGTAAAGGGTGGTACATTCAGCTCCCCATTTAAGTTTGTCGGACTACGTACGAGGCGTAATATTCGATTTGAGAAACTTTTCCTTAAAAAAAAAATCAAATGATTTTGCTCTCAGGGAAATCTACTGTCTCTACAACAAAAAGAAATAGAATCTCCGACATTTTTATGTTAACTATTCACTTTCAAAGTTATCATCGCTTGAGCTATGCCTCCTGACTCCGAAAAATGCTTTAAACCATTTTTTAAAAATAAAAATAATTGAGTTAATCAATCAGAAAAAAAAGTATCCTACAAAGGGATGGTTGATACGATATGTCTCCAGAATAATTCTTAGATTTTTAAAAAATATTAATATCGTGTTTACCATAGCTTAAACGATGATGCACAAATAAACCTTTTCGAGTGAGATCGGTTATTTTTTTTATACTATTGTTATTGGTTCTACATACCATATTTTTACTGAGATTCTTTTAACTAGTTTATTAAAGAGTTATTTTTCATAATGATTTTTGAATATAAGAATATTAGCCCGTTAAAATGAATGAGTAAAAATAATATTTTAGGTTGAAATATTTCCACTAAAAACATTTTTTTTTTTTCAAGATTAAACAAAAGAAACTATATCAAGGAAGGATGGTAAAAAAGAATTTTAAGACAGAATTTCAATTATATAATCAAATAATGTTTTTATAATTTTAAAAAAACATCATTGTTTATCTTAGGCGTCCTAATGCGTGGTCTTGAGGTATAAGTTGATATAGCTTTAGGAAAAAAATATAATAAAATAACTTTAAAATATAAAACTAAAATGAACAAATGAAATTTATATGGTATTTATATTTATATTGTAATTTAAAAACTTAATGAGCATACAAAAACCCTTTTATATAATACAATATCATATTATACCAATCTTGTAAAGGAAAATATTTTATTTTTATTATAAATACTTCATCCAGTTTGTGACTACGAAGATTGGTATTAAAATAGTTAAGGTTTGATATCCCGGGTTTCAAGATTTCACTTAAAAATTTTGTTTTACAACATTCGCTGACATTAATACCAAAACTGTAGATTATTATTTATTTATTTTTTTTTTAGAAAAACTTTTGTGAAAATGATTTACCTCTTCTACATTTTCCAATTTTCAACGATTTTGGTGTTTTCCGCAAACCTGGTGATTATAAACGATATGCGTGCATTGTTGGAACCGAATTAACTTTTTCAAGATATTTTCCGCTGATGATACAAGATTCCATGGTCAATCAGCTATTTCCATTTTTACCCAGTCAGTTATCAGATCTTGGGGCAGAATTTAGTGTGTCAGTGATTTACCGTCTACCCATTGTTCAGGAACCCGAAATGGTCATGTTAAAGGTAAATTTGATGTCAATCATATATAACAGTTTCTGTGTGTTATTTTCTAAATTATTAACACGTAACCTCATTTATACAAAAAATAATTATATTATTTCTAGTCACTAATAATTTATAGAAAAATATAGCGGAGAAAATATTTTCATCATCAATAAATTTGGTTTTAGTAATAAGAAATCCAAGAAAAATTAAATGAGTTTGCTAATACCAATAATCTATATTCACTTTTTCACTAAAGCTAAACAACTGAAAAATTAATATAATATATGCATGTATATTTTAATATAATAAATATATATTTTTTCCATTTATAAATCAAAAATTTTTATTAATTTATTCCTTAAACAAATTTATACCCAACCTACAAAGTTCCACGGTATTCCAGGAATAGAACATGTTGAAAATATTTTAACCATCGTTTTTTACGAAAATACCTCTAGAAATAATCCATAATATATATATTTCAGATTTATGCTAGATACATGTGGAATTGGTGCTTTAACATAATACATAAAATAAAGTTCTGACACGAACTGGACATTCATTAATGTAGAAAGCATACAATAAGCTAGAAAACAATTACATAAAATATTTAAAATTTAAAAACAATTTTTTTTATTTAGCATAGGTAAATCTAATAAAATAAATAGTAACAGCGTATCAATTATATTTTATTTAGCTAATGTTTAAAAATGTTCATTTACTGATCAATTTAAAAAAAAAAAAGATCCACCCCACTCCGTCAAAATAAGTTATTTTTTGCGAGCTGAAAGTCTAAATGATGGATTGTTATACGATATGATGGATGCTCTGGAAGTTCATTCCCAGGGACTTGAGCCATTTTAGTTGGCTTTGTTCCAATTAAATATAAGAAAAAGTTTCAATCAGTAAATTAATTTTTTTAATTTCCATGGCATATTAATAATTATTTAGGTTAATTCTTATATTTATGTACCAAAGAAGTATATTACTTTCAATATTTAATAGGCATTTTGTTTTCATTAAATGAATTTATAACTACTGGCATAATCATTTTTTCATTAATTTATTTACTCAAAAAATCTTAGTTCGGCTGTATTGTAAAGCTGTTATGTAGATGGTAACAGACATTTAGTTTTTTAATTATTTGTTTTTGTATCTTAAATTTTTTATTTTTGTGGATACTTTTTCTCTTAGCATTTATTATTATCTAACCTATTTTTTTGAAAAAGTAATGTTCAATTAATTATTTGAACTAATAATTATTACAATCATAAATAATTTTAAAAAAATTATTTTCATTCTATGATTTCGAGGATAATAAAAAAAAAAATAGGCACAATCAAGTACAATATATGTGCTAAATAAAAATGAACATTTATTTCTTTTATGATATTGTGTTTTTAAAAATTTTGTCAGTTCATATTTACTTTCAAACATAACGTGTTAAAAAATTTTAATTTGGTGGCGTTAACCTGAATTTTATGCATTATTTAAATTCTGTTTTGGTTTGTACTCTTCCCACAAGCTCTTGGAGAAGTTCGGTGAAGTCTTGGCGTGTAAGTGCTTCACAAAATTGAATTAAAAATGAATCTTGACATTACCACTTTGCTGTATAGCCACCCCATTGCTGTGGAACAGTATAGCTTCTCAATAGGACATAAAAAAAATAAAAACTATATATGTATAATCATATTGAAATTTAATGTACAGATATTTCAAATATAAATGGATAAATTCTTTCTATTAAGTCCATATTGGACAACTGCTGTGCCCAATACAAATTCG
>NW_027107491.1:689589-699822 GCF_000696795.3 Halyomorpha halys
TCAATAGTTTATTTTAAAAGTTGCGATTTTATGGGTAAATGATGAGCATTAATTAGGAACAATATTTTCTGTCATCCACTGATCATGGACTAATAATTTTGCTATTTGATATCGTATATTTCAGATTTCTTTGCCAAATGACCTGAATAATCCAAGATAGATAAGTAATAATTTAAATATATACTTTCATTCAGCATAAATAAAAATTACTAAGACACATTATTTATTTATTTATTCAATATAAAATTGTAGGTATATTATCTCAAGACATAATTTATAACACAAACAAGAATCTTCAACTAAAAGGTCTAGGAGTTAATTCGAGTGTAAGCGCTTTCATCCACCGGCCTCCCACAGGCTCTGTTAGTTTCACACGAGCATCTTAACGATCTTCTCTCACCCTTTGAATCTCAGCCTTTACCAAATATGATAAATTTATAGAATAATATTATTGCAATATTATAAAATATCTATAGAAGACGGAGTGACTACTATTGTTTCAGTACCCAAACGAAGTGAACTACAGTACAGGAGATAAAAGGAAAAAAAAGTTGATATGTCGAATTAATTCCCACAAAGAAGGGGTTTGAATTTTTTTTTTCAATGTGGGCAGAATTTGGCAAAAATTAGCTGTAGTTGACTTTCTTTTTCTTTTTTTTTATTATTTATTTATTGTAATTTACAACTGTACAAAATAATACAATAGGTAAATATGTAGTATGTTTCATTTACACTTGAAAATCTTGGGAAGGAACCACCCATTGGAGGTACTTCAAACATTAATTTAAACTAGTAGGTCCCGTAGCCATCTTCTTTTCAGACGCCTCGGAGGATTATCAGGGATTGTTATGGATGAAAGATTAAGAACTAATGGGTTAGGATGGTTAAGGAGTTTGGAAGACGCATATCTGTTTTGGGTCAAATCTGCAACGAATGGGATGTTAAGGTCTTTATGAATGAGTTTATTTGTAACGTAATAAGGAGCATCAAGGATTTTGGATTGTAACGATTGGAAGCGGGAAGAATTAGTTAAAACTAAAAGCTAAAATTGTCATGGATATGATATTTATTTATTAATGGTTCCTTCATGAATAAGGGTAGTTATCCATGGAAATTTTTGCTATTTTTTTTCTTTTTGATATACAAAAAGTCTAGAAAGATTACCCTGGGCCGCCATCTTGAATTTAATAAAAAATTCTTTTTTGGTATTAATTTACAGAAAATTTCATGCTGAAATATATTATATAATAATAGTTCTAGAAAATACATAATAATGACCAGAAAACTGAATTATAATTCAGAAAAATTATTAATGTACAGAAAAAGATTTTATAATATTGGTTTTACAAAATAAGAAAACTGAAAACTTAATTTTTCATTAAGTGCCCAAAATTGTTAGCACCTACTTACCCCACGAAACCTAAAAACTCAACTATATAATATACTGGATAAATTGAAAAAATCTTGTGTGATAGTAATTTACCATAAACTTTATGTTGTAAAAGATTTTATACTATTCTTTTTAGAAAATAAAAACTAAGGACAAAACAGTGGCCAAAAACTAAAAGTTTTTCACTCATTTTACATTGAATGCTCGAAATTCTTAGCATTTATGTTCTGCACGATTTATGCCATCTCAATTTTTGATAATTAATGAAAACTATTTATAGTTAATGGTCAAAATTGATGACTCTGCCAATTATAGGTGGAAGAATAAAAATAAAGGCTTTTTCGTTTGGAGCTCCGTATCATCAAAACTACTCACAACACTAAAAAAACTTCGTAGAACATTAATTAAAATAACATAAAGTTTCTAATATAAGCTCATCATAATCTTTGTAAGCATGAAATTTTCAGTAAATTAATACTGCACAAGATTCTTTAACATTAAAAAAAAACGAAACAGAAAAAAGTTAGTCTACGGTACTATTGTCTGTATTATGCCTTATTATGATTAAAAAAAACGACGAAGCTTCTATAAAGAAGTAATAACATAGAAACACCCAATTAACAAGGAATTGAATCGCCAATTTCGATTTACAAACCTGAAATCGGAAATGCAAACCACAATTAACGAGATAATAGTGCTCTGGAACCCTCAAAGCGTGTCCACAACCGTATCATTAGATGGAGATATACTACTTTCCCTGGGGGTCGTGGGTCGATTCTCGTTTACATCAGAGATTAGCCAAGATTTCGGGATAAGATGGCTTTTCTTAGAGTTCCTCTGCCTGAGAACAATACCAGAAATGGACGTCTTTGTTCCTCTTTGTCTTTTGAGATGAATGCTTTGAGGTTACTGAATGTTAATAAAAATATGTATTAAAAATGAGACACCATCATCATGAACATTACATATGTTATTCTGAAATTTTGAAAATCACTGAAAATAATTATTTTTTTTTTATCAAAAGAATTGAAGCTACGTAAATTTTAGATTCTGTTTTCATAAAATCAAAATAAAATCTTCATGAAACAGTTGTCTCAATTTATTATACTTACATTTCAATCACAGATGTTAAAAACTATTCAACTCAGTCAATAACAATTACCTTTGGCATGATAAAAATTTAATTTTACTACAAAATTATCGTTAGAATGGTTGAATAAATAGGTAAAGAAGTTAAAACTTAAAAAAAAAAATTCAAATTTTTCATTCAATGCTCCTTACTTTGTCACAAATAAAATCATACATAAAGACCTTAATATTCCATATGTAACCGATCTAGCCCGAACCAGATATCACTCCTTCCATTATAAACTCTCTAACCACTGAAACCCCCTAGTTTCTAATTTTGCGTCCTCTTCCATTTCTGAAAATCCTCCGAGGCGCCTGAAAAGAAGATGGCCACGAGACCAGCTAATGTAAAATGTCATTAGAGTGCTACCAATGGGTAGTTTCTCTACACGCCTGTAACACTCCAATTTAACTTAGATCAGATTTACTAAATGTATTAAAATGTACAGTTGTAAATAACAATAAATAAATATTAAAAAAAAAAAAATTCATTCAGAGATCCATATTAACAGAATCACTCACAACATTAAAAAACTTCGTAGCACATTATTTCAAGTAGAGTAAAGTACCTAAATTATGAGCTCTATTAGAGTAGTATATTTTAGATACTTTACTTATAAATAGTTTCTGAGTTTTAGTTTTTCAAACATCACATTTTTTTTTTCCAATTTAGTGAATATATTTTGGCAAATATTATAGAACTCATGAAAAACAGCTTTATATCATATTATGGTGATGGTTGATATCGAGGCTTTGTTTGGATTAGTGAGAAGTGGTGTCCTTCAGACGTTTCACTAGTGCCTAAATCCATGGACAAGATTCTTATTAAGCCGACTGACAGAGAGAAATCGAAAGCTGTTTTTTCCAGAATAAATGACCGTTTTAGACGGACTGCTAATTGGATTATTCCCAGCCGTCCTTCTAATTAAAGCCCGCCATCAATAATAATCTCCTTGTGAAGGAAAAAAGATAAAGAAGTTCCTAGCGCGCCTTTCCTCTGTGAGAAATCCTCCTCGGCTACTGTGCCAAGCAAAGTAATTAGATGTAACAACCGTTCCAGCCCGGGCTTTTTAAAAAGATGTTTTCGGTAAAATTTATAACATAATTAAGAACTAAAAATTATTATATAATTACTCCTAGTAATTACTTTTTAATTAATAGGCTCCTGGGAGAATTAAAGGAATGGTTAATGATGAATATAACAATGCAAATGATGTCTGGTAAACGATAAAGGTCTACAATTATTATAATTTGTATATTTAATGGGCCATCGGTAGCGTGAAACATTATTTTTAAAACTAAAGTAAAGCAATAATAATTATCCTAACAAACGAGTGTGTAAACTATTTCCACTTAAAAACAACGTATATTTCATTTCTTGAAAAAAAAATTTTACATTTCTTCTTCATGTAATAAAAATCGCAAAATTATATAATACAGTTTCACTTGTTATATTACACCAATGGCCCATCAGGATTAAAGCCCTGATCAAATATATATAGTTTTGTTCATACAGGTATAAACTTGAGATAAATAATTAATAAATAAATAAATCTACGAAAAATAAAAAAAATCGTCTTAATAATATTATTTAACAATTATTAACACACACAATTTTGATCCTCAAATTTTATTTTAAAAATAAAAGTTGAGAGTATATTGGATCAAAATTATGTGTGTTAATAATGAAATAAACCACTCTCAAACACTCATTATAATAAATAATTAATCTATCATTAAACAACATGGAATTTCAGAACTGCTCATTGTCACCTCATGATTTCATGGCTCTGATATATAAGGAATCTATCCGTCTATAGTTTTTAATTTTACTAGTAGTTTTATGTATTGTTTTTTTCAGGCTTACTGAAAATTCATTTATCTCCCTCTTAACAAGCTTTATTTTCTAAAAATAGTGCGGAAACAAAGCGTAATCTTACTGACAAACCAAGCTATTAAGATTATATTTTATAAATTTAATGATGTAAAATATTTCTAACCGACAGACACGTTTAGAAACTCAAAGCTCTTGGTGTTTTTTTGTTTTTTTTGGCCTTTCGAAATCTTATCTATATGTCATGTATCTATCTAAAATTAAACTTTTCGGATTGAGTTGATACACATACATAAATTAAATATTTATGCGTTATGTTATTTGCATATACTTACAGCGCAACTAAGCCCTGAATATGTTAGAATATTTTTTTTAAACCTTTGTAACGGTGAATTGATTTCTTGTAGTTTTTTTATCTTTACCTTTATAATTGGGACTTTGCAGTTCAACAGCATGTATAAATCTAAGTAGTTATGACGTTTGTTAACCAACATTTGAATTTCTTCTGCACATGCTTTTTTTGGTTTGTTTTTTCAGTACTACCTCAGGTTTTGTGCGAAAAACAAGATGAATGAATATAACTACGCAAAATGTTGAAATTTTAATTCATTGACAACCACTGACAAATCAAAACTACTGTTAGATTTTGATGGTGGAACGTATAGTGACAGGAAAAACATTAGAAACCTGTTATGTATACTTTTTATTGGAAAAGCATTGTGAAAGTCAGGAAAAGAGATCGAATAAAAAATGCTTGAATCCAGAAAGAAACAGGACTCACTGACACACTGAAGATGATAAGATTGAGCAAATGGAAATGGGCAGGGCCTCTCCTTCGATGCGAAGATGACAGAGGGTCAAAAATTTACACAGAATAAAAGAAAAGATGGAGCGATATGTTCAAGAGGATGGCAGGACCCCTCTGGTGGAGAGCTGCTAGGGACAGGGATGTCTGGAAGGAGAAATGGAACTCGCCTCCCAATAGGGCTCGTCACCCCGGGAAGTCCTGACTATTACTCCCGAAAGGGAAGGCCTATGGAGGAAAGGATACAGAAAAATGGAAAGAAAATTGATAGAAGTTAATGTTTTATCAACTATTATATATATTTCCCTCTATCTTTTTTAAATGTGTATATTGTATTTTGTAATGATTTTAATTTACTGCATAAATAAAAGGCTATTTAATTTCATTTCATATATACTTTCAATTGTTGAATATTTCTTGAACACCTTGAAGATAGTAGCTCTCAAATACAAACCAATATACCCGGATTTTTTTTAAGCAATATTGTTTTCAAAGATAAAAGTACATACGACTTCTCGTAGTTGGGACCCTCTATAAATAAGACAAGTATCGTTTTAAACCTGCCAATTTGGAAAACTGGGTAAATAAAAAGCTTCTGTAAGTGATAAAAAAATTTTATATCTCTTGAGTAGTACAGTTTATACTGTATATATATTCTCTGTAATAAGCTCTACCGAAGAGGCGTATATTTTTTAAATTGTGTATACACCATGCAAAATGTATGCACTACACTGTCCCTTCAGCATAAATACGTATGCGTACCAAATTTATGTTGAGAATCATTTACACAAGAAAAGAAAAAGAGATAAAAACCAACTAAGAAAAGGTTAGAAAAAATAAATAAAATATGGTGAAGTAAGTGAACATATAGAATAAAATAAATTATATATATATATATATGTATGTGTGTGTGTATGTGTGTAGGTATGTATATTTACCTCTGAGATTACTTAGTGGACCTTAAGGTTTTACCAAGCATGACCGTGACCCTCTCGTTACCTCGTTATCTCCAACAAGAAAACTTCTCCCTTTTATTTGTATGTTAAAAATAAAAAGCCTGGGAGTTTTATGCGGCCATTTTAAAAGCGTGTCCTCTATATCTTGGTTTCATCACGTCTATCTCGCTTAACTTCGCATTCCTTAACGATATACCTCTCAAAAAACTCAACAGTTGGTGAACTTACAGAAAGAATACATTCTTGCTTTTCTTCTTTTATTGTTGGGTATTCGAAATCTAGTTTCAGATCAGTTTATAGTAAACCATTAATGTTTTATTTGAATGTTTAATATTTTGAGTTTTAGATTTTTAAAAATTATTAATTCTAGATACGTCATCCGCAATTTATATAATTGACAATTATGATTATAATTATAACATTTACAATTATCTAAAAAATAATAGATAAGGGAATAATAACAGTGTAAAAAAATGAACGAAGACCATAAAGTGTTGGAATATATTTTCCTGTATTAGAATGCAGTTAACAATATGGTAGGTAAAGTGAAATAGATAGTTAATAGTTTAAATGAGCCTTCTGTCCGTTATTTTAGTTTAATTAGCTCTCTATTACTGCAAATACATTAAACATATTCCCACATTATCCCGTTCGGTCCATTAAATCTCTTCTCTCACAGTGCCATGCTTAGTTAATTGTAATAATTATCGGCATAAAAAATCGATTGATATAAAATAATAGAATTCTTGAAATTATTTAAACGTTGATTTGTGTTTATTGCAAAGTGGTGCAGGTTCGATTTCTGTATGAATCTCAAAATTTGGCGTTTATAACTATTTAAAAAATCTTCAATGAAATGTTTAGTAATGACCGACTAAAAACGACTACATGGCTGAAAATTTACTATATTATGATGTATTACGTATTTATTTTTATATTGTGCATTAATTATTTTGTTCTTTTTCTGTTACCCCAGGACAATGACACCCAACTAATAATTTTTTAGTATATTACAAAAAAGAAGTATCTTAGAATTAATAAAGAATTTATTATTATTTACCATGAAAGTAATTGACTATACTAGAATTTTTTATGAAATGTATTATTTTCTAGTCAGAGCTATATCATAATTAGAGGTTAAATACAGTAAAAATGTTGTCCTTTACAAATGTTATGGCGCTTCTCTTTTCTCAGTCCATGGGTGTTCCTCAAGGTAGCATGTTAGGTCCCATTCTATGTACGGTTTATACAGCTGATCTTCCAACCCACCCTAACATAGTCCTGACAACATACGCTGATGACACATGTGTATTGTCTGTAAACAACGACCCTACTAATGCATCACATACTCTACAGACACACATAACATCTATTGAAGAACGGTGTCAAAATTGGAGAATCAAAATAAATCCTGACAAAGCCCATCAGATCACCTTTACTTCCCGTCGTAAACCTCTACCCCACTGTCCTTCAGTATCCTTTTTAAATATTCCACTAACGCCTGTTGAACAGATTCGCTACTTAGGACTCCATCTTGACAAGCGACTTACTTGGAATCCCCGTACAAGACTGAAAGGACAAGAAACTGCCCGTAGGTTTTGATTGCTACAACACCTACTTGACAAACGCCTTAATATCCCTTTCGTTGTAGATTTGGCCCGAAATAGATATGCGTCTTTTCATTCCAAATCCCTTACCCATCCTAACCCATTAGTTCTTAATCTCTCATCCTTAGCAATACCTGATAATCCTCCGAGGTGCCTGAAAAGAAGAAGGCCACGACACCTTCTAATTTAAATTAATGTTTGAGGTACCATCATTGGGTGAAACATCCCACATATTTACTTATGGTATTTTTTTTTTTGGACAGTTGTAAATTACAATAAATAAATCAACGCACCTCTACAGGCTATTGTTGAATTAATGGTTTCAAAATTTATAATTGAGCTGGTGCTTGAGAAGTGCCTCTTTGGAGGTCTCGACTTTCTTTTAACCAGTAATGAAACTATTAAATCACTTTTAATCTATTTTCAAACAAATTGAGGAGAAAATATGAACTAAATAACGGAGCATTCCAGTTCTCTTTTAAATTATTATATTTAAAACCGCGCTTATTGTTATTGTAGTATGTTCTCTTTCTCATGTTTCAGAAACAATTCTAAATGTTAAAGGAAGTAATCTTCTACGGACAATAAAATGGATTTGATTTGATTAATGATTATAAATCCCTAATAGACGTGAATAATGACTTAATTTTAACTATTAGTCGCTGGTAGATTCTCATGAAATAAAAGATTATCTCTGTAACCGCGGAAAGTGTATAAGAACATACCGGAAAGATGAATTGATTACCGCTCAATTTTATGGATCGAATCTATCGTGTCGAAACAATTACGCTCCTTACACACAACCTTAAGTGAGTGCCTCGAGGGAAAATGAGCCGAGGGAAAACTGAACTCAAAAAAAGAAAATTGTATCCATATTATGATTGCTACTACTTCGCCATTATATAAGTTCTTTTCGGGTTATACATACAAAAACTTTTCAAAATCTTGAGAATACGATATCTTCTAATAAATAGCTCTCCTAATAATTATCCCAACTTATTAATTGAATCATTATTCACGTTTGTGTTTTGCTTATTTTAATAAAAATTGTAATATTATTATTTCTGTAATAATTAATGTGAATAAAACGTTGAATTTGTAGAAGTGACTTAGTCTTCATTCTTTTTTTAAGGGTGGAGCCGTTTAAATGCCACTTTTATGTTTCTTTTCTGTTATTGACGTCAGTATAACCTATTTAAGGAATAAATCTGAACATTTTAAGATATATATTTTCTGAAAAAATATTAATAAACATATTATTAGGTTTTGAAAAATGTCCTATTTTAGCCTTTGTAGTTGTAAAAATGTATGTTATAAAAATAGTACGAAGTATACTGGAAAATTACAGCTATCCCAAATCTCTAGCTAAATTAGTGAAGCTTGTTCTCGGTTTTTAGCCCATTTATGAGGACTTAACAACTCTGTAATTAAAAAACGAGTGGACATACCTCAGTAAAATTTCACGTTTTTCCAAACTATATCTATACAACACCTGTGCAAAATCTGTTGAAAATCGCAGATGGTTGGGGTTAAAACTGTGTAGAATTGACGTGAAAAGAAAGAAACCTTTCTTCCAGAAGTGCCTTAGACTGATTTAATTTGTGAAATTAGGTTTCATATTAATTGTTGAATTAATAAGCCTTAAAGCTGGGGATTCGTTGTGTATTAACTACAAATAAATTTTATAGAAAAATAACCAAACCTCAGCATCATTGTGAGCAATGTATTGAGCCATTATTGATTACTATTACAGTATAATGTAAGATTTTTATGTAATTTTACTATGTATATTGAAAATTTGTAAATTTATGCCATACTATTAATCTTAATGTGTGTACACCTCGCATTTATTCTTAGGGGCCATTTGTCCTAGAATAAAATTATTTTTTTATTTCATTTCATTTATTTTTGAAAGTATAAAAATAATCAAACATAATAAGTGATTATAAATTCATAATATGTTACGGGCACCGAAACATTAATAGTAAATAAGGATAAGAAGAGATTATATAATATAGACCATTCCAATAAATTGAAAAGAATAAATAAGCTTGGAAAAGTAAGATTTCTCGAAAAAATAAAGTGGTTTCCTTTGAAAGATTTTTCCAATAAGACCCATTGGATCCTGTTTCTGCCCACGTCACGCGGCTGACATCCTCAAGATTAGAATTTACATTCTGCCCCAGTGTATGTCAGTCACAAATACAACTGCACAAGATGTGGCGTGTCTGGTTAGAACTGTAATTCCAAACCCACACGGGTAAAGGTCTATTATATTCAGTCCAGCTCTGTATAGTTCTGAATTAGCATAACCATTCTAAAACTCTATTTTGGTATTGTGCACCGATTTCTTATTTGTAAAGTTTTTTTTAAAGGAGTTGTCTCATAAACTGGATCTCTAAGCCTCTAGTTATTGAAAAATTATTGATCAGACATTGGGTTAAGTAGTTTCAAAGAATCATGACTAACCTAAAAGGTTAGTAACAATGATACATTAATTCAAGTGCATACTA
>NW_027107491.1:699872-707051 GCF_000696795.3 Halyomorpha halys
ATATATGTATATATAGTTGACCGTAAAAATTGATATATAAGAAGATGGTCAGGGTTGAGGTCAAAAGTGAAACAAAAATAGTTTACAACTATTTATTTATTTATATATAATATTTTTTATATTTAAAATTCATTCATTGTTACGAGACAAACGGTTGTGCAAAGAGGTAATTTGGTCAGAATGAACTTTGACCGCCAGATTTTTATCCAATTAAGCGTACTCACCTCATGGGGCTGTGTGAACTCCGAAGGGCTCCCGAACCCACAAGGCTGGGCTCACGGCTACAGTGAAACAAAAAAATTATAAATAAATATAAACACATAATAATATATCTTTATGTTATTCATCTTTACGTTTTAATTTTTTTTTTATGTTAGTTTGTTTATATGGATGTCATTTTATACCTCCATCTTTGAATCTGTTTCATTTACCAGTCATTTTTATACTCTTGCATTTGCTTTACCTTCTCTGACTTTTCTTTATTTTAGCACTAATGAAGACATTCAGTGTGGGTCAAAAGATGGGCCAGGTTGACACTGTATCTTAATTGTATTTCCTGACTGTGCAACCCCCATCGTCTTCTAGTTCCCCTTTGTGATCATATATATATATATATATATATATATAATTATTATTTATAAATAATTTGGCGTGATAATGATTTGTAAAGAAACCATACTTTAACATAACACTCCATAAGGTCCTGTAGCCATTTCTTTTTCAGATGCCTCAGATGATTATGGTTTATTAATTAGGTTCAAGAGCTAGAAACTAGTGTTGGGTATGAAGTTTATAATGAAAAAATATGTGTTTATATGCCTTATTTTAGCTATTTATTGCAGTTTTATAATTTAAGTCTTTTTTTTTTTTTTATGTAATATGAAATGGAAATCATATAACAATAGGCTAATTATTAGTTTCGACTTCCAACATTTTTGGAAAAATTAGAGTGAAAGTATGTAGAAAGAAAGTTGGAGTCGCTACACTTACGCTTACTACTAACTGCTCAGGAGGAATTGAGAAAAATCTTAGAACCGTTTAGCTGTGGGGAAAGTTAATGGCAGGGAGTAGTTAATTTTACCACAGTACACGGAGGGATAAATATTTTTGTCTTCCCGCTCCCTCAAAGTGTAAGAAGGCTTCCGAGGTTTCCACATTGAAAGTTCTCAACTTATTAAGTATCAATTTTACTTAAAGCAATCAAATTAAGTATTTAAGTTATTTTCTCGAAATATATTCTAAAACCAAACAATAGCCAAGTGTGATATACTTAATGATGATAGTTCGATTATACTATCCATGTCAGTGGTTCCCAAACTTTTTTCACTGGGGCATCCTTCTGGGTTAAAAACATTTATCCTTAGAATGATTGAATATTTAGGACATTTGTCCCAGAATAAAATTATTTAGAAATTAAAACTTAATTTAAAATTAAGCAGAAAAAGAAAATGCTGAAATGTGCTACATATTTTAATTAATAATTATAATTATATATAATAATATACATAATATAAATCCACTTAGGGACCACTGGCGCATGTGTTATGAGTTCTGCTTCACGGGCTTGATTCTGAACAGATGACAGTCCAAGTTAAAATGAATGATCCTGGTTATTAGGTGACACGCGAATGCTAAAATATCACATATTTTTCCAAAACGTAAGTTGATGCTGTTTTTCACACTCTTTTAAACCTCAATTTTTTTTTTTTTTATTATTATTAATTTTAATGATAAATATTATTATCAAGTTAAAGAATTTGAGGTTTTACGTTTCAAGCAAGATAATAAGCAAAAAAAATATTTGTTCGTCTATTGTTACAAATTATCCTCCGAGACTACTGTGCCAATTTTTTTTTATTTTTTGGACCATAGTCAAAAATAACTCCACGATGATCTTCGGAATTGGTCATTAACACCCGCTAATTTTTCGATGTTCTTTTCTTGTCTTAGCATAACGATTTCGTAAAACTATTTTATTGTTTATCATCAGTGGATATAATAAATAATTACTTTAAATAATAAACCATTGTTGCAGCGTTTTTAAATTTTAATTATTGCGTTAGTATATAAACTCCATCCTGTGATGGAATGGAGGGTTAATATCATTTTTTTTCGATTTGTCCATCGTACTAGGAGAACATAAAACTCCCACAGAGTAGCATCTTACCTAAAGAACTAGATACTAAATTATTCTTCGTTTATGTAAACCAAAACCTAAAAGTCACATACAAACTCCTTCTAAACTTGTGTAACTTTGGCCTGTTTGATAATGTTAAATGCAAAAAACATACTCTGCGTAGTTATGTTCTGTATTATTAATTTATATAAATGCTTTTTAATTATTATCTTTATTGTGTATCGATGTTTTTATATCTAAGCTATTTATTGTACTCTATTTCTACGGGCGTCACCCCCTAAGCCATACAAATATATCATTATTATTATTGTTACTTATTCAATGAGATAAGCTGGAAAAATGAAAAAAAAAAATAACTTTTCCGATTTCATTTAATTTTCCTCTTTTAATTTTAAGGCCTCCTTGGTCCCCTAAAATCCTAAGCTCTCTTGTTCTAAGTTTACTCAACTGTTTTCCATTAAATTCTTGGAGTGTATAGTTAAAATAATCATGTAATGGGAAACGTTTCGTTAAAAGAAGTCTTTCTTGGTGCAGGCTGACAAAATAATTAAGAAAGAATTTTTTTTCTCAAATCATTTTTAAGTTTCTGGGCTCGACATGATAAGCAATTTTAGATCTATAAGATGTATATGTTATTGGAAATAATTATCATTTTAAATACATTTTTCAATTTCTTGTATTTATAATTATAAATAATTATCATGTTTAAAAGGCCTCGAAAAATCTGTTTTTGCAAATATACCGACTCAGTTTAGTGATTAGTTGAAAACCGTATTACTGAGAAAAGGGCTATATGATTTAGGAATACTAACTTCTTATTGAAGGCATATATCTAATATAAAAACTTATACGTAATGTATAATCTGTATAATTTTTATGTTGAGCGTTTTGGTAGGTTCGCTCTAAGCTTCCTAACTTTTTTGATCTTTCACCAGTCTGTCCGAGTTTCTATCTGACATCGGTAAGCAATGAAGATTTAATTAAGTACGAATAAGGCGTTCATTTATAAACATTCCACTCTAGTATAAATATTTATTAACAACATTATATAATTATTGAAAAGAATCGTTACTAATTTATTTTAAGTTAATTATGATTAAATTAAAGAAGCATATATCAACTTGCTCAATTTAAATATAAACTTATATTGGCGCACTATACTTAATTTATGAACGTTGTTTTGCAAGAAGGGGTGAGAATTCAACGATTAAAATAAAATTCACTATCTGTTACTTTTCTATATCTAGTTTTTGTTTAATAAATCTTTTTAAAAAAATTTTAATGATAATTAATTACATCGCTCTAGCTTTAATAATTTAGAAAAACTACGATCGATTTTCGATCATCAAAATTGGAGGCATCTATGATGATCGTTTAATAATCGTTTTAATAAAAAGTGGACAATGATGCGTAGAGAAAAATCAACGCAGGAAAAAAAAATGATGAAACTTAGAGAGCTGTTAATAATCTAATATTGTTAACTGTATATTTTATTCAAAGGATTTTACCTTGATCTAAGCAAAAAGTGCCTGTAAACATAAAAATGTATATACCGTTATTATTCTGTGCGTTTTTCGTCGCCATTTCGGTAGCAATTTTCGCACTGATGTCAGTTCTGCTACGGATTTATATTTCATCTTGTTGAATAATATACGCAACATCTTCTTCCTAAAAGGCTTTTGACGTTGTTGTTCTCATAAAAATTTCCGCGTTCACATCTCTTCAGAACTACGGAAGTTGATAGTCTCGTGTTCAGAGTGCTAGTTTGAATTGAGTGACTGTATGATAGAATACGCATTTTAGAGTGTTTTATTTATAAATATTCTAAATATCATCTCTAATAAATATTCTAAATATCAAAACTCGATTGGCTAAGAGCTTGATCGATTACGAATTTCGAAATTAAACTCGGTAGGTGTTACAAGAGAAGGTTATTAGTGGTAAATTTAAATTAATTGGTTATAAGTTGATTACACGAATATCATCATTTTTTTAGATTACACGAAATCATTTTTGTGCGATTGCACTTCTGTTTCTTATCTCCGAATTCCCCCAAACCTCTACAAAAATTCGAATCATGGAAAAGGCATTTAAATAACAGTAATTGTCAGTACAAATATAATCTTATTTTTCGAGGTTTTTTCGAACAAAATTGCACGTTTTTCTCTTCTTGGGCTAAATTTTTATTTTTTGGTTGCATAAAATTTCATTCTTGAACTAAATTTATCATATTATACACTAATAGTTGTATATATGCCAATTTTTATTCATATTAATTTCATTTTGTTATATTTATTCTTATTTAATTATATATAAATTAATAAATTTTAAGTAAAGCAATGCTTTAATTAACATTAATAAACAGCCGAATCCAATCTAAAAAAAAAACCAAAAAAACCACAAGATGAAACACAAGTGACGAATTGTCTTGGAATTGTATCAATCAGTGGTTTCGTGTCACTATGAAAAAACCTCTCTAGAATAAGCTTGTTATAGAGAACGGTCAGTGTAATTGTTTTTAGCTTGGATTCCCAGTCCGCTTCCAGCCTTTTTTTGTAATTAGTGAAAAATATTTTTATAATATATAATTTTAAAAAATCAACTCATTTTTAATTGAACTCGTTAAAGTTTTTCTTCATTGACTCATTTCTTGTGTGGAACTTGAGGACAAATTTTCTTGGAAGAATATTGTTAAACACTCCTTTCTACATAGTCCTTGTATTCAAAAATTTAAAATTGAGGTAGTTTTATGAAGTTAAAATCAAATAATTAAATTTAATATTAGCCTTCATGATAGGGAATATAAAATTATTTAATACAAAATTAGTTTCCTCATAGCTCTTCAATTATTGATAAAATTTTAGGATTAATCAGTGAGTTTTTGTGTGTGTTTGAATAAATTTAGAGAATATTTACCAAGTTTAATTTAAATCAAACAAGGTTATGTAAGCTTTCCATGCATTAACATTATAAATTAAATTACAAAGTTTATTATTGCTGGTTCTGGATGTTATATGCACATTTTGGGTTTTTATTGCACAATCTGTGTATTTTGCTGCACATAAAACCGGTCTCTATTAGTTAAAAATCGTTTGTTTTTTTCACCCTATGAATAACAAATAACAAATATAGACTATAGTAGAATTGTTCTACAAGGCTCATTTATAGTTATAGCTTGCTAGATAGCTTCTATAAAGAGTTAGTACAATTTCTTAAGTTAATGCTGTCATTATAAGTTTTCTATTGATATAACCTAGAAGTGGCGCGGGGCAGATGCTATACACCACCTATAGTGCTAGTGCCAGGACAGAGGCACGCAGACGGATTTTATTAAATATAAATCTGTTAATAGGTTTATTATCTATTTTTCAATAGTTCTAGTAAAATATAGATCACAGTATAGATATTTCTCGCAATCCATTCTTATATATTATTCCTCTTTTCATCTTCCATTTAATATAAAATTTAATCTAAAATATTTTATACCCTCTCATTGACTGTAGGGTTTGATTTTTTTATTATTCACCATTTGTCTTTTTATCTAAATATGGATCTAATGTTTCAATCAATGCATACATTTATAGTATTGAAGTATCTTACATTATTTTTTTAATGAGAATGTATAATTACATTTTCTTTTCAATTAATATTACTAAGTTAATTTAAAAAATAAAATAAGCCCATTGTGGACTCAAATAGCTGTAGCAGGTTTTTCCTTGCATGAGTTATTGCGATAAATGAGAACGTTTGAAGTAGAATACAATAAAATAAAAATACAGCAGCTAACAACAACCAGCGAATGTTTTGCAACTATCTGTGAAAACCTTTTACAACAATTCCTACCTTTTATAAACTAGAAAAATAACTGATATAATTTTTTTATAAAATGCTTACACCTATTTAATCACATTCTGTCCAATAGATTTAATCAGAAAATTTGACTATTAGTTCCAAAAACACAAATACGCAATAATTAAAAAAAAATAGAATTTCCAAAAAATCTTTTATAATTGAAGCGCGATCCAAATAATAGTGATTTTTTTTTAAATAATTAATTTTGTAAACAAATAAAATAATACAGATTTATAAGGTCTGATAAAGTAAAATTTATATCATTTTATGTATTATTATATTTTGTAGTCGTAATGGAAATAGAAATTTTGATCTTCTTAAGTGTATTCAATATTGTGAAACTTCAATTTGGCTGAGGTACATACCATTCCATTACTTTTTCATCCCTATTTTCCTTCTTCTTTCCTACTTTTTTTTCTGTAAATTGTTATGAGAAGCACTCATCCTCACAACATATATTATTTACAAATACTACTAGTATTTACTAAATTGCTACCTAGAAAAAAATACATACATTGGAATATAAACATATTCCTTTTTTTATTTTTTAGTTGATAAAATATCTTAAACAATGACATATTTTTTTTATATTTTTCTTTTAAGGCTTCCGTGGTAACCCTCTATTATCTTAATTTGTGTTCATTTTTCCTGGTTATCTCATCTTCATTTCTCTGACGTTTCTGGTGAATCATTTCTTCCTTTTCTTCTCCGTGACGTAATATGAATGTTTCAAGTTAAGAAAAAAAATAAATGCTCACGGTCATAATATTTTGTAGTTCTTGAATTGTTTTTGTTTTCCCGATTTGAAGAAGATATTCTTTAATAGAAAGCTCGTTTGTGCTTTTTTCGGAATTTTCTTATTTCACTTCAAAATTTGCTTTATCAAAAATCTACAAAACTGGGCGATGCCCTTGTGGCTCACCTAGCCTCTACTAAAATAGAACCTGATTATCACTGGTAATGCCCCAGTATGTTTAGTTTATCTTTCTGTAGCTCTGATATCGATCAATTCATCTCTTGTGATACCAATTGGTCAAAAATAACTATTCTCCAATCTTTATTTTACCCTTAGGTTTTTTGAGAAAATTAATTTATGTCCTTACCAGCTGTACTCTCTTGAGTTTTAATGATTTTTAAATTATTCTTTTAAAATATATGTATATATAGTTGACCGTAAAAATTGATATATA
>NW_027107491.1:707137-723769 GCF_000696795.3 Halyomorpha halys
AAAAATAGTTTACAACTATTTTTGTTTCACTTTTGACCGCAACCCTGACCATATTCTTATATATTCTTTTAAAAGGTTGTTGCCATGTATTATATTTCACTGGAGACCATGTGTTGATACCTAGATTATTACTTACCGATTTCCATAGAATTTCATAAAAGTGATATTGGATCAAATTCCATTCTTCGCTTTCAATTATGTACTCACAAACCTATTTTCATTAACACTCCTATATTTTTAAGTTAGAACTTAACCTTTGTCTAATATAGATGCATCTACCTTAACCCATACTACTGCCTCATACTTTCCTAATCTCATAACTCCTCTTTCAGATGGATAACCCTTGCTTCGACGACGACGTCCGAAAGGGCGTGTACACGATCGAACGCCTCCCGGACTGTGCGGCCAAGTCCAAAGGACAGAGGACGCCGAGGTCGAAGGTGGTAACACTGGTGGCGGCCCTCCTCTTGGGTACTATCATCGTACTCATCACCACTGCGGCTCTAGTCTACACCCTCAGATCTGGTAAGTGTCTGCATTTATGCTCAATTAAATGTTTTCAATAAAGTGGAAGATCCATGATTTACCGTTTGAAATGATAAAAGGAAGATGGTCCGGGTATCTATGGTCCTACAATCTGTTTTATATAGAAATGAAGCTGACGAAGTACATTTTTTTTAATTTCCAAAAATATTGGAGAATTGTTTTTTAAAATATTTTGTGATGCAAATAACTCGGTTAAGGTATAGTTTAACATAAAGTTTAAAGAAATTAAAATATTTGAATATTGGAAGAAAATAGTTGATCGTATGAAGTAGGTTGTAGGAATATCTCAACTATTTTAATTTAACAGGAACTAATGCATCACAAACACAACAGGGACACACTTCTATTGAAGAATGGTTTCAAAACTGGAGAATCAAAATAAATCCTGACAAATTCCACCAGATCACCTGCACTCTCCGTCGTAAACCTCTGCCCTCCTGTCCTACAGTATCCTTTCTAAATACTCCACTAACACCTGTTGAACAGATTCGATACTTAGGACTCCATCTTGACAAGAGACTTACTTAAAATCCACACACAAGACTGAAACGACAAGAAAATGCTCGTAGATTCCGATTGCTACAACACTTACTTGACAAACGCTCTAAACTTCCCATTCACTACAAAACATTAGTATACACTACGATAATCAGACCAATTTGGACATATGGAATTGAGCTCTGGGGCTCCACCAAACCATCAAATTCTTCCCGCATCCAATCGTTACAATCCAAAATCCTACGTAAATTCCTTGATGCTCCTTATTACGTTACAAATAAACTCATTCACAAAGACCTTAACACCCCATTCGTTGCAGATTTGACCCAAAACAGATAGTGCGTCTTTTCATTCCAAACTGCTTAACCATCCTAACCCATTAATTCTTAATCTTTTATCCTTAACAATCCCTGATAATCCTCCGAAGCGTCTGAAAAGAAGATGGCCACGGGACCTTCTAATTTAAATTAATGTTTGAAGTACCACCAATGGGTGGTTCCTTCCCAATATTTTCAAGTGAATATGAAACATACAACATATTTACCTATTTTGTAAAGTTGTAAATTACATTATATAAATTTAAAAAAAAAATAATGACAGGCCTGACGAAGCCCTGTAAAGTGAGGGGAAACGTTGGTTAACAATAAATAGTTTTGTTTTACTATTTTGATACCTTTATTGATCGCCACCCGGACTATCTTCATACAATAAAATTTATGAAATATTTATATATTGTTATTTATTTAAAAATATGGATTTATATGCGTCTAACATATGTTTGTTTATACATACCAGTGTATCAACCAGGTCTTGAGAACATTTCCTAATTTAGAAAGTAAAGAGTTCCTTCAGTGTTTCTGTTTTGTGTTACAACTTGGCTTATTTTTAGTTTGTTCTAGACTCTGCATATATAACGTATAAGTTCGATATGTGGAATAACTCTTATTTTTTCATCCCTTTATTTTTTTATGTGATAAGAACAATTAATCATATTAATATAAAAAAAATAATAATTAATTATTTTTTTAAATGAATGACAAACCATAATACAAAGATTAGTTATTTTTAATTATTATGGTGTACTACAATTTTTATTTTTGCGACCAAACTGAATAACCTATAATTTAAAAAAACTATGATGAAGATAAGTATTTCAAATGAATTAATCTTCATTTGAAATAAATTTAATTTTAGTTCCAATAAAACACAGTTATACCTGACCCTGATAAGACCTAAAACATTCAAATTTATTTCTCAAACATCTTGATATCACAAACTAACTACTCATGTAATTCATACAATTCAGCCTTGTTATTATATTTATTGCCTTATTGTCTGTTAATGCATTTACAACTGTAAATAAAGAAATATAATTTATAAAATATTAATATATAAAGACTTAGAAAACATCAGAATATTTTTTAAATCTTATATGATGGTGATTAAGTTTATTAATTTTAAAACATTCTAATAACTTGTAAATAATTCAACAGCAGCCATAATGTAATTGGTTTACATTATTCAGTAAATTTTCGGATATTTTGTTATAAATCTCTCATAAATTATGATATATATCACATATGTATTTAAGCATGTGACATATTTACTTCTTCATTTCAAATAAGTATAATTTATTAAATCCCATATATTATTTCAACATGGTCACATATACAATTTGATTAATTAGCGTCAGTCATTATCCTAATTATATCAGGCTCTATCACAATATACGACCTATAAATAATTTAATTATACTAATTAAACTTTAATGTTTTAGTGCACACGAACTACCGCTCGAGCCCAGCAACTACCAGCTCTTGGGCATGTGAGTACAATTTATTTATTATACAATTATTATTTGAACAAACAATTCATTTTTTTTTAAATTATTGTGCTTTATATTTTCTGAGTACATAGAAAAAATCGTAAATTATTATTAATCGATCATTAACAAAATTATTAAATATTAATTTGTTTCAAATTATGTGTATGAATGATTTTGTCAAGGGGTGAACAATTTTGATTTATATTGATCACAATCACTAAAATTAGTGAAGTAAAATGTTGGATAATAAATGTTTGTCACAGACATTTGTTTCTTACAGACATTATGTTTGCATGATAATAATCACTATGCATAGTTAAATTCTTTAAAGCTATAGCATTATTAAGAAAGTTTAGATAAAAATGAGACGCCGTTTACATGTTTATTTTATAAATATTTGCTTAAACTGCTCGTCGATTCCGAATATTACAACATTTACTAGACAAACGGTTTAAATTGCCAATCCATTACAAAAGACTGAACTACATGACTATTATAAGGCCTATCTGGACATACGGAGTTGAGTTTTGGGGCTCCACTAAACCATCAAAATCTCGAATCCAATCCTTACAGTCCAAAATCCTTCGTAAAATCCTTAATGCTCCTTACTTTGTCACGAATCAAGTCATCCCATATGTCAATGTCCCATATGTTGGCGATTTGGCCAGAACCAGATACCATTGCTTCCATGATAAACTTTCTAACCACCCAAATCCACTTGTTTCTAACCTATCTTCTCCTTCATTACCTAATAATCCTTCTAGGCGTCTGAAAAGAAGATGGTATCGAGATCTTCTCTAGAAATGTTTTTGGAGTTCTATCAATGGGTAGATTCTCCACATGTCTGTATCATGTCACTGTACAGCAAATTTACTTGTTGTATATTTTTATACAGTTGTAAATAACTATAAATAAATTATATAAAAAAAATTGATTTAAAAAATAATAATACTAATTCTAGCACAATAAAACATCAGTAAAAAAATTAACATAAATTAAGAAACTTCTTTTATTATTCACTTTATATTAATGGAGTTAATATAAAATTGAAAAAGTAAGCAAAGACCAGTTGCCAGTTGAGAAACTCTGGCAATGCCTCCAGAGAATATTCGAGCAGTATGTTTTATTACAACTTCCATAATCGTACATAAACTTATAAAATTTAAAAATGACTTTATATTCAACTTACCAGTTGTCTCAGATTTATTCTAGGTTTCATCTTTACTAAATTGACTTTTAAAGGCGGGAAATGCTTTTTATTTTTCAATTTCGGAATTCTCTAGAGCACTTGCTCAGCCTCCATTGACTCACTACCAGCGATGCGGCGAGAGGGATGCGCTGGGAACTTTTGAGCTCTGTTCTATCCCTCACACGTGGGGGATAGAGTGGGCTCAGGGATTCTCAGGTGGATTGTGTAAATATTGTATATTAGAGTGTAAATGTGACTAGAGACTATATTATTTTATCCTTATATTATTTTATTTATTTATTTTTCATACAGATAGTTTGATTATGTTCATTTTGTTTATTCTTCTGTTTATATATTTCAAGAGAGTTTTTTTTTTTTATTCATTTATTTAATTTATTTTAGTATGTATGAGATCATTCATCACTATTATCTATTGCCCACAACTGTGTGGCAAACAGTAATGTCTATCAATAAATAAAAAGTAGTATATCTAAAAAAAAAAATTTCGGAATTGCATAGCTTGCGCCTTCTGTCCAGAAAGTTAAAAGTTAGACTATTATCCTTCCTACTGTTCTTAATGGATGTGAAACGTGGCCTCTTGTATTAAGGGAAGGAACAGTGCCTTTAGGTTTTTGAAAAAAGTACTACGTAAAATATTCCAACATAAAAACGATGAGATAACCAGAGAAATCACTAGGCAAATTGAGGTAACTGCACTGCAATAAGGTGGCCATATAAGTTTGTTGGGCTTAGTAATAAACAGATCTCTAAAATGTCTATAAGCATAGAACACTAGTCCGAGGGAAAGACCAAAGCGTAGGGGGATTTATGGTCAAAACTGATCTGGTAGTTAGGTTTGGGCGGGTCTCACTGGGCGGATGTATGTTGACGATTGGTGATGGCGTCGAACCTTCATGTTCACTAAACCTATATTATTATTATTATGTAATTAATTAATTATTTTTGTTATTTATTAATTAGCGTTTACTCACTCTTGACAGTTTATATTGCTTTGCTTACCTCAAATGCGACTGTCGCCAATGATTTAACCATCCTCAATAACAAACTGCTGTCAATGTCTTAAACACGATGTGTTGTATCAGCATAAATTGTTAAAGATTCAATAAGAATATTATTTTTAAACAAATCATTTAATTTCTATCCATTTTAGTCTCAACACATTTTATTTTTCTTATAAGTCCGACGTTTCGGCCAATCCGGCCATCCTCAGGGTAAATCTACTACAAAACAGCTTTTATTACATCTATGATCCTCAAACATTTCAAAATACTTAACATTATTATTTATAATTTATCTTACCTTAATACAATTTTGGAACTATATGATTTAAAAAAAGGCTATTCTGCCCAGGTCACAACAACAATTTCTATGAAACATTAAAACATTAGGTAAAACATATTTTTGTTAATAAGTATATCCTACATTATGTTTAACTACCTAATTAGTCAATATTCACATTTAAACCAAAATTAAAATCATTTATCACAGTCACTATTTGTTAAAACTTTGTCACAACAATGCTTGTAACCTTCCTCCACTCAGTTCAAGCATTAAAATTATTTATGATAATTACACTTTTGTTTATTTCATTAGTAAAATTCCCATCAAGGCTAATTATAACTATCCACATTCAATTTATCCTATATTTTTCATAAATTAATTTTACTTTAATATATCTGCATAGTGTTGGTTCAAATACTTGTATCTGTTTTGAAATTTACTGTATAATTAATATTTTCAGATATGTAAATGGATTCAAGTATTTTCCTTTTGAATGTAATATTTTCTTTATGTAAAATCATTGTATTTTCAAAATCAAAAATATGCTAGTTTTCGGTTGCATGCTGTACTAGTGCAGTTTTATTTGGATTCCTCTCCTTGTATATATTATATATACAATATAAATTAAGAAATATTATTTTTTTAATACGGTATTCATTTATCGTTAACAATGTTTATATCAATAAGCCATTAAAACACCCGGAAATATTATTTTTATTAGAAAATATGAGACTAATTTTTACCTCAATATTTTAATCTCTAGTTTTTGCCTGAACCTATAAAAACTGCACGGTTATTTAACCGTTAAAAATCCATTTATTCAGAACTACATGATGTTTTTTTTCGTAGTGTGAAGAGACTTTGTTTAGATCGTGAGAGTAGTTCGCTGACGTTACCATTTTCCTGCCTTGATTGGAATTCCACTTTAGTCATTATTTCTTTTTTTATTGGATACGTTTTTATTGAAAAAAACTCGATGTTACACGACCAGTGACCATCGAATCATTTGAAGAAATTGCTTTTTGTTCCAGAATCGAGAAAAATACAAATTGAAAACCGGCAGGTAAAACATAAACGTAACATAAAAGTTAATAATACTGAATAGTTTTTATTGGAAATATATAATTGAAGTGGAATTGGATTGTTTTATTTGGTAATATTAAAAAACGTGGCCCAATGTGTCATTTATGAGTAATTGGCTAACATAAGTGCGTGTTAGTGATTTTCTGTTTTTCAAATGAATTAGTGATTTCATATTAGTATGAAACAAAGCTTCACTTGTCATATTTTTTGGGTTATAAAAAGCGAAAAGTGATTTGATTGTTTCATTAAAAACCGAGAAATGTAGTAAGGTTGAGAAAAACAAATTTCAGAACCTCAAAAAGCTCTTCTCTACTATCAACTCTACTCTACTCTATTCGCATACTAATTTTCAACACTCCTACTCAATTAGAAAAGTTAGCTTCCTAAGGGCTGTAGTGAAAAATGTAAAAACTTCCTCTGATCCAAATAGAAATAGTGAATGAGACACACTTTTACTTTTATTATTATCATATTATTTTTTATTTATTATATTATAATTTATTATTATATACCTTTTCCAATTTAGTTGCTATTTAAATATTGCTCGATTAATCTATCTTAAAGTTTTCTCTTCCCGTTTTAAGCGAATATTTCAAAAGTGATGTAGGACCATTGCTCCCTGGGGGTCTTAGTGAGTAAATTTGTATATATATAATGTATTGTATTACATATTTGTATTGTGTAACCATATATAAAAATAAAGAGGTTTGAAAATAAAATAAAAAGGGATCTTGGTGGTTTAGAACACTCGGCTATCGTGAGGGGTTGCACAACGCAGACTGCGGGTAAGGGCCACAGTGCTCCTCTGTACACAGCGGATCCTACAACCTACCTTAAAATGTCCTTCAGGCAAAGAAAGGACATTTATGTTATGTTTTATGTATTTTGTTGAAATAATAAAAATTAATTTGGTGGAGGGGATCTGGTCGGGAAGGATTGCCTAGAAAACAACCCTTCACACCGAATTTCAGGGCTGGAGGTGACGAAATGTAGTGGGAAAAAAAGTATATATGTGTATACATATAATTATATGAGTGTGTGACTCAGGGAAAATACCACAATGGAGCCGATAATAAAAATACTTCGGGAGAGAGTTGTAAAGAATGTCCGATGCATAAAATCCAACGCAAATAAAACAAAAAAAAAACAAATGACAAGGATGCGGTGATAAAGCATCTAATCCAGTTGTTTCTGTTCCTTGAGAAAAGGAAGTCTGTTGAAGTCCATATACGATAGATGAATTATACATTTCCACTTGTATAAATGTTATTTTAAAAATGTTTTTGTAAAGTTTTAGCAATCTTTGATGTTCGAACAACTTCATAATGGAATTTCGATAATTTTTTAGGCAAAGAAAGAAAATGATCTTAGGATCTCTTTATTAGCCATTACAATGTCATATTAACTTTATTCACCTTTTTTATAAATCAGTTAGTCTCAATAAATATATTTTTTTTATTCAAAATTCTTATCCAATGATTTTGTTATTGTAAATAACTAGAAAACCGCACACCTGAGGTCTTTTTATTAAATTTCTATATTCCATACGCTGGAACTTACTCCGCTACGGAAGTATATTTTATTGTATATTTGCCTCTGGGGACGAATACCTCTGAAGCAGGAGTGGAAGATGTATCAACGGGGCTTCATGTTTACCGACGGTATTCCTGGCCTTTAGGGGATTGAATTTTTTATATGAAAAGATGCTCCTGCCAGATCTACTCGTATGAGCAAACGTATACGATATATTTAAGCTTAAAAATAAACAAACAAAAAATTCCTATATATCTATCATTTCTTAAAATCATTCATATTGCTTAAATCTATATTTATATTTTAAAACTAAATAAATCCTGACAAATCCCACCAGATCACCTTTACTCTCCGTCGTAAACCTCTGCCCTCCTGTCCTACAGTATCCTTTCTAGATACACCACTAACGCCTGTTGAATAGATTCGATACTTAGGACTCCATCTTGACAAGAGACTTACTTAAAATCCACACACAAGACTGAAACGACAAGAAACTGCTCGTAGATTCCGATTGCTACACTTACTTGACAAACGCTCTAAACTTCCCATTCACTACAAAAAATTAGTATACACTACAATAATCAGACCAATTTGGACATATGGAATTGAGCTCTGGGGCTCCACCAAACTATCAAATTCTTCCCGCATCCAATCTTTACAATCCAAAATCCTACGTAAAATCCTTGATGCTCCTTATTACGTCACAAATAAACTCATTCATAAAGACCTTAACATCCCATTCGTTGCAGATTTGACCCAAAACAGATATGCGTCTTATCATTCCAAACTCCTTAACCATCCTAACCCATTAATTATTAATCTTTCATCCTTAACAATCCCTGATAATCCTCCGAGGGGTCTGAAAAGAAGATGGCCACGAGACCTTCTAGTTTAAATTAATGTTTGAAGTACCACCAATGGGTGGTTCCTTCCCAAGATTTTCAAGTGTATATGAAACATACAACATATTTACCTATTGTATTATTTTGTACAGTTGTAAATTACAATAAATAAATAATTAAAAAAAAATATTTTAAAACTATTGTAAATTGGAGTTCAGAAAGGTTGAGAGAAATTTTAGTAATACCTAACACAATTATTGTGGTTACTTGATTTTTATTTTTTCAAGTATACCATGTACATCGTCGGTACAAAATGGCGTATCTGCAAACTTCATGTTCCATTTTAATGTGATTTTTTACCATCTTTGTAATACCAAAAATACTTGAATGAATATGTGACATCAATAATTTAAAAATACAAAATGATCAATTTATCGAAATCAGAAATTAGCAACTAAGCATTCTGCAACAATAATTCAAACGCAATGCTCTCAAAAATGTACAGATACGTCAATTTGTCTTAGAAATAGTGCCATTGTTAACGTTAACTATATAAGTAAATAAATAATTTTAAAGAAATTAATGAATAATAATATAAATAATTAATAGCTAGTTATTCCCATATCTATTTTGTAAGATTCGGTTCTCCTACTCTGGCCTTCGCATGTGTAAACGTATTTTTCTCAGGAAACCGCTTGTCCGATTAGGGCCAAATTTTAAAGAAAGCTGGGAATCAATTTGAAATGGGTTCAGTATCATCAGATGTCATCAGATTCCGTCTTCTACGTTTAGTACAAGAGACCAGAGGAGAAAAAAGTCAGTTATTTCACACCAATTTTCGATTAATTTGATGACAACTATGTATAATTACTAATCGAAATTGATGAGTCTACCAAGTATAGGTAGGGGGAATAAGAAGCTGTTTGAAAATGTTGAAAATAAAATTAATATTTCATTATATCTTTAAAACTACAAACAACATTAGAAAATCTAAGAGATCGGAAGATGTGGTTTGCATTCACCACAAACCAAATTTTTCTTCGAACCCATTTCTTGACTGCCATGTATTTATTATATACTATGTATTTATTATATACCATGTATTTATTATATACTAGATGTATCCCGAGAGAGTATACAGATACCTGTCTACACACCGCTGATTTAATCTAAAATATATTTTTTCATCATACTAAAGCTCGAGGCAAGGTCCTGGATTTAGGAATAAGTTTTCCCCAACTATTCCATATTGAAAATTGAATAATATTCAGACTTGAGGGAATCCGACTTTCTCGACTAAGGTCACCGGCGAGATACGCCAGAGTACTTGAAGTAGTTTCTATTATAGGAGCGAGAGAGTGACAAATTGCCGAGGCGGTGATGTATGTGAACACGGGGCGGTCCTTATTTACCTGGTCTCTTCGGCTCATGAATATTAAGTCGGGGCTCGCGGACTGTCCCATGTTGTCTTTCTTATCTCTCTCTCTCTACCATCAGTCGTCTCCGACCTCCTCAACTTTTTTTATATATATCTCTTTGTGTATATAATATATTTCGTTTGAAAGGTTGCTCTGTTATACCTCAGGTCGCTTTATGGTTGACCATCAGGATCTATCACTCGGGGGTGTATGGCTTTTTTTTCACATGGAAAAAACATGGTATAGCCACAAACATCCTCAACGCTATGAAGTTAAAGTGGTTTGAACATGTAACGAGGGAGGTAGATAGGTATAGGAGAATTTTAGAGAGACTTTAAAAAAAAAAAAATAAATAAGAAGCAAGAAAGGTCAAGATGGGGACAGTTAATTTAAAAATAGTGAAAAAATTTCTGGAAGACAGAAACATATTGCAAGATATTCTTTTAGGGAACAACATACTACCCATGTGTAAAATACGGTAAAAGTAAAGACGTCACATAAATAGAAGCCGTTAATTTAATTTTAAGGCAAGCTACAAAAGTAGTTTAAGTCTAATTCTGTGTGACCTTTCCTCTCTTTCTGTAGACAATATTGTAATCATAATTCTTCCAATGTTTGCAATCTCCTCTAATTCCTCCTTCCAGATCCCCACCTTCCCATTAACTGAGAACCTGTATACTCCTTTGTCTCATTTTAACTCTCGCTCCTGTTCGCTCTAATTGTTGGAATTTTATCCTTCTAAAAATCCCTTATGTCCCTACCTGAGGCACTTTTAAAATACGTCGATTCCAATTCTCTCAATCTATTCAAACGCTAGCTAATCTTGGGTTATATGTTATTATGTTAAAGCTCTGGTTTCAGTACTTACGCCTCAATGAAAATTGTTTCTTCGCTTCTCTCACCGTTTCATTAGTATTTTCACTGTTTATATTACAAGAATTCCTTTTTACTTTAAATTTATACTTATTCATTTGGCATTTTTTACTAAACAAAAGCGTTTTTTATAAAATATTTTCTTTATTTTAATTATATTTTATAATAGAAATATAACGCGTTTTCTTATATTTTTCTTAAATAAACTGTATGTTTATTTTTTTTTTAATAATAAATTAATTGTTTTTTTAAATAATGTAATACGCCATATGGCCGTAAATACGTTTTTTCTTAACAGATTTTTTATTCGTAAGGATTATAGTTTTAGAATTTTTTTTCTATTCTATTTTAAGTCCGAAAATGGCCGGTACATGTTAATTTTCTCTCAAAAGGTAGAACGTTTTAAAACTCTGATTAATATTACTAGGTCTTGTACAAAAATAAAAATAACAACCTATTTCATTTCAAAAATAGAACAGACTAAATTTGTATTTTCTGTTTAATGCCATATTTTTACGACCAAAATGATTAAGGAGTTTATAGAATACCAAGTCTCTTTGAAAAATAATACTTAAATTTATAATTTATGTTTGACAGATTTATTGAAGGTTTTTGTTATAACTGGTGTAATTTGAGTAAAGAATATTTTTTTACGATAAATAGTACACTTCAAACGCCTGGTGAAGTCGAGATTGTTTCTATGAAGATTTTAGAACAGCAGTATTCTATTTTCATGAACTTCTGCAAATAGAACATAAGTACTACTATTAAAAAACATTACTCAATTAAAACTGAGTCGGAAGAAAACATTTGAATAATAATTACTTTAATTAATATTTCGCAACTTGCAAAAAGAAAAAATATTTCCATACATATTATAATAGATATACCGCTACATATTCAAATTAAAAATTAAAGCGGATCAACACAAAGTTGTTATTTTAGCTTTTCATATTTTCATTTATGAGTTCGTATGTTGCAAAAACTTTTACCAATCCTCAACGGTTTTAAAAGCTGATAGTAATATTTTTTTTAAATTATGCATTGAACTTTTAAGAAATAAGTGAGTTAATAACAAATTATTTAAGTTAGAATTATCTTCTTTTTAACCATCTTAATCTTAAAAAGAGTCTTTATAAAACTCATAAGACCTTCACCAGTTTTGTTTTTTCAAATATCAAACATTATGATTAAATAGTCGGATATTAACATACATACCAGAAAAAAAATCTTGATTTCCATGTTAATTTGGATTCAAATGGAATTTTGTATTTTTAAACTTTTTTTCTCTACCCGATGTGTATCTCTTTTGGAACAATGTAGATAGGTTCGCCATCTATGCCCTAGATTTCAGGTAATGTCCAACATAGTTTGCATTCATAACAAGTTCCTAATGAAATGCAAATTAAGAAATTATATCTTGATCTTAGATATTAGCTTGCCTAAGAACTTTACTATTTATTGTTATATGTATATTATCCCAACAGCTTAAATGTATTGTGTTTATCCAAGTTAGGCGTAAATTTTTATTTATTAATTTATTTAATAACAGAACGGCTTAGTACAGCCTTACATGGTTAATGTAAGAGCTACATTTTTTTTTTAACTATTGAGTATGGTCCCACACAAAAGGTACCCCAAACTATATACAATGTTATAAATAAAAAATATCTAAGACAAAATAAAAAGATTAAAATTATAATTCTTAATAAAAGATAGAAGTAAAGTTAATTACAAAAACAATGACATCTATGGATTTAACAAAGTAAATAATTAACTTCTAATGGAAAAAAAAGTGAATTTAAGAAAAGGATGAAGAGAAAAAAAATAAAGATAAAATAAAATTTTAGAGTGACAGTAAGAGAACTGATAAAAACAGAACTTATAACAGGATGTCCTGCAGCAGCCTGGGCTTCAGTCTTCGGGTTGTGGTTGGATTTCCCAAGTTCTACTGCTCCTTTAACCGTAGGGAGTGGAACTTCATGAACCTTTTTTTGATGTATTTCTCTGTTGTCTCTATTTGTTATTAACGTTGCAAGAGGCTGTTTCTTAAAAACTAGGAGCATCCACTGCAATTCTTACGACTTTATTTTGAAAAGAAATTTTTTTCCTTTTCGTAAAGTATCCCGCTCCCCAGACTTCACAGCCGTACATCAGCAGTGGCCTGAGAATTGTTTTAAAAATAAGAATAGCTGTTTCTGGTTTTAATTTGGGTTTTCTAATTAGGATAGGATATAGCATTGCTAACTTTGCGTAGGTTTGAGTTAGTTTGATGTTCATATGGTGATTCCAGGTAAGGGGGCAATCGATGTGAATTCCCCAACTGCTTCACCGGCAGGATATGCGTTCATTAATGTTAATTAATATTACAAAAAAAAGTCACTTCAATCAAGTATGGATATGTAAATGATAAAGCAGATATTGCATTAAGGACTTAGGTAATTGAAATAGTGACTCAGGAAACTGATAAATGACAAATAAAAAAGTCGATTTGTCTCTCGAGAATATAACAGGTTATAAATTAACTGTTTTGTTATCTAACATTTTGACAAAGTTGTCAGTACTATTAATGGTCAAGGGCCTAGTCATCGAAGTCATCAGTCATCGAGCGTGGCAATGAGAATAGTTTACACGGCTGTCATCGTGTTCTCAATATCCTTTATGTCGACACTGTCGAGATCTAGCTTTAGAATTGCTCATTTAACTTGATTTGGACTAACACAATGTAGATTTTTTTATATCTAAGAACGTAATTATGTAATTGCTTATAAAGAATAAATTACTCAACAATTTGATTATTTGAATCGTAATCTACTTTTTATAAGCGCTCAAGTTGATACAAATTTATAGTCCAAGAGCCAAGACGATATGCAGTGTATTATTTTTAAAAAAAATTGTAGTCATATATCCATGAAATATCAATCACTTCTGCTCGTCAAATCAAAGCAGAGATGTTTAAAAATGGCGGACATCGAAAATATTTAGAAAAGTCTTATTACACTAAAAATACTTGTATCAAGCGCGAACAAAAGAGCACATCCTTCTGACGCCAGAAATTTATGTTTTACATTCACATTATTTTTCCATAATGTGGAATTGAAAAATTATTCATCAATATTTGACAATTCTTAACTTTTGTGTCCCTGTTTTTGTGCATGAATTACATGATCTAGAATGATAGTGAGAAAATATTCCACTGAATAAGCTGAAAATTGACAAAATTTTAATTAATTAAGAGAATTATTGAAGGTTCTGTTTAGAATACCCCTTTGTCCTAAGGGAACTATTATTCCACCACTAAGAGGCAAACAGTCGATTCCATAACTAGCTACCGACCCTAGGTCTGAGAAATAGAGCAGTCAAGGGGTTTCCCTGACCACCTTAATAGGGTATTTCTCGCGTGTCCTCTGTTGCAGAGCAGTCATTGCGTATTATGAATGAGGTAATCAAGGATGAGTCATCGGGAGAGAGAATCTTGATGGATCAATAGCAAAAATATATTTTTGAATTAATCCGTTGAAAACTACACATTCAAACTTTGACTCGATTACTGTTGGTAAAGTATGTACAAGTAGATGTATAAAAATTCATATCTTGAGAGAACGAACATTTTTTAAGGTAATATTAAGCCTTTTTTTTCATAACCTTCAATAAATTAAAAATTAGTATTTCATAAATATATAATACATGAAATGTATTAAAATACGGATTGATCCGTTGAAAACTACACATTGAAACTTTGACTCGTTTAGTATACGGTAGCTTACTATTGGTAAAGCAAGTAAAAATATACAAAAATTCATATCTTGAGATAACGAAAAATGTTAAGGTAATATTAAGCCTTTCTGTAATAAAAATGGTAAAAAAAAAAAAAGTTCATTCAAGAATAGTGACAATTAAAAATAAATTATTCATTTCTTCCATAGGTCATTATATACCTAAATTGAAAGTCATTTGTCATCTGTGATTTATTCCTCAGGATTTAATCAATCACTTTTCTGATGAAATTATAAAATAACCTTAAGCTGTTCTATTTTTTTCCATATTGCAACTGTAATTAAACTCCAAATTTTAATATTTATGTAAAAAAAATTTAAGAATATATTTATTATATTAAAATTTATAAACCACGGATCTATTGTTAACTAAAGCCAAAAAATGTTTGAGTTTATTTATGTATATGAATTATATTTCTTGTCCTTGTAGCTAACCTACAAATTTTGCCTAACCTATGATATATTGCCTATGTAAACATGGATAGAGCGAAAATTAGCATAAAACACGAGGCCGGATTCATGTTCAGGGGTCTCAAATTTTATTTTGGGCATTCCTTTACTTTTTTTTTTACTCTTAGCTTCGCCCATTCATTATGCTAACTGACACTTAAGATTTAATGTTTAGAAGAATATTTTTTTTTTGTTTTAAGTTGTTTGTAAACAATAATTAAAAAATATATTTGGCTAAAAGAATCATCGTCAAACTGAAGATTCGATTGCTCACTTAACAAAGTCTCTTTTTCCATTTTAGGAAAAATTGGGCTTACAATTATTCGCTGACTTATAATTTGAATATTTCAGAAATATACATTTTTAATTGATTTTGATTCATTACCAAATTAATTTGGTTTCTTTGTTATTTAGCTCTGGTCATAAGTATTGGTTGCAATATTAAGTAAAAATACAAAGTAAATAACTATTAAATATAAATAAAAATAAAGTAATCACTGAATAGTAGGGCAATTTTAAGAATGACGTTCTAGTTTTAGAATAATTTACAGGAAAAGTATTAATAAAATTCTCCTCATTAAAAAAAAAAAATTAATAATGATATTTTTCCAAACCTGGTACCAAAAACAATATTTCAGATATATTTATATTTAGAGTATCAATTTATTCATTGGTGAATTTTAAATTTTTGTTAAAAGTGGGTAACATTTTGTACATTGTTTTCCTGGCGCTTTCCAATTTTGAACTAATACCCTATAATATATTAATATGATATGATATAATATCCTAAGTAATTTACGAATTTGGCAAGTGGGATAAGATTTTATAAATTATAGATTGTAGCCGAGATTTAAGGTGTCACTTAGCGACCTTGTAACTGCAATGGCGCCGGTTTGATCCCCGCCTTGGAGGGTTGACTTTCATTTCGTGGGGAACCCTCTTTTGACTCTATGGTTGGAATAGGGTGGTCACCTGTAGATAACCCCCTTGTATGTCAGAAGTGACCAAATAGACAGCAATTAACAAAAACTTAGTTGCTTCCATTTTAATTAATTTTTTAATCATTTACGTTTTATATTTAATTGATCCCTAACCACCCAAACCCACTCGTGTCTAACCTTGCTTCCTCTTCCATTCCTGGCAATCCTCCAAGGCGCCTGAAAAGAAGATGGCCTCGTGACCTTATATTGTAAACTGTTTTAGAGTTCTACTACTGGGTAGTTTCTCTACATCCTGTATCATATCTTATGTCATTATGATCAAATTTACTGGTTGTATTTTTTTTATATACAGTTGT
>NW_027107491.1:723839-744283 GCF_000696795.3 Halyomorpha halys
TTATTACCTCAACGATTACGAGTCATTTTGTCTAATCCACTTTTATTAGGACTGAAAGCTGATAGGTTGAAAGTATGCTATAAAGAAATTATCTAACATCTTGAAATTGAGATATAGGTTTAGACAGGACTTTTTCTTTTCTCTTGGAACGGCGTTGGTACAGAAGTTGAGGAATCTGCCTTGGACCTTTGGAGGACTGACGGAGACATTGTGAAATCTAAACCTTTCATCTGTTTGCCTCGGCCGAGATAAAATCTGTCCGCCGTGGGAAGACCAAGCTGCCCTGCCTAGCCAATAGTCGCATCGCTCAACGTCTACTCTCCTTATATTTTGCTCTTCTTGATCCTTATAAACTTTTTATTTGACCTATAAGGCCATCTATCTTTCTATATAAACTTTTAATACTCTATAATTTATACTTATATACTCCGAACAAATAAAAAGTTGTCCTCTTTTCTTTTCTTTATTTTATTTATATATTATATATTCAGTATCCATTACTAACACATCCCTCAATAATATAAATTCTTACAATGTAATATTGACTTTATTTTGTCACTAATAAAGTATGGTGATAGGCATCAAAATTGTGCCAGCTAATGTGATATATTTTTAGCTTGATATTTAATTTTTATAAAAAATTATACATGTTTAGAAACATTACATGGAATTGCCAATCTTTAGAGGCACTTCTGATCCCCATGACTGATTTTAAATACATAGATTGGTTGGTTTCAGTCTGTACGCCAAGTAGCTTATCTGTTAATTAGAATTGAACAATTCAGGATATTAACTCTTAAATTAAATGGGTTAATCAAGTTAAGTGTATAAATGTTGATTTATTTCAAATTTATTCTGTTGAGAGAGGTACCACTTTTGGAAATTTGAAGTAAAACCTTTGGTTATAATATTTAACCAACACAATTTACCTATAATATTATGGAATTGGAGAGAAAACACTTTATTAAAAAATATTGTGCTTGCCATCTTCATTGTGTTGTTGCTTCATACACAGCATACTCATGACTAGTGAAGCCTAATTTTTTTTAATATTTTCTCATTATAAAAATGTCTGCATTATGTACTAGAATTAAACATGATTTATTTTTTACTTTTCATTATTTATAATTTCTTCCCTTAAACATTTTAATTTTCTTTCCTTTCTAGCTTTTTATCGTTCTTTAAATGTTTAATTTTTCCAGTATTTCACTTCTACAAAATTTGCTCTCTTTTTTTCCATCACACATAACAAAAAATTTAAGTTACAAGATTAAAGTATAGAACATTATTTAATGATTTTAGAATATTTTTAAACTGCTCTACTGAAAAATTTACGTCATGTTCTTGCTCGGATTCCTTCATTTGATTGACGAAAGTTGCGGTATTAAAAATATACATTTTTTATGACTGAAAATTCGATTATTTTTCTTTTAAGGAATTTCGAAAAAATAAAAATTACACGAATTTTAAGATAAATATTTCCTTGAACTATTTCTTTTTTAAAAAAATATCTCAAACAATCTAGATAAATGTTGGAATGTGTATTAAAAATTTATTTATTTATTTATAATATACGCATATTGTAAATAAATTATGTTTGAGCGTCAATTTTGCTGTAATTTTTTCAAGAATTACCGGCTAAATTTTTATATCCCTAATTTCGAAATTCCAAAGCTTTATGGAGGTGATTCTTTCGAATTAAGAGCAAAAGCCTAAAATTAATGGGGGAAACAAGTGGCTTTTGGAACTCCATTTAGGAATGAACTGGAAAGTTCCAGACCCCCTGGAGTCGGCAATAAACCGTCATAAAGTTGCCTGCTAAAAAATGTAATCAGCGTGCCATACCATCCGTGAAATTATTTCATTCTTTTAAATCTGGAAGAGTAGGCAACACGGTTCTGTTTTTAAATAAGGTCATCTGTCTTTTAGGAAGCACCTCTGCTCCGCTCAGCCTGGCTCGTATATATTCCTCTATCGTATCTATTATGTGGAGACCCTTTAGAACTTTCAAAAGAAAAATATTTTATAGAAAAAAAAAATTTTAATTAATAACTTAAAATATATTAAAATGAATATTATAATTTATATACTACCTGAATTCTGGAATTCAGCGATTTTATCGATGGATTAGATTGGAAAAATGTCTTTCATGTAAGTTTTTGTTATAGAAATATGACTAATTCAGAATGGATAGATAAGAATTAGAGGGATGAGTATGAATCACTTTTACTTCCATTGTATTCAATATATACTAAATTGTTTTCGCGAAACATTTCCGAGTTTTTGACAGTAATATATATCGTAAATAAATAAAAAAGGTCCTATGAGTCCAAATAACGAAGTCTCGCTGTGCTTTGTGTATGTACGTGTGTGAGAGAAGGATAGAGAGTTAACAGCCTAGCTGAGAAACGAAAAGTTGAAAAAACTGAAATTACGTATTTAAGGTGCCTGCGATATAACATAAACAATTTTTACTAAAATCAATCAGAAGTGCCACTTTCCACATTTTTTCCGTTTTCCCCTAAGTGGCTCTAGAGATTTTGATTAAGCCCGCCATATCAATGTAGAATCAAGAGGGATTTAAAATCGAAAAGGCATTATCCTCATTGAGATTGTTGGGCAGGGCTTAAATGGCTAATTAAAACAAAAAATGCTCTAAAGTTTTGTTTATTTGAATATAATTAATCACAATTAAAAAAAAAAAATTAAAGAATTTGGTTTATTCTTTCCCATCCTAAAAGATTATCTATTTTATCATGACTCTTAAAAAACATATTCCCACCGCCTCTTGGCTCAAAATATCTAATTACCTAACCCTTTAAGGAAAAATTTTCTACTCGCTGTTCTCATCTCCCCAAGCACTCATTTCGACTTTCTGATGTTTAATATAATCTACGGAAACTTTTTATCTCTTATCTAACACGGCATATTTTCTGAAACCTTGAAAAATTATTCTTTTGGTTTGTTAGTATAAATAAAAAAATTCCAAAAAGCACTAAACTTTTACATTATATCCAATGAATTTATACACAGCTCAATACTTATTGACAAATAATGGATGTAAGATATATAATGCAAAAAAAAAAAAAAATCATATTAGAATTCATAGTGGTACATTTGATTATTGTTGGGGGTTTTTTTCACCATTACTGTTATTTTTTCAGAATTAATTTTTTTTTTTTTTTATGATTATTTATTTAATGTAATTCACAACTGTACAAAATAATACAAGAGGTAAATATGTTGTATGTTTCATATATACTTGAAAATCTTGGGAAGGAACCACCCATTGGTGATACTTCAAACATTAATTTAAATTAGAAGGTCCCGTGGCCATCTTCTTTTCACACGCCTCGGAGGATTATCAGGGATTGTTAAGGATGAAAGATTAAGAATTAATGGGTTAGGATGGTTAAGGAGTTTGGAATGAAAAGACGCATATCTGTTTTGGGCCAAATCTGCAACGAATGGGATGTTAAGGTATTTGTGAATGAGTTTATTTGTGACGTAATAAGGAGCATCAAGGATTTTACGTAGGATTTTGGATTGTAACGATTGGATGCGGAAAGAATTTGATGGTTTGGTGGAGCCCCAGAGCCCAATTCCATATGTCCATATTGGTCTGATTATCGTAGTGTATACTGATTTTTTGTAGTGAATGGGAAGTTTAGAGCGTTTGTCAAGTAAGTGTTGTAGCAATCGGAATCTAGAATTAATTTTAAAGTTGATTACTTACAGTTTTGAATGCTGTTTGAGTAGAAACTACTAGGTATTAGTTGGATCTATAGTAAATGGTTTTTGGTTCTGTCTGATTCTGCTGGCAACGTCAAACCGACCTTATACGAGAGAGTTTGAAATCTGAGAGGTAGAAGTCTATTAATCTTCATTTTGTGATGCAGGTTGTTTTAATGGAATTATTATGATCAATTCTTAAGCTCCAATTTTGAAGGGAGAGCCCATATTGATATGAGATTTTATTAAAGATTATTGTTTAGCGAAAGTGAAATTGTGCAAATTATGCATTTTAAACTCTTATATCAATATCTCAATTACAATTTAATAAATACAATTACTGAACTTTGTATTATATCATCGGAGAGGTAATGTTTTTCAATAAGATTCACCAGAAGAACTGCTCAAGTAATTTTATTTATAAATACTTCAATAAAATAAAATTACACTATAATAATGTTTTAAAATATAATAATTTTAAAAGAATCTTCTTCCTAACGTACTAATTGCTAATCTAATAATTTATATTGATTTATCATAATTTATTTACTTTAACTATACTGTATTGATAATTTATATATAATGTTGTCAAATCGTATCTTGTTTAAGAGACTTATTTTTAAAATAATGTCTGTTTTGTATAAAACCAACTTCATCCACAATTTTCGGGTTTATTAGGCCACTATAAAATGAAAGGTCACTATTGAGTTTTATTTGACGACGCTGCTTCTAAGAACACTCTGGAACTTTATTCCCCTCATTATTTTGCTATATAACTTTTCTTAGAGCTTGTTATTGCCAGGTTTCGAAATAGAACAATCTTCATGAAGGAGCCGTTCCTTCCAGGAACAAAAAATCTTGTTAAACTATTTGTAATTGTTAATATATTTTTATTCGGTTTGTATTGATCATTAATATTTTTTTTAGATTTATCGAAGACAGCCGATGTTAAATTAATTTATTGTAATTTCAATAAATTTAAGTATTAATAGTAAGTAAGCAGAGCATACTTAAATTTAATGAAATGCTTTTGTAATTAATTAATCATAGTCATTCCATATGAAACTACCAGTGACCTGCACCTCTACATCTCGGATTGCAATGAGTTTTTTTTTTAATTATTGTAATACTAACTAAATACACGAAAAATAAATTAAATTATATTTTTACAACTGTTAGTGCAGTAAGATGTTTTATAGCTCAATTTCCATGTAGCTTATTGCATGTATCTTCATATACTACACCACACGACAACCAAAAAACAAATTACTCATTTTAAAATTTCAAATTTACGCACTACTAAACGGAAAGTAAAGAAGTAAGTTGAGATTAAATAAAGGTTGAGAAAGAATAAATAAAAATTAAAGAACATAAATAAATTTTATTACACAAGACTGAAAAGACAGAAAACTGCACGTCGATTCTGACTGTTACAGCACTTACTAGACAAACGGTCTAAACTTCCAATTTATTACAAAATACTGATCTACATGACAATAATAAGACCTATCTGGACATACGGAGTAAAGCTTTGGGGCTCCACTAAACCTTCGAATTCCTCTCGTATCCAATCCTTACAATCCAAAATCCTTCATACAATTCTCAATGCTCCTTACTTTGTCACAAATGAAATCATCCATAAAGGCATGTCCCTTATGTAACCGATCTAACCCGAACCAGACAGATCCTTCCATTATAAACTCCCTAACCACACCAACCATTAGATTCTAACCTTACGTCCTCTTCCATTCCAGACAACCCTCCGAGGTGTCTGAAGAGAAGATGGCCTCGATAGCTTATATTGTAAAAATGTTTTTAGAGTGCTACCAATAGGTAGTTTCTCCACGTGCCTGTAACATACCATTATGTTCTTACTACAAATTTACTTGTATTTTACGTACAGTTGTAAATTTCAATAAATAAATTTTTAAAAAATTATTAAAGAGCTTATTTATTATGCAAATTATTTATTGAAAAAATTATATACTCTGATTGATCATGAAATTAATCTCAAAATAGTCAAGTTTTAAGTTTAGTACTAAGATTCTCTCTCAAGAGTTATTTCAATTTCAAGATTGACTTAACAAAATCTCCAATCCTTAATAACTAAATTTCTTCAGACCCCACATTCCCAATAAGCGAACAATTGCCTATTTTTAATCCGTAGGATTATTTGATAATATTCAGGTTTTCTAAACTGATTTTGACTTCCGAGTATTTTTTCTTTTATGTTTATAACGTAATATGAAATTATATTACATCCATTCTTTTTTATTATAAAAAAAAATATTGTAAGAGATATATACAAACAATTTTTTATAGTTTCATATCCACATTATTTTTCTTACTATCGTCCCATACTATATTAATACTAATAGTAGTGTAATAGCTACAATATGATATTATATACAATATGTTGAAGTTAGTTATATTACACTCTAGTCCAATGACCCTTCAGAGTTTTGATTAATATTAGACAATCCGGACAATCAGGCAACAAAAACCGAACCCTCCATGTTGCGGAAAGGCGATCGCTCCATGACCAATGTTCTGAAAGTTTATTTTATAACCTCAGCAGCTAACCACCGAGAACCCACAAGATAACTGTTGCAATTAAAGCACTGGGTTCGAAATAATACTTTACACTTTAACACAAACGTTGGAGCTATTCGATCCGGAACAGGGCATGGAATTCATTTCATAGATCGCTTCGTTTGTTTTCTACTCAAGTGAAACAGTTGAAACATTGTTTCTCAGAAATAAAGGTAAGTGTAATATATTATATCTCAGTGCAGGAAGTGTTTATTTATTTGGTAATACATTTTGTATATAAACAATATCTGTCAGTCTGTTAAATTCCATTTGCTTCTTTCTCAGGTAGAATTAAGAATCTAAAATTATTTTCAATATCTTAATAAAATTCTAACATTTTAAAAATCCGATTCAAAAAATATTTTTAAAATATTTATGCTCTCTTGTTTTTATTTAATGAAAACTCGTTCTCCTAAAGTTTTTTTTTCCTACGCCACAGGAAGTAGGCTATTACGCCATTTTCCCTCTCGCAGCCCAATACAATTTTACTTTTCTTCTTAGTTGGTTCGTATCCTGATGAAGATCTAGACCAATACATGTTAAAAGATGGTCTCCCATGTTACATAGAGGACATTTCGGGGAATCTACGATGCCAATGCGATGGAGGTGTTTTTGGAGCAGATCATGTTCACTAGGCGAAAACAAGCCTCTCCTTCAGCTCTGAATAGCTCGGAGATTCGTTTATCATTATGCAGTAGGCTCTCCCACTTCTATCCTTCCGCTTGAGCTTTGTGTCTAGTACTTGTCCTGTCCTCACAATAAGAACTTATCAATGATTTGGTAGAACAGGCTGGTTCTCTGCACAACCGAACTTAGCCAACCTGTCAGCTTGTTCATTACCATTTATACCAACATGGCCACTGCAGAGCTATAACCCTTCCTCTTTTCTTCATGATAGCAGCCATGTTTCTGCACTTTTCTTCCGTGGGTGACCCTACGGTTCCTGATGGTGTTAATTTTTGTATTACGACTTGGGAGTCGCTGAAGATTACAGTGTTGTCAAGCTCCAAATGGAAATGACAGTTGAAAGTTGATTGAAGATCCTGCTCCAGCTCCTGTATTAATACCTGATGCAGACCCATCGGTATAAATGTGCAGCCATTGCTCTATGGGATATAGCTCATAAATTGTTTTTAGTGCAGCAGCTCTATGCTCGGGTTCAGGGCAATCTTTCTTGATACGACCACATGCCAGTTTGAGTCGCCCGTAGACTTCAGCGGAATCGTGCTTTGGCATGTAGGAGATGCTTATATTCTGCCTTTCCTCAGTTGTTAAGTCTTAGTAGTAACTTATCGATTAGATCAAAGTCGTAAAGAACACTGAAAGTTTCATAAAAAAGTTGGCATTAAACGCATAACCCGTTGAATAACCCATACCTCATATACATAATAAAATCAGGATAGATAATAATTATTTTTTACATGTTTATCTGCTTTAATGTTTAATATTGTTAGTACTTTTTATACATCCTCTTTGAAATATCATAAGAAAATCGCAAACTTTTTTGTTTTATTTTTTTGCCATATAATGCCTTGTCGTAACTTTTAAATTCTGGGTTCAGATTTTGTAAAAACCTTTACGATGTTTTGAATTATTGTATAATTTATTTATTTACATCTTATGTTTTTATCTTTATACTAATAAGTAATAATAAGTTTTGTAGTTAGTGTCTGGAACAATTTCGCTTTTTGACTCGTTCAACTTCACATTTTAGTCTTTATATTTACGACTATTTCTGTTTATATATAAAACAAAAAGTATTATTGCTTGTGCTATGTAGTTTATTTACTTTTATGAACTAATACTAATTAGATTTAATTATGAAACAGGCCTATGATCGATTTAATTACTAAAAATACTTTTGAGAGCGAATAAATATTTTTATGTGGTGTAATTAAATATATTTTTAAAAATTTTAAATCTTTAGATTTTGGCCACCTGGCTATAACCCAATCTAACTTTTATTTATATTTATATAAATTTAACTATTCTTGTTACACTAGTTTAGAATTGTTTGTATTATTACTATCTTTAGTATTATGGTCAAATCTCTCATTATACGTCCCTTTTAGTAAGTTCTCTGCACCGCTTTTAATTATTTATTTTTCAGCCTGAAAATCATTTAATAGATTGAGGCTTGGTCGACATATTAAATCAACCGCCTATTTGGGCTTACTAAAATATATTTATATTTATTTTATTTTTTATTTCACTAGTTTCTGTTAACGTAAAATCTGGATATTTTATAATGAGTCTTTAGATACAAAATAAACTACTGCAGGGACTCGCTGGTTTATTTAAAATAAATAACACCCAAGAGTTAATCGTTGAAAAAATAGGACAGAAATTATGAGCAACTTTAAAGTTTCATTTGTACTCAACAGATAGTGAGTATTCGGCCCAGAACCCGAGAACAAAATCCAAAAAACCAATTAAAACCTTAGAATCCTCCGTGATTTAGAATCTTGTGGTATAAACAGCATCCAGTCACGCATTCGTGTCCCAACTATCCCTCGCCTCGGCGAGTCTCTGGGACTGGGAGTTCGTGTTCTCGACTTCCTAAATAGAGACTTTAATGAAAAATATTAACTCGTTTAGAAAAAATAATAGCAAGACATATTGATACGGTCTCTATCTAAACCCGCCGTCCGGAAAAATATTCCATATCGGAGATTTTTCATACATATCGTGAGGGAAACCATTTCAGCTTCTACCAGGCCTAAAAAAAGTATCGTAGTGCATCAAGTAATGTCGTGCTATCTTTAAGAAAGATTGACTTTTATATGAGTATATCTTTCTTTCTTTGTCTTTTTACTGGATTTTTTTTTTAAAGAAGAAAATTAATTAATTACTTACTTCGTACTTCTTTCAAATTAACCGGAAAAAGTTGAGAGTTAAATGATCCTATATATTAAGTTAAAGAGAACATAAGATGTTCTATAAACATCTAACCCTTTATAGAACAGAACTGCCTTTACCCAATTTATTATTCAATATGAAACAATTTTCACTTGCTCACAACGTCTTATGAGAGCAGATATGAGGTGAGATATATTTGTCCTACTGCTCTCCGAGTATCAAAAATTTGTGCTAGGCTTCTAGACATATAACAATATTATACTAGTATACATTTATCATTTCTATTATGTATGTATTGAATGAATTTAATAATAAAGGAGTTTACGAAAAAAAAAAAAATAAAAGAAGGTCATAGTGGTTTTACTTAAAACTGAAGCGCACCTAGCGCCTGTACCTCTGCTCATAAAGTGGATGTATCCTTCACAACCTTATAATACCTTCGGGTAAGACAAGGATTTAATACTATATATTTAAATGTAATTGTCACTATTTCTTTACTGGAGGGTACGAAATAAAATAAAAAAAGGGTCATAACGGGCGGATCCGGTCTGAAAAGATTGCCTTGATATTAATTGATCGATATTATAAAAATACAAGTTAATAATAAAATATTTCAAACAATACAATTTAATTCTTCTATGCTCATAACATTAATACATCCTAATAAAAAAATATACAGAATAAAATATATAATTACAAATTTTTAATAAGGTTCTGTAGAAGAAAAAATTATGAATTAAATATTTTTAATTATTTATTAGATTAAAAAAAATTACATAAATGCAGCAAAATATTTCGCAAGAAATATTGGTTACTCAAACTCTATCAAGGCTTTGTGCTTTAATTAAAAGTGGAGGAACTCCATTTACCTTCTTAAGGAATATATACTAAGAGGAAATATTGCTATACTCGTGCGAAATTTCGAATTTGAGTTTTCGACGGAAATAAGTTTCCATTCACATTAAAAAAAAACAAGTTTCGCAATATGGTCAGCGTGTCTGTGTGTGACCAGCTAAGTTTAACATATTACATTTAGCTCATAAGAAAGAAAGTGAAATTTACGTGAAAAAAATAGCTAAAAAGAAAAAAAACGAAGCCGTAATGTAAGCGGGAAAGATCGGACGGTTTCAGCTTTTCCTGTTCGAATTTAATGTCTCCATTTTTCTCTTTTATTTATTCATAAGTTATACATTCTTTACTATTGCTTACAATGGGTACTAGTTTTTTTTTTTTCAAGTAAACAAAATTAAATTACTTAAGAAGAATAGGTTCTAAAAATTGGGCATTTAAGTCCAGTTGGACTATTTCAAAGAAGATGAGACCTATCAGGTAAATAAAAGTTGTTGGATACATGCACCGTGCCAAATTGTTTCCTACAGCTGAGAATCCTTAATTCTCTCATGCAGGACATATATAACCCACTATCCTGTAAAGAGTAAAACATTTTATTATCATTTATTTAATACCAGATCGACCTGGTGGGCCTTACATTGTTAGTATAAATAACATTTAATTTTTTTTTTCCAAATGGTTTGGGAGGGGGTTATATTCTCATACTATAGACACCCCTAACACTGTATATAATGTTATAAATAAAAAATATTAAGATAAAATGAATAGATAACAATAATAATTCTTAATAAGAGAGAAAGGTAAAGTAACGAAAACAACGACATTCATATACCTAACATAACAAACAATTACCCTCTAATGAAAAAAAACAAAACAAATAAAATAGAATTAATGTCCATAATAGAATTGATAAATATAGAATTAATAACAGGGTGTCCGGCAGCAGTATGGGTTTCAGTCTTCGTGTTGAGGTTGGATTTCCCAAGCTATAAGTCGGTTTAACTGTCGGTAACTGAGAGTGGAATTTCATGAATTGTTTTTTTATTTAATCCTGTATTGACTCCAATGGTAATTTCTGATGTAGTTGGCTATTTCTTACAAACCAAGGAGTATCCACTGCTATTCTTAGGACTTTATTTTGAAAATATTGTATTTTTTTTACTTTTGGTGAAGGATGACGTTCTCCAGACTTCACAGCCGTACATTAGCAATGACCTTAGAATTATTGATTATTAGAACAGTTGTTTCTGGGTTTAATTTGGATTCTCTATTTCTTGGGGTAGGATATATTGCTAAACTAGCGAGGGGGTTGAGTTAGTTTGATGTTGATAAGGTGGGGATCGAAGTGAATTCCCAGGTATCTTACTGTTCCGCTGGCAGGATTCTATTTCACATTTTTACCTTTGAGGATTAGTTCCTAGTTAAAACTTTGAATGAAAACAGAGAAAAAGGTTTAAATAAGAGATGTGAAGTATCAGGTATTTATGAAAAATGTTAAGAAAATGATTTCACCTGCTGAAAGCTGTCCCCCAACAAGGAAACACTCACTTTGACAAGGCTGACGGATTTCCACGTAACTGGGAAATACTATTTACCGAAAGTGAGGTCTCCCGTTGTCAGTTACGACGTGTGGTAAACTGTGGCTGACGATATAGCAGGTGTGGAGAATGCGGTTAATTCTCCTGCCAGAAATCATTTTATCATAATAGTTTTTCCTTCACATTGTTTTTTTTTTTCCACCTAGAACATTGATTCAAGTATTTGATTGGTAGTTAGATAAATAGATAAAAATTGTTTCAAACCAGAGATCGTAAACTTAAGATGTTGCGTTTTTCTAGTAAGAAAAATAGATAGAACTTATTGTTGATATTAATTGTTTAAATCTGTAAAGCTATCACTTTCATTACTAATCATTCTTTATTTTACCAATCACAACTTCCTTAATTACAATTAATGTATCCGTAATTATTAATAGTTCTGTTAGTAATTATAGCACAATGACTGTGGTTATTATAAATATCATTATATATTATGTCTACTAGGCAATGCCCCACCTGTCCCCACATTGCCATCAAAAGAACCTCGTTGTCTTATTTTACTTATTGTATTATCGGTGAACTTGAAAATATTTATTTAGCGACGTTATAACGAGGATGGTGGGTAAAGTTATTTTATTTAATTATATCGTAATAATTTAATAATTAATTATATTATTAGTTATCGTGTGGCCCTACTCGCTACATCCTAGTTACTTTGCCCTTGATATAATTAAATGATTTCAAAATATGCTCTTTATATTTTTGGATATCTAAATATTCCATCACGCTATTATTTCTTATTAAAATCTTTCATTATTAGCAATAATGAAAAATAGATAAATATAAACTTTGATAATAATTAAAGGAGAAACATTGTCCCAGTTTGAAGGCAAAGTTCTGTAAATAAAAGAGTAAAATTGATGTATAAAATACCTTAATACAGTCAAAATTAATTTAATAACATAAAAAAAAATTAATTTCTAACGCAAGTTGCTGAAGATAATAATGGAGAGTGACGAACAACGCATATATAAACTGAAATTATTTATGAATGACTCGTGTTTCCACGACTATGGATTTTTTGATAAAATAGGTATATTTTTCTAAAAAGGTTTTCAGTTTTTATATTTATATAAATTGTTACGTTGCGACATCACTTCTCTTACAGTGCTTATGTATAGATTAATTTATGCTCAAAGAAGGATAGCGCGCACGGCACCAGGATTAATTTTTGTTTTTTGTATTTTTTTGGATTGTATGTATATTTTTCTTAATGATTCTAATTATTATTATACCTTGAATTATGCGTTACTTTGTCAAATGGCCTTTAATTTGTCATTGAACTCAACTTATACTGCGTACTAATATTATTTTTTTTTTTTTTAGTTCATTATTGAACATCCGTTTTGAAGAATCTCCGATAAATTAATACATTAAATACCACACTACCATTAGTGGACTTTGGACTTAAGTCTGTTTTTGGAAGTTTGTAATTAGTATGGAATTGTCCGACCTTGCTGCTTATACAACTGGAAGGCTGGACAGTTAGCCAAACTGCCTATCTAGATGGCTATTTCTTGTCCAAAGGAAGTTGGCTCAGGAGGCGTGGAACCGCAGTTCTCTTCACGGTCGGCGAAGTAGCCTCCGCGGTACGCTATGGCTTCCTTTCTCGGTTTCCTTTCCACCGGCGGGGTGTTGATTTTTGGAGCAAGAAGCTGGTAGCAGTATCAGCGGTTCCAAGTTTAATAAATGGTGTAGGTAAAAGCTTCTGAACTTAAAGAAATAAATGATTCTTCTCTGTTTTCTCATTTTTTTTGTTATTTAGTAGTGATAAGTAATTACTATTTTACGTAAAAATTTACATAAGACATACAATTTTTAAAATGTATATTTATCGCATTCATTGCTAGAAATAAGATGTGTATAAAGTGTAATAAACATTGATATTATAAATTTATATGTAAAAGTGGAAATTGAGATTTTTCATGAAAACAGAAGTATTAAAAATGTAATTTTGACACATTATCAAGAAATCATAAATTAAATTATTCTATATATTTAAAAAATTTATAATTATATCTCGAAATAAATTACGCTTCGATTTGCTAATAAAAGTATTCTACGTCTTCCTTATTTTAAAATTTTAAAAAATTGTCAATTTTGAGTTTTTAAAATTCCATCATAGAATAAAAATGAAAATATCATCAAATTATTTCTAAAATTATGTATAATATATACATAGGTATTGACTATAATCAATAATTCGTTGACTTTTTTGATAATTGAAATAATTGTAAATTTAATTAGCATGTAAAACCAATAATTTTGCGCGCAATCATGTCATTTCGCTCTATATTACTTATATGACTATGCAAAAAATAGTATTTTAAAACGCAAATACAATCACTTTATTTTGAAAAGTTCAATTTTTTTTTATTTTTCCTAAAGTTTGAGCATAAATTTAATACTAATGTCACTGAGTTGCCCCCGAACTTCTAGAACCTCTCAATAATTTTGACCGAATTTCCCAACTTACCGGAGGTCTGTGTATTATTTCTTAGTAAAATATGAAATGTTCGATTTTTATTATTATGTATTTTTGAAATGTATTTAAAAGTATTTTTTCAAAGGGTGACCTAAGAAACAGTACAATCCACCAAGATAAATAAGAAGGTCTGTTCACCATAGGTATAATCTGAAGTCAATTTATTTTTAGAATCCTATGAATTATACATTGATAGTTTTTTTTTTAAATCTCCTCCAATTAATGGAGAAATAGACGGCTGTTAGACCAGCGATTAGCCTGACCTTTACCAAAATAAAATGAAAGTATTTGATAAATGTCTTCTATAAATTAATATAGGGCCAATTAAAGAGCTAAGTCATGTCCCTGCCTAGCAAGGCTCTATCGAATGTTCTCCATCTTTCCAATAATATTGAAATATCGATTCTGACGTTTGGCGAGATAAGGACCGGAAATATAAATGGGTCCTTTTGAAGCCGCCGCAGTGTAGCCAAGAGACAGACGAACTAGATAAAAAGAAGAAGACTAAATTCCAGTGCGATAGTGATCGTGATCAAGGGCTCCGTGAGGGAGGTATTACCCGAGGGACCAATAGCCGGGAATTATGCGATCCTTATTAGATAAAAGGGAACAACTGTAACATCCCTCCCTCTTCTATGTCTCATCTTTCTCATTCTCAGGGTTGGCAACACCGCGAAGGTCACCTTAGCGAACGCTACACTGCCTCTTGTATTCTGTATGCACTGTAAGTTTTCTCTGGTTACTTGACATTGCCACAGACATAATAATAAACTAACAATTATAGTGTTTATATACAAAATAACAAAACATCGACTGTTACTTACGATTTGATAATTTTAAGATAAAGGTCAATATGACATTTTTTCAGTGAATAAATATACGTCGTCAAGTCTGCGGGAGAGGAGCTACCATCTACCTTGAGAACATAGTCTCCAAACCTTTCGCAAATTGTCACTTTCTGTCATAGGAATAAATTATCTTTTTTATTCATACATGTAAAAAAAAAGATACTTGTGCAGATGATGGGCTATCACGAACACTGTCGGGCTGGAATGAAGAACACTGACAAGTTCAACGTTATTCATTTTAGGCGTTATTATTTAAGAGAACTTATAAGGGGGCGATACAAAATCACAATTTATTTAGTCCGACTACTAATATTTCTTTATTTAAAAGAAAGTATATTTTAAAAACGAACTTCATACCAACAAACCTAGTCGTATTTAAAGCCCCACCCTTGAATGTTTGAGGTTTATTCTTGTTTTAAAAAAAAAAAAAAAAGAGGAACGTAGTTCCGTAGATGATGATCGACTGCGCGTGCTGTCTATGGCGGATGAGGCACACGTAGTTCTTATTTATCGGAATTTATCTGGGTCTCTAAACATTTACAATTATAAACTAATTCATATGTAAAAACACAACCTTAATTGAAGAGGATCCGATAGGGGTTTAATCTCTTAAAAAAATAAATAAATAAAAAAAATTTAAAAACAAAATAAAAAAGGAAGAAATACCCTGCTATTCATACCTGAAAAGAAAAATACATCAGTAGATGATGGTCGACCAAATGTGCTGTCGATGGAGGATATGAGGAAGATACGGCTTACGCCATTCTTATTTATGTGGAGGCGTTAAAATTTTATTTCATTTATTCTGATTACTGGAATTTATTTATTTGAAAAAAAAAAACTGCATTTTAAAAACAAACCCGAAACCATTAACTAATTCGTATTCATACAAATAAAAGTCACAGTGAATGGAAGTCCTAAGATATCCCATTGAAACCGTAATAATATTAGTGTAGAATATAAATCACATAATTTTTTTTTTTAACATAGAAAAAATTATTATTACTTTAATACTACTTCCGCTCGCTACCCTAGTTCAAGATAGACTTTATCACAAATAAAAATAAAACTTTAGATAACAAAGGAAACAAACAAATTCACAAAAACCTCTGCAAAAATTTCCCACCAATCAAGTAAACATAAAACTGATAAGAAAGTTTACGATGCTATGTTTCTCATAACCGTCACCGCCACCAGCGTAGCCCATTATCTACACAAGTAGATACCAAATAAGATATGACAAATTATGAATTGAATACTTGAAGCCATCTTTGACCAAGCAATGGGCTCTGGGAAATTTAAGATATGGGGCCTCCAAGTTAAGGATTGTGTCCTTCAAAATATTTTCTAAATAATTTTGGGTTAAAAATAACACTCTTGTAAAAATTGTTAATTCATTTTATTGTTGAAAATTGATAAACAATGAAAATAACATTTACAAGGCGGTACTTTACTTGATTTTCGCTTAGCCAAGTCATGAATTACTTTTTCAAAGACTATTTATGTAAATAGATCAGTTTCTATCGACATCAGTTATAAACTGCTGAATCATTCAATCAAATATTTCTCAGTTGATTCTTTTAAATTTATTGACTACAGGAGATAGAGTCCCGCCCTGTGAGGTAAATATGGCACTGCTGGTACTAGAAATCCAGTATTATAGAGGTATAACAGAAAGTAATATCCATCAACTGCACTTCCTATCTTGATGTTCCAGTTTCTAGCTTGTGTAGGAATTCCCTGATCCAATTCCTTTTCAGGATCTGTAGGAACATTATTCTACCCAGGTTTTGCATTGAAAGAAAGCTCAAGTCGGTAATGAAAAACCTATTTAAAGCTTGCAACATCTGGACACCAGACTCCTCAATTCTTCCGAGAATTACATGCCAGAAATTCGCTCCTATGTCCTACTAGTAATTCAAGTATTAGATCCCGCCATTCTCAACCTTAGTAAAAAAAGTGTGACTACAAGCAAATTGCTTTGTAACAAAAAGCATGTGAGAGGCTGCTTCATTTGGTATGCCTGCTTTAATTAAATAGTTAAGGCCAGCGCTTCGTATGAAATAAGAAGTTTAATTAAGCACTTATAGAAAAAATAAATAATTGAATTCAATAAATTAAAGTGTCATCTAGAATTAATTCTGCTTCAATTAATTGCTACAAAATTAATTAAAATTAAAACTGTAAATATCTTCTTCGTCTCCTCTATTTTTCTTCCACTGGGCCCTTAAAACAATTACTACTATTTTATGTATTTTCAAACCATATTTCTTTGTTTTTATACATTCAACTGTCCGTGTTTCTTCCTTGATCAGAGTTCATTTATTTAATAAAGGTCTTACGACTTTTATATGAATAAATGTCGAACTATATTGTTAAACAATGTTTTTCTGAATTAAAAAAAAAAACATTTTAATCTATTCTTTTTAAAAAATCAATAATTACATTCTAAACTTATAGGAATAAATAATATCATCTTTATGAATCTTTGTTTCTAAAATTTGTTTTCTATTTTATAAAAACTCACCTCAAAAATTAAAGGCAAAATTATAAGTGACGTCGATACAATGATAATATTTTTTTTTTAGCTATTACGCAGGAAGTAAACGAGATATAAATAATCAATATCTATATTTTTGTTGTTCGATTACTATATGTGCCAGTATAATAATAAATAGCAATTATTTGTGAATATAATATAAAGAAAATATATTAACATTTTTTCCTAATAGTTACCGCCCTATTTTTCTGACTAGTTGCCTATGTAAAGTCATAGAACGGATGGTAAACAGAATTAGAATTAAAACAGAATTAGAAAATAATGGCCTAATCCAAGCTTTTCAGTCTGGATTTCGCAAAGGACGATCTACATTAGATCATTTAGTCACTTTAGAGACCGAAGTCCAATATGCGTTCATCAACGGACAACAAGCGATCACAGTATTCTTTGATATGATGAAGGCATTCGATAGTATAAGCCATACAGCCATCCTTCAAAAATTAACGTCTGTGGGAATCAGTGGACAAATGTATCGCTTTATAAAACCATTTCTCTCTAACCGTCATTTTAAGTTTCGAGTTGGCCGTGATCTATCACAAAATCATAAATAGTACAATGGTGTCCCTCAGGGTTGTGTTCTTAGCCCACCTTTATTCTCACTTGCCATAAATGATCTAGGGCTCAATTTACCAAGAGGCGTCAAATCTTTACTGCTTGCTGATGACTTAGCGATTGTTTGCAGTTGTTGCACGTTGATACTGTTAAAAATAAATTGCAAGAAGCCATCGACAGAATTAATTACTGGTCTACATCTATTGGCTAACAAATTTCACAAAGAAAACTGCAAGACTCCACTTCAGTCGAAAAAGAAATAAGCCTTTCTCTCCCGTACTTTACTCTCCGAACATCCTAACATGACCTCACAAAACTACAACATAACAAATACAAATACAACAAACAAACAAAACAACAAATAACAAATTCAACTAAAAGTATCTATGACAAACTGACTCAATTTCTCATAGAACACGGACCGACTAACCAATACTTAAAGAGATTTCACTTACAAAACTCAGACGCATCGCACTTACACAAGAACTTCACAAACTTTTCAACACATATTATACGACTGTTACATATATGACAATAGAAGATACAGCTTGTTGAAATCATATCTACTACAAGGGTACTCATTGCCGCTACCCGAACAGATATTGTATAACAAATACAAGAAACAACTTGAAGAATTCACCGACAACATATACCTGAAATGTTATAGTACAAGAGCCAGGAAGGAAAAAAAGCAGTTATCGCACCCCAATTTCTGATTACATTAATCAAAACTATTTATAATTAATAGTCAAAACTGATGAGTCTGCCAAGTATAGGTAAGGAGAATAAAAAATGGCGGCTGTTTTTAAACCTTAATTATTCATTCGGAGCTCTATATGTTTAAAACTACCAACAACACTAGAAAATCTAAGATAACATTATTTAAAATAGAGTAAATTTGCTGAAATATTAGCCCTAACAGAGCTATTTACGTCCAATAGTTCTAGAGATATAGCCTTTTAAAAAGCAATATTTCATAAAAATGTACTAAATATCAGTAGTTAGTTAATTTATTTTAAAAAATCTATATCTCAGAACCTATGAGTCGTACAGATGTCTATTAGACTCAAATTAAACTACCTTCGTAGGAATGGTAGGTTTTCATGATATTTGCTATAATGAATTGGTTTATAGTAGTTCCGACAATAAGTTTGATTTATGAAAAACTTTATTTCAGAAGCCATTGGACGTACAGATTGGACATACAGTCTGTTTGCACTCAAATTAGCTATTTAAATTTACTATAAAATAGTTAATAATGTTAATCATTGTAGGAGTAGTAGCTTTTATGATATTTGACAAAATAAACTCACAAAATGTTAATTTCTAGTTGTTCGTATAAAATATTGGATTTTTGAAAAAATATATCTCTAGACCCATAAGACGCACATATGTCTGCCAACACTCAAAGTAAAGGAAATTTAACTTACTATAAAGTAGTTTATGACACTTATCTTCGTAGGGGTAGTAGCTTTTATGATATTCACACAGGAATATAAATTTGGCAAATGAAAATTTGTCCAAATAACTATAAATAAATTTATTTTAGCAACTTTTATTAAAACTACTACTGCTATGAAAATAAACGTCATATACTACTTTATAACCCAATAAACAAGCTTTAATTAGAGTGCTAATAAACATCAGTATGTCACATGGTTTTTAAGATATAGATTTTTCAAAATAAATTCACTAACTACTGATCTTTCAGTACGTTCCATACAACATTTTTATGAAATGTTGCTTTTTAAAAAGCTATATCTCGAGGACTATTGAAAGTAAATATCTGTATTAAGGCTTAAATTTCAGCAAATGACCTCTACTTTAAATATTGCTCTCTTAGACTTTCTTTCCTTGTTGGTAGTTTTTAAGATATAGAGCTCCGAATAAAAAAAAATTATTTTTAACGTTTTGAAACAGCCGCCATTTTTTATTCCCCCTACCTATACGTGGCAGACTCATCAATTTTGACTAGTAATTATACATAGTTTTCAATTAAGTAATAGAATATTGGGGTGAAATAACTCCCTTTTTTCTCCTCTTGGGCTCTTCTACTATTACTGTGTAGAGCGACAAGCAAATAAAAAAAAATGTAAATATCTTTTTCTTTTGAGTTGTATTTTTGAATTTATCTGTATTCTTTCTTTCTTGTGTAATTATATTGTATCTCTCTCTACTACATTGTACATAATATTTTAGCAACATTGTAATAATTTGTACCAACATTTTATGTATATAATATGCTTTTTGCATGGTGTTGTTGTTTGTTTATTGCTGCTTAAAGGCGTAAAACCCTCTCGTCATCAACGCCTATGGGATGATAAAAGTAAAAAAATAAATAAATAAATAAAATAAATAAATAATAG
>NW_027107491.1:744663-769190 GCF_000696795.3 Halyomorpha halys
TATATATATATATATATATAGAGAGAGAGAGAGAGAGAGAGAGAGAGAGAGGGAGAGAGATAATCCATAGGCGATAATCCAAAGCTAGAACAAAGGTTTATATACACCATTATGAAACAATAATATTATTATTCAGTATTCCTCAATATAATACAACAGTATCTAAAACAATTGATTCTCAGTTAATAATATACCATTTGCCAACACAAACAGCATTCTAGATTATATAGTAAATTTATGTCAATTAAAACGTATAGATGATTGCTTGGTAACCAGATTACCTATATATTAATGCACATGTCAATCCTGGCTGAAACCGTCGTCTCACTACGAACTCCCATTACGGATTATTTTTCTAAAGGAAAAGTAATTTACTTCAGGAAGCACCAATTATAGAAATTTATATGACTTCTCCGCAATGCAGGTAAAAAAAAAAATCTTATCTCAGATCAAATGATTTACTGACTTCTCAAGACAACCTTCAGCACTATGCCACGTAAATCGGAGTAACATAATGATGAAAGTTAGTGCCATCCGGGATTACCGCATATATATTACATTTTGTATCTGCGTCCTCAAGGCGAGGTGACATTCTTGTTCATGAGTTCTATACGAAGATGTCAGCTGGATAAGTACTGCAATAATGTCAAGGTAAACGTCTCCCCATAAAATTAAGGATTTTGTGTTTTATTATTTTAATGATGAAATGTTTTAGATTATTTCGATCACGCGAAAAGGTCAGAATCAGATATTCAGCCTTACTCTGTCATAAAACTGGTAATTAGTTTGTTCTCAACTAAAAAGTGGAATTTCCTGTTTTTGAGAAAAAATATCAATTTGTATAATTATAAAAATATATTGTATGTATTTTAACAAGCAGCAAGGTCTTTCAGAAAGACGAAATACAAATTACATGATTAAAACAGAGGTGTTAGAAATGACAGTATTCAAGTAAAACAGTAAAAGTCACAGCCAGAGGGTTTAAGAGTTATTTTTATTAAATTAAAATAATTCGATTCACAATGGCTGCCCCCAATACATTGACTATACTCAAACATAATAAATAAATATCTTTTCATGGTTATATGGATATTAACTAGGTTTTAAAATGATTATACCATTTGTAATCATTGATCTCAGAAACTATTTAGTTAAACCTGTTTCATTATGAAAAAATGAGAAAAACACATTTCAGCCGAGATAAATTTAATTTGATTTTTAAAATTTTTATTTAGATTTAATTTCTATTGCCCCCAAAATCCATTTTTCCTACAACTCTATTTAGAGGTTATATTTAAGTTTGATAATTTTTTATTCTTTTTAAAACACATTTAACTTCACCAGCTTTCTCGAATTCTTTATTTTCAATTCATTCTTATAATTGTAACTAGGATTAATTATCACTGTCATGAGGGATTATATCGCATCATCGATTCTAAGGTCGATTATATCAAGGGTAAATAGATGTATAAGGTTTAATACATGTCATACACTTCGAGTATTACAGTTATAATTAATGTAATACAGTTTATTTCAAAAATTAAATTTTCCATTGTCAAATTTATGTTAAATACTAACATTTCTAATAAAAATTTAACTCATCTGCATTAAATAATCCTGTAATAACTATACAAAAGTGAATGTACTGACTTTTCATAGAAAACTCCTCAATTTAATTTTTTTTTGTTTACTTACTTACTTTTTTAAATTTATTTGTTTACAATTTAGGTAGCTCTAAATTTTTTATGTAAAATGGATGAAAATCAATATGTTTTTTAAAACATATACTCTGGATTGCATAGAGGATGTATGTTAAATAAATGAAGTGCTCTCTTACTGGGTTACTGTGGGAGAGAAGGAAAGGATAAAAAATAAATCTAGTACATATAATATTTAAGGTATGCAATATATTTAATCTCTATATTAATATTCTCGCCCACATTAATTCTATTTCCATATCAAATGAGATTTTCAATGTTAAAGTAAATTATAATAATTAAATATTCTCACCCGTGTCAACACAAAATTTGCATTAACCAAGCTTAAATATTAATTTAAATATTACTAAAAGCTATTAAATATTAATAGAGATTATATTAAATAAAATAAAATGAAGATTATTTCAATACAAATAAATGAATAAATATAAAATACTAATTTTTTTTTTTTTTACATTCTATGTTATTTATTTATAATATCTATTTATCAGATAGATAGTAACATTTTTCCTTATATAGTACCACACTAGCCATCCAATAGTACGAAATATTAGGATCATTAAGTAATGAATCACACATTTGTACCCATGTTACTGTAATGTATATATTTATAATGTAGGGGTGGGCAAAATGGGCACTGACAAAATCTAAGATTCAAGAAAAAAATTTCATTTTAGTATTTAATTTGCATTAAATATATAATTTAGAATTCTGCTTGGCCGAATATTCAGATTTAGAACCCTTTATATTAAAAAGGAATAAATTAATTAGGAGAAAAAATATATTAGAAAAAGAAATAAACTGCTGGGTCCCTTTTTTCATTACAGAGGAGCCAGGCTCAATTTACTAGTGAGATTTGCTTGAGATAAAGCACGCCTCTGTTGAGAAATTTCCTCCAAAATTAGCTTTTCTTTAGATTATTTAGTTGTTTACGATAATATAATATTTATATTCGAAAATAAAAAAGTATTTGCTAACCAATTCTTCAGGCTCTTATCGAAACATCTTGTGTTAAAATTAAATTAAAAATATTTAAATCAAATTAAAATATGACTATTGATTTGAGGATGGTAACATTAAGGGTGTAAGATCACATACAGTTGTTTGTAAATATAATTTTTATTTATTAAAGATCTTGTTTTGAATATATAAATAATGGAAAAATAATTTATTTTAAGGAATTGAGAGACTGGAAAAACATTGATAATGTGATGTTTATTTTTGTTTTACTTTTATAAATGTTGTAATCTAAAATCGCAAATATCCTACCATGCAAACCTCAAGGTTCTTATCGCAAATATCTTTAAATGAATTGTTATTTTTAGTCAGATTATTATTTTACAAAACGTGTATGATTTTAGTCCATTTTTTTAAAAGTTATGTCTATATATAATAGTCATACGTTTTTTGCTGTTCCAATAACAACCATGAAAACACGAAAACATTTATTTTATCCTTTATTTAATTATCCATTTTTTCTCATTATTTATATTTATCTACTTCATTATCACTGACATTGAGGGAAATTTAATTATTTCAAATAAACAAAATTAAAATTACTTCAGATTAAAAAAGTATTTTTGAAAATTCGGCATTCAAGACCTGAGAGACTTTTTCAATAAGAATAAGACCTAGTTAATATTAAAGAATTTATGGAGTTTATTCAAAATTCGAAGAACCGTTTATGAGAAAAATCTATATCAAGTGGCTTTATTCCGCTGAGACAATTTTAGTGAAGATTTTTATATAACATCCAATACATACTACCTTTTTTTTATTTTTCATAATTGCAATACCATCGCTTATTAAATATTTCGTATATAAGAATGTGAAAGCAAACATTATTAGGACATTGTTGATCATAGACAATATCTCGTAGAAAATGTTTAGAAAAAAATAAAACAATAGGAAAATTTAATGTTTAACTATAGATGAAAAAAGGACAGAGCGAGCTTAGGATATAGACAAGGGATGTGGAAGATACAAATATCACTCCAACGAGTTTTAAATATTAGTTATTATAATTATGTATAAATATATATGGTATTTCTTTATTACAATTTTTATACCCTTTTTATAATAATGTTAGAAATTAAAAAAAATGTTTATTAGTTTTTTTTATCCAAAGCCACGTATATAATAATATCACGCAGAGACTGATGTGAATACTTATGCAGTTTTTTCTTCAAGTTTTTTTCTGTTCTCACCACGGACTATTCCGACGGCTTAAATGGTCCACGGAGACAATAATGAAATGGATGCAGTAATTATAACGAGACACAGAAAAAAGAAGCAGGGTCCCTTTCATTTGCATTCCATCCGCAGTTGAGGTTTCTTCTTATATTTTTTGCGATGAGGCGCGAAATAAGGTGCTAATAAGAAAGGGAATGGTTGCCCGCATTATTTCCTCTTGGTCTTTTTTCCAAACCACAGGAGAATCCCTAGGTCGGGTTCCTTCCGTTCTCTGCTTGGTACCTATACGCCTCTGATTCGTTTGAGCAACCATGGGGAGCCTGCTGGTATGGTTTGGAAGTTTTCAAGTCAAATCGCGGGAAATATCTTGTTCTATCACCTTAGTTAATATAATTTAAGAAACTACTGAACCAATAATAATAAATTTAAAATAATTAAAAAAACTCAATAATGAATATTTAACAAAAAATTGTTTTGTCAACCTCTGACCTATATAAATTATAATAATTAATATTGATAATAACATTATTTATTAAAAACTAAAGCCTCTCATCGAAGAAATTATGGTATCCAAATGTCGGTAAAAGTTTTTTTGTATAAACGAAACATATCAGGACTTTAAGATTCACAAAAAATACATTTAAAAGAAAATATCAGGTTCGTTGCGAAAACATCATATAATTTCACTATATTCAAAAATTTCAAACAATGAATTTATATTTTTCGGTTACTGATAAAATTTTTATTTAGAGTCTCTTGATAGGAGTTCTAACAATGGGTAGATTCTCCGCATGTTTGTATCATGTCATCGTATCACTTACAACAAATTTACTTGATGTATATATATATTTATACAGTTGTAAATATCAATAAATAAATTAGAGTCTCTTGAGGTGCTAATATCAAGTATCAACTTTGTTTCTGTCAAGAGAACAAAATATAATGAAGCCATCTTTGTATAATTGGAATCGGCAGGGATCGGGCATGCTCGGCTGTCTCATATTTTCCAGTCTCTCAATACCTGCATCGATTTCTCAATTTTTCTCCTTTAGTTAACTATCAAATGACTACTATTAACAATGAAAAATGGTTAATTATTTCAAATAAACCAAATTAAAGGAAGCTCGGCGGCATCGTGGTAGGGTACGATACTACTAACTCCAAGGACCCGGAGTCAACCCTGTGGGTTCTAAAGCCCTCCTGGGTAACAGCCTCATAAATTGGATACCCTTTATTGGGTGAAAATCTCGCGGTCGAGCGTGATTCAGACCAAATCACCACCTTGCACAACCGTTGGTCTCGTAACAATACTTCCTCACAAATGAATCCCTGACCCTTCATGGGTTGTAGTGGTATAGATTTTAATTTTTAAACCAAATTTTTTTTAAGGTTTGCATTCAAGCCCTGTTGAATTATTTCAATTAGGGTAAATCCAAGCTGACATTAAACATTTCTTGTCATTTAACGAATTTAATTGAATACACAGAAAAAACCGTGATTCCCCTTATTATATATTCCATATGTAGGTAAGCGAGAGTAAACATTAAAATTACTCGAAACAAAATGTAGAAGTTAAAAAAATACTTATATAGTATTTTATTTTAATTTGTAAGGATATTTAAAAAATCTTGATATTATAATTTTTTTAAATTTCTCACGACAGGCAATATTTTTTGAGATACCTATTAAACATTCTATGCATAAAAACCTTATAAAAAATTGTTTTGTAACGTTGTATGAATCATGTATTATCATATTTCACAATATAATCATATGACAATGTTTAGCACAAAGGGAATAATACACCTTTCTTAAAAGGGACATTAATTTAATTGTATTTTTTTCTATTGAGTAAATATTATTAGAAGCAAATTTCAAAATCATTTACCCAATATTGTTTTAAATTATAAACAATCTCACAAAACTGTTTTAGGAAATATTAAAAAGTGAATAAGGACAAATTTATATTCACTGTTTCCCTAATATTATCTAATTGTTTATATTTAAAACTAAATATCATTTAAAATATTTAAACAATGGATAATGTTCAATACCTCGAACCCTTTGTCTTTTATTTTGAGGTACGTTGGGTTGTAGGCTTCGTCAGGTTTCCCACGATTAAAAAAAAAAGTGAGGCATTGAGTTCTTTGTGGTTGACTGGATTCCATTCAGTGGACCTCACAAAATAACCTACTTGTTTAATTGAATGGTCAATAAATAAATTGAATACATTTGCTCTTGTATCATCTTTCTCGAATATCTTGGTTTCAGCTGTATGTTTTACAATAAAAAATTAATGAGATTCAGATTTTTTATTCCTCTATTAAACTACTAATTTAATTATGATATTATACATATTAATATGGCATTATAATTAAATATAATATCATACACAAAAATAGAGAAGTGAGTGTTAGTAAACATAAAATTAGAAATGAGAACAGATAAATATAATATAAAAAGGTTGCAAAATAAAATAATGACTTTAATGTATAAACTAACTTGTGTTTGTATATACAAATGGTAGGCATACGTTTATTTAACATAGCAAGTTATATTATGTGCTTAGATAAAAATAGAAATTATTTGTAAATGTTTATTCTTTAAATTCCGAACTAAAAATCTAATTATATACCTACTTTAGATTATAATATTTATTATCTTATTTATGGTTATTCGTGCTGGTTATAGAGCAACTCTGATCTTAGTAATAATATTTCAGTTTTTATGAATGATTCAGTACACACGGTTTTATCTGTATCTGGTAAGGGTAGAAATTTTATTCTATTATATTACTGATTCTTTGGTAGTTGGAAAAAATAAATAGAATATATTACGTAAATAATATAATACAAATATATAATAAATAAATGAAAAAATATGAAATGAAAAGTGAACAGTTGAATAAAAAAAAATATAGTAGCAACATAAAAAAAAATTAAATAAATATATTGTCTTTGCTTGCGATCAAAATCATTATCTTAAAAATTTTAAATATTCAAAACACATAACTTAAATAATAGTTATCTAAATATTTACTCATGAATCGCTATACAAATCTAGTGAGGCTAGACATCAAAATCAAAGTGTTTCCTCTTAATTTTGGTATAGGTAGGGCCACACTCATGTCCAGCTTACTCCAATATTGCCTCTAAGTTAAACGGTCATTGCCAATGATGGACCAGCCCCACGTGTACATATTAACACTATTGACTTGTTAAATAAAAATTGTGACAACCAGGATATTATATAGAAATAGGGTAAGAACATTTTAAAAGGTAATGTAATTATTAATTTTACATTAATTAAAACACTATGTTAATTTACAACTTTCTTGCAATGCTGCAAAAGTTATTAGCTCCAAATTCATATGGCATACTTCTAAATGATATGGTTAAACCGGATGTATAAGCAATATTGTAAAGATTCTTGAATTTAGTCCAGAATTAGAATCTAGAAGGACTAAACATTTGAAAGTATATTCAAATAGTTAATAATACCTAAATATTTTACCGATTTGAGGTTTTAAAAAATATTTTATCAACCTCAAAAATTGTATTTCTAGACTAGCAAAATGATTTGTCATTTTCAAGTTTAAAAAATAAGACAATTTTACTTCACAACATTCAATTGGTTCACGACACGAAGTTAGAAATAGGTCTTCGTAATTTTAGGCAAACCATATTTTTCTCAAATTAAAGATCAATGGACTTAAACCACTTTAACGTCATGTTTTCAGTTAAAGTTCCCTTAACTGTCCAAAAAAAAAATGAAAATCGTTTGTTTTAAAACCAACCTTTCTTTTTAGCCCGTAACGCGACTAGTGGATCTGTTTGATCCGTATTATATTGTGGTTTTGAAATATATTGCCCCAACCTGGACACGAATGTGGCTCTACTTAATTTCTGTTTTTGTTTGATAGTGTTTTATTTTCTTCTATTCGGTTTTGTTGTAATAATAAATTTATAAACTATAAGAGAGTCACTTCATGGAGGATATTCAAGGACCTCGGGCAGTAACTTACCGTGAGGAGGTTGTTACTACCGTATAACGAGGACTATCATGTGAATCTTACCCTCTTGTGTAACGATGGTGATTGCTCGTGCGGTTGACCACCAACACTATGTAGTGTAGCCACCATTAATATTCCAGTCTTCCCAGGGCCGTACCATCAACATCAACAATAGCCATCTCTAATTATTTAGCAATATTACACTTTTGATTTATTTTCGGGAATCGTAAAATACAATCAATGTAACTCCTTATTGTCGCATAATTATTAACTGTTATTACTCGTAATGTAGGAAAAACTAAAAAAACAAAAAAAAAATAAAATTAAAGTTTTATTCTAGAGAAACACCAACAACACATTCACAGATACAATTATGACTAACACATGTTTGGCAAAGAGAAAATTTAGTTAATATCAGCGTTACTTGAATGAAAGTTGTGTAGAAAAAAATTAAAATGTATTATAGTACGCAATATAAATATATTAAAAAACATAATTGATTTTGTAGGTATATATAATAATTGTATATGCGTATTATATCACATCTTCAGATACACATTTTATAATATGTCAGCATATAACGGAAATCTTCCAGAGATAATTAAAATACTTAATTTAAAAATTAGAAAATTGAATAAAATTGATGAATTTTTCCCTGTTTGTACAAAACAGCCAAATACATCGTGAACTACAAATGGAATCGATAGATGATTTCAATACAAAAAAATTTCCAACATCATCGCGAAGACTGAAGCCCAGGCTAACTCAAAGCATCCCTGTTATAAACTCTTTATTTATTTATTTTTATTATTATCATTATTTTACTTTATTTTTTCATTTTCTTCTTCTCTTTATTTTTCTCTAATCATTTTTTCAGTGCAAGTCAATTGTTTTTATTAATACATTAAATATCTTTTGTTTTTTTGATCACATATTGGTTAAACAATATAACTACTCGAAAATTAAGCTATTGGACAGTATTGATGAAAAGTCCAGTTTAAAATACCAAACATTTTCCAATATAAAATTAACTAACAAATAACTTAAAATTTTTTTAATATATGTGAATATTGTATATAAAGATATAAATATATAAAGAGAGATATCGTTCAAGTATCTAGAAAAGAAAAAAGTAATGATTTTTAAAAGTGAGAGTGGACTAACATACAGATTTGTGAGCAAACAGGATCTCACAGCAATCAAAGAAGTTCAAAAAGCCTTTTGGTTGCTTTGAAGATATAAGACGTAAGAATTCTTGAGAGCTGAAGAGAAAAAGATCTTAAGTGAGGAATGGGAAAAAGAGACTTGAAAGTAATCCTTAGTGCTTAAGAAATGCAAGGGCCTGTGAACCGACTGAGTACACACATTCCATTATAGCAAAACTTAGTCGTTATTATTAATTGTTACTGAAATATTATTTTTAATTATTGGATGTGTTAAATTTGTTTTTATATATTTTTCTTTGGTGTATTTGGCGTAACGCCAGAGTGGCATATTTGAAAATATCATATTCAAGTTTTATGGGTTGACATATTTCCATCTTATGATTTAAGTTGGAATAATTAGTGTTTAGCTTCTGGCCTAATCTCATTTCCTTTTTTAATTTGTGGTATATTAGGAGTATTTATGTTCTTTGGTTTAACTTGTTAAAGTGTGTTAAATAGAAAAAGTAGTTTTAAATGGAAAGATATTTCCTTCTTTTAGCATTTCAAAATAATTTAACATTTATATCAATAGTTGAGAGTCTGTTAATAGGCCTGTTAAATGGAGAATGACGTCACGCCACAGCCCTGCTGAGCTCCACCCCATTTCCACTGCGGTCGTTTTGATAAGTCGCTTTTAAAATTCTAATGAAGTAATGGATAAAAATAATGAATTTCTGAAATGTTTTGAAAGGAAAGGTTACAAAATTGCCTAAAAAATCCGCTAGTAGCTCTCTGCATTTAAAACACAAATGCACTTTAAATTGGGCTGCTCACAATCCTATACAAACAACATAATTTTGCATGTTAAAACTTTTTACATTTAACAAAAAAACACCCCTATAATTTTAAAACTATCTGTGCAAATAGTAAATTATATTAAAATTACTTCTAATTAATGTCGAATTATTTATTAGAAATTCACTGTTCAGTTTTTAAAAACTCTTGATTGTGTATTACTTTATACTATAGTCCAACTATGAACTAGATAATAGGAAAAATGCTCGAAATAAATAAATTGAATTAAATATTTTGGAAATTAATAATTTGAAGAGGTTTAGGAAAGAGAATTATTGCACGAAGTATTTTCTAATTTATTATAATTTTGTTATATTAAATTTAACTGAATTGAATAAATGTATAGAACTGCTTTTTACTTTTTAACTTATCAATACACTCTTTCGAAATGACACCAAGGTATAATAGAAACAGCTAGAAAATAATAGTAAATCCATAAACGTATAACTGTACCTAGCATTATGGACGAAGGAGAGACACTGTTGGAGACGTTTTGCAGATTTAACTGTTGGAAAGTTAAGGGTCAACTCAGAAGTTCAACGTGGGAGTTAGCGAAGAGTGTGAGAGAATTTCAGGAGAAGGGTTCAAAGTGCTGCGAAATCGCTCTCTCCTATAATCTACGCAGATTTCTCGAGACAGAATAGAAATAGCTTGTATGGTTTACCAGCTTCAATGTATAGTAATAATAATATTATATAATAATTGGTAATATATATAAATAATCATTTTATTGCTACTTTGATATATTTCTTCAACTTTAAAACATCTATAATGTTTATTTTAAATTATTTTTATTTTTTTTTACTTGTATTCAAGTAACGTTTATATTACATTAATTTTGTGGTTATCAAATATTTATTATAAATATATTTTCACTTCAAATATAAAATCACATCAAATTCAACACTGAAGAAATATTTATTTCTAATAATTCATTAATTTAAATTCATCGTTATTCATGTTAGAAATAATACTATATTTTGTACTTAAGATAAAAATTTTATAATTATTCATCGTATAACTAATTAACATATTTATTGATCCATGTATTTAGTTACTGCAGTGTTACTTGGTGGCTCGGTCTTCCTTAAGAACATATATTTTAACAACTTTCTCGGTATTTTCAATTACTTTATTAAAACTATGAATATCACTAAATATTTAATGTAAATTAATGAATAGTTACTTATTTGCTTCTTGTCCTGATATGGTCTTAAGGGGGAAAAAATTACAGATTAATAACAAAAATTTTTAAACGAATTGGTTTCTTGAATATTCAAACGAATGGTTTCTTAAATTTTAGTAACATTGGATGTTAATTGTTAGTTGTTGGAAATTCAAAATTTTTTATATTGTGACTGGAGTAAAGGCAAAAATGGCTTCTCATACTTTCCTGTATGTTCATATTGGTGGCTTTAGCATATCTTCAGAATAAAAAAAAACTCATACTGCTACAACTTACGAAGGATCATTTTGTGAGAAAGTACTGTTTCTTGAACAACGATTATACAAGGAGGTGATTTGTTCATGATCATAGTAGTAGAGAAAGTACTGTTTCTTGAACAACGATTATACAAGGAGGTGATTTGTTCATGATCACCCTCAACCGCCAGGTTTTCTCACAATTAAAGGTATCCATTTTATAGACACTGGCTCCGGAATACACTGAGTTGACTCATGAATAAAGTAACAGAATAAGTAATTGTCTGACACGGCCGGATTCGAACCCTTGGCCGAGAGATAGTAATTAACTCTTTGAGTTACTCCTCTCCCACGTATATGGAAACATCACTACTCCTTAGCCACTTTTCTTAATTTTGTTTTGGAACAAAAAAATGTCAATTTAAACTGAGTTTGAAAGTTACCGTGCTTTTTTAAAAAAATAATGTTATGAATTATTCTAGAATCTATACTTTGACGTTCTGGGATTGGAGACGTCAAGAGACACAAGGTTTATTCGATACAGTGAATGCCCCCCCCCCCCCAGAGGAAGTTGAAGAAGGGTACCCTTCCAGACGGACAGTCACCTCCAGGGGGCCCTATCAGGTGTGAATAGCCCCGGGGTTATTTATCGATCCCCCTCGGAGATATTCGAGTTTTTGAAGGCTCCCGGTCCCTTCAATAACAGCTGAGGCAGGGGAGGTATGTAATAAGAAGAGCCGCCGCCAAAGGAGGCATCCGGCCAATTTGCGGCTCGGCAGTGCCGTTCCTCTTTAGCGACAAAACCAATGACACATAGCCTCCCGTGGAAGGGGGGAGGGGAAGCCTATACTATCATTATCTTAATAGCGGGGAGTTCTTACGGGATTAAGACTTGCTCCTGTCATAGCTAGGGTTACTGCTTCTCGGAACGGTGGTATGGTCAGCGTCTACTTCATAACTCCGCGGGAAGGTCTTATAGGCGCCAATGGCTGAGTAGACATTAGCCCTTTGGTGTAAATCACATGTCTAATCTTCAAGGATCTAGAAGCTAATCATTTTCGTGGATTTCCAACGTATTAATGACATATATCTAATAACAGACCGATAGTAACACAATGTATTTGGGCTGTATTGCTTTTAAAATAAAATATTTCTCTCTTCTCGCTGGGACCTTTGTGTTGTTAGTATCATTTACATCAATTTTGAGAGTAACGTATATTAAAAATTGAATCATAAATTTCTGAATGAATTTTTTAATTTTAATATTCAAAAACCTACTTACTTTTCAGCCTGCTTTAAATTGAAATAAATCCTCATTCGTTTGGAAAGAGATATTTTATATTATTCACCTATTGGCTATACGTTCCTGTAGAAATTCTCTTTCAGTTCATAGACCAACTGAAATTTCAACAGTTTTCAGAAAAGTACATTTAATAATATTTTTGGTTCAAAATGTGAATTGAGTTTTGTCATTTTGCCGAATGCTCGATTACAAATCGATTTGTAAGTAATAACTTTTAAATACAAATTGAGCAAAGGCGGCATACGATAATATAAATAATTTCTAAAATTATGTAATACAATTTTTTGCTTCCAGGGCGCATTGGCAAAAACCCTCGTACACAGATCTAATATTTTCAGACTTAGTATCACCAAAAAAAGTTTCATTGAAGTTGGTGATCGAATATGCGTTACCTCTTGTTAGTCAAATCACGTAGATGAATTACTACTCTTCCCTTCTTTCTTAATGAAATTTTTATATTAGGATGATACATTTTTTATTTATAAGTTTTTGGTTTGTTTTTATTTCCAGCTCTACTTCATTTATAAGAAACAATCAGCTTTAAACGTCGAATACTTATAATACGTATAAATGATGTTTTCGTACTTTTATGAATCTCCATAAAGTAAAGAAACTACTCAACTAATATTCTCAATAACTAATGCTCAATTTACTTTTGATTTATGAAGAAATTTTCAGTTGTTTTATAATTTTATTTTATGTTTTAAAATATACTAATTATCAGTAATTTATTGACATTTTCTTTTTGTTTTATATTTTCTGTGTTCCTTAATTTCTACCTAGATCGTATTTTTAGTTAGTTGTATTTTAATTTACATTATTTTATTAACTTTGTATATTGGAAATTTACACCAAATTTTTTTTTTTTTTAGGTAGTTATATTTTCGCCAGTATTTTGTTTTATTTTATTTTATACACTAAGGTTTAGCTATTTTTCATTTTATCACTTCCTTCTTAATTATATTTTTATTTTGTACTTATATTATTTTGTTATTACTGCAGTGAAAATTGGATATGTGTGATGGTCAGAAAGAAAATGTGCAATTTAAAAGGCATAACATTGTTTGAAAACATCACTAATAATAATAATAAGAAGTTTTTTAATAAAAAAAAATTGGACTTTTAATCATTTTCTAATTCATAAAAATGATTTTCAATTTAAAATGGCACATGTCCATAAATTAATAATAAGGTAAAACAAAAGAAATAAGAACGATAAATAAAAAATTTTGGTTTAGTCTTTAATATTTTAGATCTGTAAGTCGTTATAAATTAGTGAGTGAATGTACATATTTATTTAAATATTGAATTTTTTGTTTGTAAATGTGTAAAAAATTTTTTATTAAGGTGTAATATAAACTTTTCTGATCGTAACTGTATGTTAACTGTAAAACTGTTGATTTTAAATATTCCTATTTGTAGAACTTGATAATGGGCAGAGGAGCCCGAAACGTTGTTCGGATGTTATCAAGAATAAAGATGTGGATAAAGGGTATAAATAAATTCCTGAAAAGAAACATAATAAAGCTTTAACAAATAAAGCCCTTTTGAATTGTAGTTGTAGGATCACAACTGATCATTTATATTTGTTATTTTCTTTACTTAGGCCAACCTCCTCTGTATGTATCTAGACTATAAAAGAGGTAAAAAAAAAAAAAAAAAAAAAAAAAAAAAAAAAAAAAAAAAAAAAAAGCAATCAAACTACGAATCTATTCAAGGTAGTAGAGACTATTACACAGAATATATATTCTAAAGAGAATAGAATGCAGATCATTTCAAGTATACAAAAAGGAAATAGAGGGCGGGTAATAGGGCAGCGACTAGGATTCATATCCCATCGGACCATTAGCTCTGACTCCATCCCGCCCCGCAGTTTTCCCGACTGTTAGGAAAAATCGAACCGCAGTTGAGCCGAACATCAGGAGGCCGGGGCCTGGCATTGTTCCATTATCTCTAGTGGTTACTTTTATCCGTTCCATGTTTCCTCCCTAACGGCGAGACAAGAGAGATCGTTGCAACAAAGGGTGGGCCGAAACAGCTCTAGAATCCTATTTCGTCATTCCGATTAGTCGAGGAAGCTAAGAATAAATATAATTATTAAGCAATTTTTGTTGAAAAATCTTAATTTAATTTCTTTATTACACATATACACCTCTATCAACGTTTCCGGGCTCTTACTCTATCATAAATTCTCCTCCTGATGAACCGTCTAAAATAATTCACTATATTATAAAATAGATTTATTTATTTATTTTTTAGCGTGTACATTGCCTTTTTTTTATCTTTCCACTATTTATATACTCCTTTTGTTTTTTTCATCCATATTAGAATACTTCGTTATGATTTAAATGTTTTATGATGTATACTACTTGGTTAATTAATTTTTACTGTCACCTGGGCTCTTTTCCCTAACTTCAATTTTTCCTTATTTTGTAGTGAAAACGAAATATCCAAGTATTTTATGTTATGAAACAGTTAATTTATGACCAAGTTTTCTAATATGGATAAAAAACAAAAGAACTATGTAGTAGATAGGTAAAAATTAAAAAAATGAAATATGCTCACTAAAAAAAGGATTTCTATTTTATAAGATGTTGAACCATCTGGACCTCCTGAAGATGGAAGAAGAGGTCCAGAACGTTGGTAGAAGAGTAAGTGAGTAATAAAAAAATTTTAAAGAAGGGCTTTCAAAAAAGCATAGCTTGTATAGTAAATAGTCTCTGCTGAACGTATGAGCTTTATTATCAAACAAGAGGGAATTCTGAGGACTTGATTTTCAACATAAATCATCTTCAAAAATAAATATTAAAATTTAAATGAACACAAAATATACTAATAAAATTTTTATTTGACTTTTTTTTTTTAATATATGACTGTAAAAAGGTTTCCATGACACTGGAGTCATAAACAACCACAACAATTGTAAAATTAACTTCATAAAATCATTCAATATTGAATTACTGTCTAATTATCTATTTTTCTTTCTCATTTCATTATTATAGCGGTAATTATTCACGATAAATACAAACCAAAATACAGTAACTATACAAACAATGGTAATTAAAAATATACTACTCTTATTTTCAGACTAAGAGTGAAAGTAACGGCAAACATCATGTTTAGAATTTCAGGGTTGTCACAACATAGCAGAATATTGGAAATCGTTAAAATTTCTCTACTTGAATTTTCAGGTTTTCTTTGTGTACGAAATTGAGGATTGAAGCACTTATAACATTTAGAATACCAGAAAACATTGTTAAATCATTAATTCACCATGTCAATATAAAGTAAATTTCTTACCTACGTTTCTTTCTAAGGGCATCAATGATAAATCGATTAATCTATCTTGAAACAATCGTACTTCTCATTTCATTTTTAATTCATCACAATTTATCAATCACAGAATTTAGGGAGCCTACGCAACACCGCTCCAGTGGGCTCTTAGTGCAAAGATGGCAGGGCTTGGAAACCATTTTATTCAAGTGGGCCCAGAAAATTGGCTCTCCTTTGAGATTCATTCGTAAATCCATATTAATAATTTATCAAAATCATATATATGTATACAAGCTCTTGTTCTTGATGAATTTGATACGTTTGAAGGCGCAATGCTTACACCAAAGACAATTCAAAATAATAATTAAACTATTTTATTTGTGATAAGACTTATGAGTTATGAGATGTATATATAAACATATTTCACTAAAATAGTACATTTAAGTTAGAAAAATTAGGTTTATTGAATGTGCTGTTTGTGTGGGAATTAAAACTGGTTAATTACTAACATTTACGTTCCCATTTGTCTAATTGTGCCTTAGACTTAATCCCAGACTGGATTTCTCCGCCATTTAATAATGAAGCTTCACCATCGTTTTCAGTAAAGATGACTCCATTACAGCCATTACACCTGCGTGTCCTAGATCCCCCGGGTCTCCTTTCGGAGGAAATGCTAATTAAGATAAGAGTGTTCCCTGCCTTAGGGAGAGCGAAAGTGATGAGCCTTTCTCCATTCCTCCTTCAAGAACGGTCGTTCACGGCCTCCCATCACACCGATAGTTATCGAACGGCAATCAGTCTATCGATTACTAAGATTACTCCGTTTCCCTCTTCGGCCAAAAAAAGAGGGAAAAGCCCTCCATATCTCCTTGTATCGCTATCCGATCGGAAAAAAAGTACAGTTTGCGAAAATGGCGAACTGGAGTCGTCGATTCTCAAATGTTAATTGCTAATTCAAAAGGCTATGAAACCTAGAGTTCATTACTAATCCAATAGGTCTGCGACTATATATATTTTAATTATATATTATAATTTCTCTTACCGTAATTTGTGTAAGTACGCAATTAAACGCACCATTAAAAATTACCGCCTTAATTATTATTGCTTTACATTCTGCAAAGGGCACCGCGTCTATTGCCTTCCCAGCCCGCATTGTAGTAGCGTTACTGAACACCTCTACTATCTGTTTTATTAGCCAACGCACCCCTATTGCCAAATGGCACAGATATTATGTATCAGTGGTGCAACTGGGGTGGCAAATGGTCTGACACTTTCACCTCCATTCTGCCCAATGGCGAATAGATGCGGTTAGGCAACAATAAACATTAATATCTGAGATTATATCTGCCGGACCACTAGGTGAAGTGAACGCTTAGGTAACGGTATACTAACGCTGATATACGATTCGGAAATATAAAGCTTTATAGAAGTGGCGAGGATGGAGATGGCTCGTCGAAGATGTGAATCAGAACGGATGAGAGAACCGGAGGAACAGGAAGTGGAGGTCCTAGAGACCTCGAAATCAGACCGCAGTGTCATGAAGGCAGTGGTTTGCAAAACCATTAATGGCTGCCCACTGTGTCCTTCTTATGTGCGTTTTTGTCTTCGGTCGAAAGGCACCACAGGGAGCAGCGGATGAAGAAATATCTTCTGGTCTCTGGATTACTGTCATTATGTTTACTCAATAATTTTAAATTGCCTTCAATTTTCCGCACTGTTTCACCCTATACCATTTCCCACATCAGAAAGTATTCTGCACCTTATTTCGTTACCTTGGTATTTTCTCGCTTTGCCGAAATTACACTGCCATACTTAACGACCGGAGAGTTTAAAACTCTTAAAATTTTATCTTTTTCGAAATGTTTTCTTCGTTAAAAAAAAAAAATAATCGAAAACAATACGCCTGACATTACTGAATTATTTTAAATTAAGTATTTCTCCTTTATAAGTAGGGGAGACAGTAGTAGCAGCACACAAAATTCGATTGTTTATTAATTAATCAGTTGAGATTAATTATGTAAAATATTCATAGAAAAAAAACTACACTCAATCACAACTAACAAAAAAAAAATGAAATAATTCAAGAGTCTGAGGAAAAAAATCAAATTATTTCTCCACAATTTTTTATAACTTAATTACTTATAAATTATATATAGTTAATAGTCAAAGACTCTGCTAACCTTAGTTGTGGGGAATAAAAAATTTGGGCTTTTTCAAAAAATTAAATTTTTAATTTGAAATTCGATAACTTCAAAACCATCGAAAAGAATAAAAATCTTAATAGAACGCCGTCTAAAGTAGAGCAGATTTGATATCATATGAGCCCTAATAGAGTTACGTTTAATAGTTTCCGAGGTACGTTTTTCAAATCAATATTTCATGACTTTATCTTGGCAAATAGCATGGAAACTACTACTCCTACGAAAGACGTGCAGTAGGAGTAGTAGTTTCCTACATGCGATGTAGTAGCAGAACTTGGGGTAGATGTTCGCCAAAATAAATGTTAATTTCTTATTGTTCGGAAAAAGCTTTTGGTTTATGAAAAACTTTATCTCATGAAAACGTATATATTTCAAAAAAATTGGACGTAAAGGTGTCAATTAGCACTTTAACTTAAGCTAGAAGAATATACTCGTTCTATAATTTAATTTTTAACGTTTATCATCCCAAGAGCAGCGGTTTCTGCGATATTCGCCGTAATAAATTTTTAAAATATTGATTTTTTTTATTTATTTATTTATTGATGTTTACAACTGTATAAAAAATACAACAAGTAAATTTGATCATAATGACATAATGATATGATACAGGATGTAAAGAAACTACTCAGTAGTAGAACTCTAAAAACAGTTTACAATATAAGGTCACGAGACCATCTTCTTTTCAGGCACCTCGGAGGATTGCCAGGAATGGAAGAGGAAGCAAGCTTAGAAACTAGTGGGTTTGGGTCGTTAGGGAGTTTATTATGGAAGGAATAATATCAGGTTCGGGCTAGATCGGTTACATAAGGAACATTTAGGTCTATTGATTTTTAAAAAACTTTTTTCTCCTCTTGGGCTCTTGGACTAAAAGGTCCGGACCAAATTTTCCAACTTTTTCAGAAGAATGAACACTTAAAGTTCATACGTGCGACTATTCCGTTGGTAAAACTGTCTCTTCTTGTCCCAAACGTTATTTTAAATTTGGTTTACTATACTTTGAACTGAATCATAGTAGATATTTATCCAAAAAGTGCTGAGACTCAGACTCAGCATCTTTAAAATCTTATACTGAATATTTTTTTTTCTTCTTCGGTATCAAATATAAGGAAGAAGGAACGGATATTGATGGATGATAGCCGTGTAACCTTTCCCTTCCAGGTTCCCGAACAAAATCTGATAATTAAGGTGATGTAGAACCGGCCCTACAATTATTAGCTTAATCTGTCCTGTGTGCGCTGAGGCAGGCAACAGGTTTCGTCGGTCAAAACATTCTCCATCAGATAATGCCCTACTTTGTCAAAACCGTTTCCATCATCCTAATAGCCTTCTTACTTAATACTCTCCAATTCCAACTTCTAAATAACTATTATTATTTAATGCATCCAATAACAAACATTATATTCATTGTTAAATATTTATTTAACGTATTTCATTTTTTGTTATACCATATTTAAGAATGGTAGGAAAAGAGATGTATTGAGTCTGGGAACCATAGCTAAGCCCCTCCTAAGCAGGACTTTAGGGAGTCCCAGCTCCTTTTAAATCCCGTCACTGGTGTTGAACGCTAAGGGAAAGTCTAAGCGCTGGTTTACACGTTTTAACCCATTCGAGAACATTTGCACAAGCCAAAAATACCAACCACACCGTGTGTGCAATGATCTTGGATTTCAATTATCAGTCAGTATGGAAGAAGCGGCGGCCGTTAGAACAAGACTGATGGTTTAAAACACAAATTGTCCTAAAAGTGTGTACAAATAAAATTTGATGTCGGTTTTATGTTGCATTATGTTTGGGTAACATCGGCTCACACCTTGTAGTACTTTACTACTCGCATTGCGAGAGAACCCTATCTTAAAATAAATTTATAATACTTTATAAATGATCTAATTTCATTAGGAGAGAATTAAAAAAAAAAAAGTGCTTCTACTACAACGTAAAAAAACGTTATTCTTGGAATTACTACGTTACTCTCAAAATTAATACAGTAATTCTTTGATGACCCCTATTCAGTTCGTTGAGGCGAAGGCGAGCACACCTCGGTAACAAACCGACTTGTGTGTTAATGATCCAATCGCCTTGGTTGAAAAAAGCTCCACTTGTTCTTCATTTTATGACCTTTCGACTATTAAGTAACAAAAGAAAAATAACACAAATAAAAAAAACAGAGCTGTTGCTCATCGCCAGTTTATTATCCATTGGGATTCATTGTCGTTTTATTGTAGATTGGAGAGGGTTCATGTATATGGAACAGCCAGGCTTAAGGATTTCTTTTGTAAGGATCTGTGTCCTTTCTCATCGTGAGAATGTGCCAGAGTAGACTGCCTCACGGAACTGTCAATGGTTTTCGAATTTCCCTCATTATTTTTGGAAAGTTAATAATTTAAAAAAATATACTACATTAAATTTTAAAATTGTTAATAATACTTTTCAAAAAATGCTATATAACAAGTAATGAATTATGTTTATCTGTTTAGTCCATTGATTAAATTTATGCAGTCCATAAGAGAAATATTTGAGTGGCTTGGGGGCAATAATGTGACTTCTTAATTTTTAAGATAATTGAAATTTTATACCAAATGCACTTCTGTTCTGATTATTACTGAACATTAACTTTATAAATAATTAAATAAGAATTACACAATTTTATTAAACTACTCTACTCTAAATTAACATTAAATTGCTTTCGTATTGCCCCAAGACCTTAATTTACCAAAATAATCTCAAGTTCAATCTATTGGGACAATTCTGACCTGTATCATTAATTCTATGTGTTGAGGGATAGATAGGATTTCTAAGGATAAGAAATCTTTGTTTTTTCCTAGGTTATTTTAGCTATCATGTAACATAATATTATGAATAAAAAACTTTAAAAAATATTTTTGAAAATTAATAAGTGAATTTCAAAACGTTTCTTATCATTTACCGATATATGAAATATAGTAAGGGAATATATCGATCGTGCAAAATTTTGAATTTCAGCTTTAAGCCCCCCCTTTCTTCTTCCCTTTTTCTCTAGCTCTAACAATTTTGATTAAACTCGGTAAATCAATGTCTTATACTCATTGAAATAGTTTGACAGGTTTTTTTTTTTGTTTTATAATTTGTTTATTGATTTTTATAACTGTATTGAAAATATATCTATAATAAGTATAATAAATATATCTACATGTCTATAATGCTCCGTGCTCAAAATTCGAAAAGTGAGTTAAATCTAAAAAATATATGGAAATTTAATACGAAAATATGTAAATTTTATATGGTTATAAACTCGTATATAAGCCGTTTAGAATAAAACAATTTATAAACCTGTTCTTGTTACTTTCAATGAAATATAATTGTATCTATTATACAAATTATAAAAGTAAACTGTTCGTATGTTGTAACAAGATAGGTACCCTTAAAAATGCCTTTCAACGAAGACGAAGCTCTATTGATTTCAGTTGTACTATTGAAGGAACCAATACACCTCGAGGGCATATTCAGGAACTTTATTAATTACAGTAGCCATTGCCTCCTATATATCATTGCCCATTATACTGGACCAAGGCACCATTATAAACATTAAAAGGAAGAAGATAGATTACCTTAACAAACTCCTGGAGGCAATCCTCTTCCGGCTTCTTCTCCTCTTCAAAATGACTGTTATCAATAAGTAAAACATATGAAGAAAACGGATAATCCATTTAGAGCTCTTTGAAGATTGCATTGCTGTCTGGACCTCCTCTGTTATTATAATAAGAGTTACATAACATAAATTCTAGGTTTCGAAAATGTCCAAAGAATTCATATGTTCTTATTTATAAGCTTCAGTTCAAATCAATTTAAATATTTTTGTTATTACTCAAATCTAGCTAAGCCTCTTCTAAAGATATTTTCTAGCTGCAGCCTCATTCGGTCATTTTCGGAAGTTAATAGAAATAAATCTTCGATGATAAACGGATATTAAGTAATTAAATTTACAGACAAAAACAATTACTTATAATTGTTGCTTTTATTTTTGGTAAGCGGGATTTTTGAAAAATCAAAAGATTTTACGTTATTCATTCATTTTTAATGGATATCTATAGAATTAAAAAACAATTAAAATATAACAATATTATTTACATAATTTATTTATTATATCAGTAAAAAATAAACTGTAAATACCTAACGTGTGTATTATTTTTGACTTATTTAAAGAACTAAAAAAAAAAAAGTTAATGAGTTTCTATGAAAACCCGCACAGAAACATACACGATACATCACATACGTGATTGTTAACTTAATAGTTCAGATTTATATAATTTCTTGCTATATTTTGTAAATATGTTAATGATATTTCAAGAGATTTTGTTTATAATTTACCACAAAAGTATTGGTACTTTTTCACTTATTGTTTATAAGTGAAAAAGTACCAATACTTTTTTTCATTTCTTCATAACTTTTTTTTCCTGCTCTCGGATATTTATATAATGTACAAAACATTTAAGCTAAATTTATCGGACTTAGTACGATTTTTTTTCAGTAAAAAAAAAAACCTAATTATTGGTCACTCTTCCGTTACTCCTCGTTTATGATCGGTACCATTAATTTCCAATGGTTACACGGATTTATTGTTGAGACTCTCGGACCATTCACAGAAATTGGTTCAGAAATATGTCACGCAAATATTTTGGGATTCAAGAAAAATATCTAATTAATTAATTATTATAAAAACTCTCTTATAGCTCTTAATCAAAACGTTAATATTAGAATTATTTGAATTTTATCTAATGAAATATTGAAAAAATATACTGTACGATATAACTCCAATTTTTTCTAATGTTTATAATATCGATGGCTTACTTCACAGTGGTGCTAAGTACATTTCCACCAGCTTTATGATAAAGACTATTAAAGGTCCTCTCTTTTAGGAAAATTAATTGAAAAGTTGTAATTTTCCTAAATGAGAGAACATTTAGTTGTATTGTTTGTACAGTGACTGGAAATGCAATAAGGGCCACTGTGATGCAAGCCATCGATATCATAAGTTGAAATATATTATATATTTTTTAAATACCAGTAAATAACGAACTAATCAACATTTATATCTATACTTAAACCAACATCAGGACAAAAAAGGCATGACTATTCAAATAAAGACCAGAGGTAGCATCTCACATAAGCAGTGTTACAAAACTAACTCGAAACAGTGAATCTCATGTACTTATTGGTTAATCTTCTTTATTTATTCTGGGGCACGTCTATTTACAATAATATAGCAGGCATTGAAAATGGTCTTTAGTGCCTTAGAGTAAAGTAAAAAATTAAATAAAAACAATGGAATTATGAATCATCTTAAAAATATTAATTCGCACAAAAAAAAAGGAAATAATGATTATATAACTGCAACGTTTAAATAAACAATATAGACATTTTACTATTTTTGTATTAAATGAAAGCAAGTAGATTAAATAGATAAAAAAAAAATAAAAAAAGACCATCTATCATATAAAAGATTATAAAAAAAAAATGAAGTAGAGATAATTAAAAAGGAACAATTTATGTTGATATAAATGTTTACAATTTTTTAATTAAAATCAGAAACATCAAATGAAAAAGACATAAAAAAAAAAAAAAAAAAAAGAATAATATACTACAAAAAATGTACTATCTTTATTTGGTGATATTTCTTTAGACTCTTGATTTTAAGTGTTTGTATGTTCATATCTGTTTCGGTCCTATTGATGCCTAAGTTAGTTAAACTGCTTAGTAATCCTCTGGTATTTGAGAGACTTGAGGCTTTCTTTTTATAATCTTTCAGTCATGTAATAACAATATTTATGTTTATTTTTAGAGCTTTTGCTCTCTTTAATTTTTTTTTTTTGTTATTTCTTCCAGATTAAATTTAATATAAGTAACCATTGTAGAAATAAGTTCTTACAGTATAATTTTTATTTTAATCATATCTTATATTACAATTTAGTGAAGTGTCTCTCATTTATCTTGGTAATAGTAATGATCTATTTATTTTTATCGAACAATCTTTCCAAAAATATAGTTGTTTTTGTTTGTCATGCTTATTAAACATGATTTATGGCTACCGTGATATGATGCTGACTTGCTAAAACTAATAATAACATAATTTTTTTGTAATCATTTATTTATTGTTATTTACAACTGTATAACATATATACAACAAGTAAATTTGTTGTAGGTGAGATAGTGACATGATAGAAACATGTGGAGAATCTACCCATTGATAGAACTCCACCAATAACATTTTAAATTTGCATTATAACGACTTACATGGACCTCCCACATAAAAATAACAAAACAAAAGCTAAACTACCGACTTAAATTATTATTTCATCTTTTAAATAAACCATCAAAATTACTCCTTTCAGAAAAACTAAAGATTTATACTTACCTTCTCAGACCAATTTG
>NW_027107491.1:770435-782499 GCF_000696795.3 Halyomorpha halys
TTTTTTATTTTAGTATGTATGAGATCATTTATCAATATTACCTATTGCCCACAACTGTGTGGCAGATTGTAATATCTATCAATAAATAAATCTATCAATCTAAAAAAAAAAAAAAATGGAGAGGCATCATTGGATGACCTTAACCTTCATGCCTTCATGACATCTTGTTATTTTTATTTATTTTTTTCTCTCTCTACATCTCATTGGCTGGTCGTAAAAATACTTTTACAGTTGTGAATAAACTAAATAAAGTAAAAAAAAAATTATTATATATTCAGGTGGAGTGACGGATGTTTCTCCCCTTACATTTCATCCACCTCTTATCGAAAGATTTATAATCTATTTAATAAAAAAAAAATACATAAGAAGAAAAAACTTCTTGCTGAGTATGAATGGACCGAAAATACGATTCCATTAAACACAAGGTGAACGCTACAACCGAACTTCGCGGCTTTCACGTCGGTATGCTGTAGTTAAACCTTCACGGGTTTTTCAGTGCGTATTAAAGAGCTTCTAATAGCCAGTTACGCTCGGAGGCATTAACGTTAATGGAAACAAAAATGGAACGAGATAAAGAACTATTTCGAAAACGAGCGCGCCATCTTTCTGGAATGATGAGAAGATTAAAGAGTCATTACTTGGCTATTATAGCGTCCGGGGACTACAAATTCTGAGCAAGCTTTGGCCGGCAAGATGCGATCGCCCAAACATTTGCATTCAATACCACACCGCCCCTATAACGAGAGCTATTCTTTTATATATCAACAGCCTCCTTTATTTCCAAACGGCTTCCTCCTTTTGCCTTGTCTCTTCTGTCCGGTTCAGATCCGAGGTGTGATACGTCTGCTGTTGCATAATTCTTCGGTTAGGGATCGCTAAGCTTAACATCATATTAGACCGTGGTTACATTAGAAAACTCATTCAAAGTTATCAGAAGTACGTAAACAAATGGACACTGTAAAAGTGTTTCAGCCTTTTTCGATCTTGTACGAAATGGCTCGTTTTACTTTGAAAGGAGCCTATAGAAGGGTCTGTCTTGGGTAAAAATATGGGTTACAGGTAACATAATAGAATTATGTTTTTAGGTTTCTTGTGCAATTTATCATTCTAATTAGTATAATTAACATTATTTAAGAAATAATATATTTTTGATGACTATGAACGGACTATTTTCAATATAAACAAAATGGCATTTCAATTTTTTTGAAAGTGCAAGTACAAAGGAAAAGTAACTTAGCATTGAATAAAAATTGCATACACTTTTAATATTAAAAAAAACAAAATTTAATCTGTGTCGCTAGTACTCATGAATCTCTGGTCAGGGATGCAGTGTTTTGTCAGGAACTACTGTTCTAGACCAATGGTTGTAGTAGGAGGTGATTTGGTCTGAATCAAGGTGCTAAGTTAAGGTTTGATGGACCCCTGAGGGCTTCTGAACTCACAGGAAAAACTAAAGGTTATAAAAAATACGTTTCATTGTATACCCTTGTTATTGTCCACTTATTTTTTTTTTTTATGTCAACTGTTTGTTTCTTTTTTAGCCCTGACGAAGCCATGTAACGTGGGGCGAAACGTTGGCTTAAATAAAAATAGTACACCAATTTACTATTTGAGTTTTATTTGACTTCACCCAGAACATAATTATCTACCACTGCCGGAATCGAATCCGGAGTATATAATTGTAATAAATCCATTAAATTCTTGCATTTTACTTTAGCTCAGTGTTCTGGTTTTTTTTTTTTTTTTTTATAGGTGCCAACTTTATATTAACGTTTTTTGATCTTCTACGTTGCGCTGGTAAATCATTAGATTTTGAATGATGCATCCTTGTTCATTGTCGTTTTGTGCAGGTTTTTTTATTTTTACATTGAAATTCATAATCCAAATTTTACAAGATTTTTCTTCGGATAACTTTACATACCTAATATTCGTTTACATTTTTTTTTTTTTTTGCAATTTAGTTTATTATAAACAAATTGCAAAAAAATTGTTCATATCCGGATTCCACCATGAATTTGTTGGTGAATCGAAAGTAAAACTTGAAATAAAATTATGTATAAAAAATTCATGGGGCATTAATAATAATCGATAATTAAACATAAAGTTGAGATCTCGTAGAATTTTATTTCATGATATTCCCACTTTTAACTATTACAACTAGTCGTATGCCACTTTATAAATACACTTTGTCATCGCTTCATTAAATAAATCTTTCATATTATAAAATCTTAATAAATATTATAATTAATTAATTATTATTATATTAGCAAATTGTAGTTAAAATTTACTTTAGAATAAAAAAATCGTGTAAAATGTAACTATTAACGTAGCTAAATCTATTTATTTTTTTTTTTTGGAAAATATACTTACGCCACTTTCAAAATAAAAAGCTCAAATAATTTATAGAACATTATGAATATATTTTAGGCCTGTAAATAAAATATATATAATTTATTATAAGCAAAAACTCTTATCACTTCATAGTTAGTTCGTAGTTCATTTATCTTCGTTTCTTCCCAGTGCTGTCCTTAGACGTTCTGCGTGTTGGATCGAACAGAACTTCTATGTAGGAGTGAGGCCAGATAGTCATGTTTGTTTTCTTGTCTAAATGCAGCAACTCTTGTCTGTTCGAGGAAGAGTGCAGCTTATAGGGCCATGTGTGGCAAGGCTCTTCAGCTTCTTGCCTGCCGCTCTTTCTGTAAAATAAATATATGAGTTAATTTTTTCCTAATTCGAGTTGTCTTAATTGGTGTTTTTGTCGACTCAAAGTACAAATTCATTTATAATAGTGTTTAATTATTCTCTCAGGTTCTATTGTAATCTGCACTTTCCCATTTTTTGTTGTTAATCTTTAACATGTAATTAAATTTGGACATTATATACATTACGTTGGAATTTGAAAAATATTTACCACTTGCCTACACCATACTGGCTATGTATACATTTTTATACACATTTCCTACTCCTTAGCCATGCCATCTAAATCTGGCAAATAAGATTTATGGCTTGATCTCCAAAATGAGGCCAAATAGGCTAAATATAACCCTATCTTTCCTCCTAGAATACTGAAAACAAGAGCTTAATATTAAACAGTTTATATGTACCAATCGAATAGCGTTTAAGTTCAGAAGTGCTTCCTTATGAATTGATTAATATTTTCTCAAATAAAGAAAAATATAGTCAAATTGCACAAGATAGATCTTGATAACTGTTTTCTCAGGAATACTTTTTTCAAATGAATTTTCTATTTATATTTAGGTATTCAGATCGGCTACCATTTAGGGTTCTCTATCAGAAACATGAAAAGTCTGTACCGTGAATGTATCCACTACAGCTCTTAGATAATATAATTAATCCTTGGATTCAGAATGTATAATAAGTTAATATAGGTTTATTTTCCAGCTAAAAAAAAGGAATTAGAGTGATAGTAATGAAGGTCAATCCATTGATTACAACTAGAAGGTAAAAAAAAGAGCTCTAAAAACGTTGCACATATAAAACATGTATGAATGAAAAAATCTCTGTCCACATCCCTCGATGGAACGAAGTAATTACACTGTTTAATGTGAACCCACGCTGCGGGGTTTTATCAGAGCTAGAGAAATATACAAACACTAAAATAAGGTTACAAAGTAAGAAAATAACCTGAAATAAAATTGAACTAAGGTGTGAATAATTATGATTTTAAAGTTGTGAAACCCTCCCACCTAAAGCATTTCATCCTTCTGAAATATCTAGTATCATTCAAAGATTATCTACCCGCAAAGCTCCTGGATACGACCTAATAACATCCCACATTCTAAAACCTCTTCCTCGGAAAGCCATCCTATTCCTCACTTACATATATAACGCCGTACTCCGTTCCACATATTTTCCTGACCCCTGGAAATTATCTATAGTTAAAATGATCCCCAAACCCAAAAAGCCTCCAGAATACCCATCATCCAATCGCCCTATCTCTCTATTACCGATCATGGGAAAAATTTTTGAAAACCTCATTTTGAAACGCCTGAAAAGAAGATGGCCACGAGACCAGCTGATGTAAAATGTCATTAGAGTGCTACCAATGGGTAGTTTCTCTACACGCCTGTAACACTCCAATTTAACTTATATCAGATTTACTGAATGTATTATAATGTACAGTTGTAAATAGCAATAAATAAATATTGAAAAATAAAAATTGTGAAAATTGTATATTCTTAATTTTTTAAATAAAATTTTCACACATTATAACTCATTATTAGCCAAACTCAAGTTCAATATTGTTTCATGTTATCTATTTTCTTACTTTGTCACTTTATTTAGCCCTGATGAAACCCTACAACGTGGAGCGAAACGTTAGCTCACAAATAGTTTTATTACTATTTGTTTTTTCTTTGACCGCACCCTGACTATCTCTTATGTAAACTTAAATATTTATTTTTTATATTTAAAGATTTTTATTGTGTCATTTGATTGTGTCAGACCTCTTGTCTTTGAATAACCTTTCTTTCTTAATCCACGGTGCTAACTTTCAACCCAGCATTGCAGGAGAGAACCTCGCGCAGGTTGTATATTTTATTAATATCCGTAACGAGCTTCAAGGTTTCACTTTTTAAAATTTAATTTATTTTCTCTACTTTCTCTGGTAAATATTGATTCATTATTTTACATACAACTCCAAAGATTCCATTTTCGATTTAAAGAGTGATTTTGATCTCACAGATATGATTCATACCGTTAATGTTTCGTCAAAGATATGCTGATGTATGGCACAAGTAATTTAGATTGTATCACCTTTCCCTCGACTCTGAATGAGCGATTTGAGATATTAAACAAATATGTTGACTATCTGTTGGCTCACGGTCTGAATCATCAGCTGTTTTATTCAATTGTTTGACGATGACAGACCTGAGTCAGCCATAAAGCACACTGTGGATTCCCTCAATTATATCATCCCACTATGAACAATGGCATTAAATTGCTCAAAGTATTCTTCCTGAATAAAACATTTCTTATTGTAGAAAGTTTCTTTTATATGAAGTACAGTTCATAACTCTGATAGGTGTTTTTTTTTCTTTTTTTTTTTGGTATTTCGAAATATTCTTTATTATCCGGTTAAACAAAAAACATTTTTAACTAAATTGACTCATGATTGATTCATGTTAATAGACTGGTCTATTTTATTTTTCTTATTTCACAGTGATCTTTTTCATCTTATTTCAAACAATTCTATTTCATCAGTAGTGTACTGACGAAGCGTTGTGTGTACGAAGGGCAAATTAGATAGTTCAATTTCGTTCTAAAATAAAATTAGAAAATAATACGTCAAAATAATATTTTTTCGGTTTTTTTAAAATATTGTGCCCGTACTTAATTCAAAATTTAGTAATTTTCTACATTTATTCACTCTTTTTTGTCTCGGGTATCTTTCAGAACCATTTACCCTCCATCGATTAGAGACCAGAAAAGGATCTTGGAAAAAGTCTAAAATTTTGTTTATTAATATATATAATTTTTAGAGTGCTGATTGCAAATTTCGCTCAGCATATAACTTCAGATTTTTCTTTTTCAGAGACCTCATTTCTGGGCCGCATTGGGCTCGACTGCCATTCTGTCTCATAATTTCGAATCCGCTTGCTTTAAAACGACGGTCTAAATTACAACAATCATAGTTCTATGTGATTTACTCTTATTTAAATTTATATAATAGAAGGTATTTGAATATTTTACTCAAACAAAAAAAAAAAAGTGGCTAATTCAAAGTTCCTAAAAAATATATATACAATTTTTTTTATTTAATTAAGTAGACCCAGATAATATAGTTTCCAACACTTACTGCTGTTAGAAACAAATTGAGTGGTTTTTTATAGTAATAGTTTGTTATTTTAATCAACACTTTATGGTACTATTTTTAGCATGTTTAAAAGTTAGCATATTTATGCTGTTAAATATCATATTAATTGCTGAACCACACTCTTACTGATTTATTCTTGTTAATTTAAAAGGGGCAAATAGGGGCTTATAGGTTGCAGATCAGCACAAATCACAGTTTTAATTATTTTTAACTTTTCTAATTTCGATCTGGAATTCATGTAGTAAAAAAAATGTGAATTTCTTTTTAATAATTTTAAGGCGGTCTTGGCATTACAAACATGAATAGGGAGCATTGAAGGTAGCCAGACCAAAAAGGGAGATTAATCTTGCGGCTTTGTCGAAGCCTGGGGTCGTGTGAGGGATTTCATTTTTTGGTCCCTCACGGCCAAAGTTATTTATTGAGGCCTTTGGAAGCGAAACTTTGACGGCTCGGAGCCATTTTTAATAAATCAAGTGGTTTAATTGGGAAACTCATATTTGCCAATTTATTTTAAAAGTGAGAACGAAAGGTTGGAACATTGGAGAGCGAATATTATAAACACTGAAAAAAAAAATAACCTATGACTTTTAGTATTTTTGACGGTGACTTCTATGACAACAGCGTACCATAAGACGGCAACAGAATCACAATAGTCGTTGACTCTCTTACAAAATTAAGTTGATAATACATTTAGATGCAATTATTTTATTTTTATCAAGATAGGTCTTGTTTTTTTCTTTGCCTTGTCTTTTTATTATTTTATTACTCAAAGGATTCTGTAGTAAGTAAGACGGAATAAATAATACATGCAGATATGCAGTGGTATATCTTAGTTAATTACTATTTTAAAACATAATTAGCAATAGTATGAGCTCCAGTGTCTAAAGGGTTCTATGAAGCTCATACATAAAAATAAAATAATATTATATTACGAATATAGTTAAGAAAGTAATATTAGGCAAAAAATTATATACTTCAAATATAAGTACCTGTTTAGGGCGGTCATCCTTCCAAGTACTGACCCCGATCGACGTTGGCTAACTTTATCTACTCTAAGCGTCGTAACCAATGTATGTATATATTTTTTTTTACACAAATAAATAAATTAACAATAATTCCTTCTGCATCTACAGAATTGATGTCATTTTGAAGTTTAATTAATTCTCTAATGAAACTAATTAAATACCCTTTATCAAGAATAAACGTTTTCCTATCCTTTTCTTTTCTTTCCTTTTTTTTTTTAATTACCCGAGCCTTTTGTTCTGACATAAACGAACTCAATTACTTTATGCAAATTATCTCTATGAGGTCAAATTATTGTTAGAGCTCATTTCTCCGTGACCACTCATTTATATCTTAGACAAACATAATAATATTTTTTTATAAAACATATTAATAACATTGGTCTACAAAAAAGTTATTTTTTAATAATGTTGGCGTTTTTCGGTGTGCTGAGACCGAAAATAAACTCCGTTTTATTCCATCATATTTTTTTAATAATCATGACATGTGCTATGTTAGTTTTCTCTTGTTCATTTATTATTTTTATTCAATTTTATTATTAATTTAACTTCCTATACTTTTTACTTTTCTCTTTTTTTTCTTTTTTGAAAAAAATATTAAAAGCCTTCTCTATTCATTTAATGACACACAAAAAGAAATTCCCAATAAAAACGTTTATCACTTGCACATTTTCTTTGATCAACATGTAATCTTTATTACTCATGTCTTTTTTGCCCAAATTCAAACATTTTGGTAGCGTTAATCTTTCTCTTATTCTGATGACAACAAGAAGATATACACTCATTTTGGTAGCGTTAATCTTTCTCTTATTCTGATGACAACAAGAAGATATCACTCATTATATTTGAAAGCAATAAAAAGTCTCTCGACGATACTTAAATAATTATTTTCTATAATTTCTGAGATTAAAAAACTTCCAAAGATGACTTTAATCTATTTTATATTTGTCTTCATTGTTATACAACGTTTCGGGACAATTGTCCCATATCATGAAACAATTTTGAAGCATGATATATGGATGACATGATTTCATTGAAAATATGACAAGATTGTAAAGGTGCATGGATATGGGGCAATTGTCCCGAAACGTTGTGCAACAATGAAGACAAACATAAAATAGATTATATTCATCTTTGGAAGTTTTTTAACCTCAAAAATTATATAAATTTATATAATCAAACTTGCTAAAAAGAAAATCCAGAATTAAATAATTATAACTTTGATAAAGTTAGCTCAAGGTTTGTGCCAGAATTAATAGGCCTGAAATGGAAGTTTTGAAAACAAAACCTATCTTGCTAACAGGTAGTCAGTCCATTATTTCTCTTTTCTATTTATATTTAGTGTTGTCGGTTTAATGTTTAATGTGCTTATGAAATTGGAGTAGCATTAGTTTAAATTTTCTACATTTGATTTTTTTTTTTTTTTATTAGCTCAACTTTATATTTTTCTATAATGACTATTTCTCTTAAATTTCACTTTTATGTTCTTTTTCCGATGTAAGATTTTAGATTTATCTAATTTAAATGTAGTCCTATTTGTCTGAAATATAAAATATATATATAAACTAAAGTTGAAAAGAGTGGTGCCAAAGCGCACATCATTAGTAGCGACCGTGACGCGTCTTGCCGGGTGCCCAAGGGTTGACACTGCAGGGAGGTTGGAATTAAATTGCTTCTTTGTTTTAGCAAAGCAATCCTTCTTCCTTCTGTCTTCCTTTTCTTCTTTGACATGTCTTCCCTTACAGATCCTTGTATTCTACACACTTTTGTCGGTAAAACTTTAGTTTGTCCTTGTTTCTTTTGATTTAGTTTTCCTGTCGGAAAATTATCGTCAGGAGGAGAGAGAGTTCTCTGAAAAATGCGGTCGATGTTTGGGTCTTCATGGTGAAAACCATGATCACTTTAGATCTTAGAAACTTATAAATGTTCATTGAGTTCTTCATTTTCTTTCTTTTTTTTAAAGTTATTGAAAATCATTTTGTAGTATCTTCCTCACTCAAGAGCAATGAGTATTAAGGCTTTAAGTATTCAATGATATCAAATATATATATTTTTTCTTTATTAAAATTTGTAAACAGAAATATTATTACAACTTATTTTGAGAGTGGAGGACAAAATATAAAATGTTCCGTCTACTTTAGACCGGAGGTATGGGGGAGTATTCCCTAGAATTTTCCATTTTCCAAAACACTTTTCGATAACTGACCTCTCTAAATATTGTTTATAAGCAATGTTGTGTGTTAATATTATATAAATGTTTTAGCACAATTTTGAGTAGACTCCAATGTCGAAAGTGTTTCAACTTTCATGTTTTTCAAATTGTTTGGGGTACGATCCTCCCCTCTCTATACACCTCATAGCGCCATTCCAGTGTATAGATATACTTCAGTTGAAGAACTCCATATATTTCCGTATTATATTTAATTATTCAATTGATGTTTTAGTTGTAAAAAGTTGTTCAATTAATGTAGCTGAAAAAGGGCAGTCGCGGTCGAAAGCCATTTTCCAAAGATTTAATTTATAAAATACTCTATATCCACTATCAATAATGTTAATAAAAGTTATCCACTAACAAAATTTTCAAAGCAACGTCATTTATGGATTTTGGTAGTAACATTTCATTGAGACAAGTTTACATGCCCCTATTCCTCATAATGATTCAATGGCGGTTCATTTCAGATTTACTTTCTTATTTGAGTTTTTTTTTTATGATATATTGCGGGCAAACCGATCTTATGTTTTACAGAAACTATTTTAAAAGGTGCATAAAGGATGTTGTCTGATTCTAAATATTGGGAGTGTAAAGTAAATCGAGTGAGAAGACAGAAAAATGATCGTAACAGCCTGCTGCTATCTATTGGCCACAGAGTAAATTACAACTACTTGAGAGTTGCAGGCACAACTCAGAACCATTACAGCCCAACCTGGTGCAACCTAGCGGCCAAAATTCGAAACGTGGTTGCATTTGAATTTCTTGTAAATTCTTTAAATTTCCTTGTGTAATAATTATGTAGCATATTGCTATATTCATAAATGTATCGTTTTAATAAATAAGAGCTAAAACAGTTTTCTTTTCCTCTTGAAGCTATTATCCTACATGCATTGATTCCCAATGGGCCAGCAATATCACTAGCCAAAACTCAGCTATCCAAAATGGATGTACCCACCGAGAAGAACTAGACCCTCCCTATTTCTAGTGAGCATTCTAGGCAAACATAGGCCATCACTGATGATACCGCCTTCAGCGGACCCAGCAACCATTCTTATAATGCCATTCCGGCAACACAAGACAGCTCAAATAGCTGGTATATGTACTTACCATTCTTTTGTATATATGTAATTGTTTATTTATTTTATTCTAGGAGATAAGAAAAAAAAAAACTGAGGAGACAGTGAGTAAACAAACTCATATTAGTGGATCAGATGATTCTACTGATAATTGTGTTGTTAAGTCAGTGTTTCTCCCTTGGGCCTCTCCTCTACTCTATCCTTAACACCTTTTTTTTATTATTTTTTTTTTCCGATCCCTCTAAAACAGAATGAAAACGATAAGTAAGTGGATGGAAAAAATAAATAATGTTGAGTATTACCTTTTTATACCTGTGGTATTCTAAGGTTACTTGCAATACTTAACACTTTTTTTGTTTCCCCCGACCCCTCTAAAATAGAATAAGAATAATAAATTAGTGGATGCTCTATTATGGAAAAAATAAATACTTATCTGTTCATTGAAATTGTTCAAGTTAACACCTTTAAACATAAGTGAAGGTAAATAAACCTCTGTGATTTCTTAAGGATTTAAAGTTAATACTCGATCATTACTCCTTAACTTATATTGTAATTGTTAATTTTTCACCTGGTTCAGCAATTTGATTCACTCGATTGTTTTGTTTCAGCCGAACTCATTGTGAGCGGAGAATTTAAGATATTGAACGAACCGTTCAGGTCTTCGCTGTATAATTTGTTCTCACCTGACTTCAAGCAGCTCTCTAAGCGAATAGAAAATGAAGTAAGTAAATATGTATATTTTTAATATACAATTAGTGATTAGGCTTATGAAATCAGTGATAGATAAATAATCACTAATATATAGATCTTTCCTGGAAGTTGGGTCCATGTTTTTTTTTGTAATCTGATCTTTTTATTATATTAAAGTTTTAACTTGTTATGATTAAATTTAATTCATCAATAATTATTATTAATTTTATAAAACTCATTTATGCAGTTTTGGGCTTTAAGATTGGTATATTTTAACATCTTTAAATATTTTCTAGTGGAATGGATAAAACAACAAAGAAAGTATCATAAGTCTTATTTTTAGTAAAGAAAAATGAACAATGTTCTGCAATCTAATAACAGAAAAAATTTATTAGGAGATGAAATTAATCCTTTGTTTGTCTACCACTATATTCCGTAATCTTAAAAGTCTTTAGAAAGGACTAAAGTAATAAAGAAATATATATAAATAAAAGATAACATTATCTTGACTTGTAAAAATAAAAATATGAATCTACAAAAATATGATAAAAAGAACTGATTACGTGGTAAAATAAAATAAAATAATTCATGTACATGGCAAAGAAAATTAACTTTAAATTACAGTAAAATAAAAACACATTTGCACCTATAGACAATATTTACATTATGCAGGTGAACACCAAACCAAGCCTTACCCCTCTCCCCCCCCCCGACTGTAGAAGGTAAGGCTCCAATAGATCACTGCACTTCTCTCCCAACCGCGTCACTGGTGCAGTCAATTAACAAAGCTAGAGATTCATCAATAGCACACTTTCAGGCATTTTCCAAAGTCCGCTTTTGCATTTCTTGATTCCAGTGGCTGCTAATGTTAAGAGAAAAATTGAGATCATGCTGACTACATTGGCAGCATTTCTTTAACATGTATTTTTAAGTTATTATTGCTGCTTTCAAATCTCATTTATTGGCTTTCTGATATTAGCAAGTGAGCTACTGTTCGTTTTTTTACACTTACCTCCAAAAACTTTTATGGTATTTATTTGATGGTGTTCGTAGTGAGGAGAGCCGAAATCACATTTCTAAGATCCGGCGACACACCCGTCGCCTTCAGTGAGCTCACCATATGGTCATGGCCAACATTGTCAAAGGCACCAACAACGTCGAGAAATACCACCGCGCAATTACTTTTCTTACTTCTTTCAAAATCGCATCGATAATTCTCGCGTTGACG
>NW_027107491.1:782549-799804 GCF_000696795.3 Halyomorpha halys
ATATTTTCATATAATAGTTTATACCAAATTTAACTTATGTGTCTAAATTAGTGGAAATATTGTGGAAATGCTTCCAAAAAAATGCTACAACTGCTTGAAATCTCCTAAATTAAGCTTCATATTCTTACTCGCAATTATACATCTGTGTGTTATTCGTACAATAAAATTACATATACCTGAATTTCTATACTGATGGCTGACCTCTATGTTGCTTTAGTTACTTGTTCTAGATTGAGAACAAATCAAAAACTTTTTATCCTCATAGTTATGGAGAATAAATAAAAATTAGAGTGTTTCACTCAACATTCTTTCATTACTCACTTTAGTCACCTGCTTTCTCATTAAACATGATAATAATTTTATCTTGCATCATTTTTTTATATGTATGTTCCTTAATTTCATCATATTTCTACCACATCATGCACAATATATGGTGCTCTTTACTGTAATAATGTACCAATAATCCTTAAAGAACAATCCCCAGTACTAAGGATTTTATCTTGAATTAAGACATTGAATCTTATTACTTAAAGAAAAGATATTGTTTGTCAAAAATCATGTCTTGAACATTTTCAAAATTATTAAATTCCAATTAGTTCACAAAAAAAATACACACTGCCTATTTGAACCTTCAGAATTACTTATATGGCTCAATTAAACTATCTAATTCTTTTTTATACATTTTCTTCGCAGTTTAAATATTTTAAAAAATCTCTGATGTTAGTTACAATGCCACAAGTAGAATTATCTACAAAATGCCAACCTTTGTTTAAAAACGTTCCTTCCATTACAGAATCTATGCTCACCAAGGCACTCATTTGAAATATTACTTCCATTACAAATAATTGAGTAATACCCAATCAAAAGATAAAAAAAAGTGTATAGCCTCTAATTGTTTGTAATAATGTTTCTACACTAGTAATTTTCTTGTCATATTCACAAATTTATATTACTGTTTTAGTTGGAGCTTCTGTTTGCCAATTCAGTTCTCTGGGCAGAAATGCAAGGCGTCGCAGTGACCAGTTTTTCCCCTGGGCTTCAGGTCAGGTGCAGCCTCGCCCTCCAGCCCAAAGACAGTCTCACAATAGGAAAAATAGGTTTAGCTTTTATCCGAGGTTTGAACCACTCACGTGGCCACCCATGGCTTGGTCCTTTCACTATAGATGTTCTCTCCATTGGATTCCAAGGTTTGTGAAAGTGAATGTAGAATTAGTATTATATATTATTAATTAAATTACTATTTATATGGAATAGTCGGTTTAATAATTTTAGGTAACTATATTTGTAGGTCAAATAATACAAAATAGAAAACAAATTTAAATAATTAAAATTAAGCACACAGTTGAGCACTTTTCATAGAAAGAAGATATCATTGAATAACGTTTTTCTTATATCAAAATATATATTATGATGGGATACCACATTTTAATTTATCATAAGTATCTGTATTATATTTAAGTTCAAGCATATATATATGTCAGTTTGAGCCTAAGAGAGATGCTCATTGATTGTTTATTATAGTTTTTATATTTTAATTAAAATGGACCCAAAAAGTTTTAAACTGCTTAATAGGATACGTAAATATAAAAGATTATTATGAATTTTATTGAAACATCTATTTTTCTTACTGGAAGTTTTTTTCATGCTCTAAAGAAAAGATAAGACCTTGTGTACCTATTACTTTTTTACATTATATTTAATACCTTCCTTTAAATACTTAGAAATTAAAAATTGCTCCTATTTCATTTATTTTGCTAATTATAAATTCTTACTAGTATAACATTAGAATGTTATTATTTTCACTCTATGCATCATGATATTAATATATTGTGATTATATACTCTATTATTAATTTATCAAAGAACTTAATATATTACAAATAATCAGATATTTTTCATAATCAATCACTTATATATCAAGTACATCTGGAGCACTGTAATTTTTAGTCGTCTGAAATAATTATTTTTCCATTAATTAATGCTTCAATGATATTTCAAGCTATTTGCTCATGTACAATAACTCTCTTTACATTTCTTAAAAGATGTTATGTTATTACATCATATATTGAGCACAACATTGTGCACATAGTATGCATAATTTATAAATACTTATCTAATAATGAAATCATGTAATGAAATTATTTGAGCTGAACAAAGAATAACTAATTTTCCTATGAATCATTTGTGATTAAAAGACATAATGCTAGGATCTAGTAGTTTTAAAATTACCATTAAATATTTTATGTTTAACTTACTATGAATTCTAATTTATGTTACAGCAAGAACAGAAGAGGTCTCTTGGTCACAGTGGTCAGATTGGAGTGATTGCATGTTGTTTGGAGCAGACGAATTAGTAAGGACAAGGAGAAGGGTTTGCCTCAGTTTGGACGGCCTTAAGCTGAGCCGGTCCGAGCCTTGTCAAGCTATATCCAAACAGGATACCAATGACATCGAGTTCCAGCCTTGCATAACTACGACACCTCCACCTACTTTACCCACAGCAGAAATGATCTCGTCTATATACGAGGGTTTGGCTAGAGTTGATAACAACCCTCCAAATACAACTCAAGCGACAACTACTTCTTTTAAAACAACATTAGAAACTACTACTACACCCAGTACTACCACTACAACTGAGCGAATAGAATTGCCTACCACTACTACTTCTACAACTACAACTACCAAGCCAACTACCACACACTCGACACCATTGAGCTTGACATCTACAAGTGAGAATAATTGTATTATTTTTAAGTTTTAGCTTCAATTAAATAACACATTATCATTTTAAATAATTATAATATGATAAATAAATAATTATCATTTTAAATCATTTAAAAGTATTGTAATAATGGTCTCTAAAAACCATATTACTATTATTAAAAATAGTAATGATTTTAATTGAAATAAAATGACAAAGCTTGAATTATTAATTTTCAAAAATCTTCCTCTAAAGTACTTTTAAATTTATTTGTTTGAAATAAATAGCCAATCCCAATTTTTTTCTTTTAATAGTAAGAAATGGATAAATATAAACGACATAAGAATTTTTGATAATTAACATAAGGAGATAAGAGGAAAAATATGTTTTTCAGATTGAAAACTATACATGGATGTATGATAAACCATTGGAAAGGCGAAGATTTTTTAAAAAATAATATTTAACAAGTCATACTAACTCATTGAAGTTGGAGAATCCAAACTAAAATAAAGCATTTTTACTAATTGGGATCAAATTTTTATATTGAAAACAAATTGTTGGAATACATATATATATTCCAACAATTTGTTTTCAATATAAAAATTTGATCCAAATATATATATACCATTGGAAAGCCAAAGATTTTAGAAAAATTAATATTTAACAAGCCTCACTAACTCATTGAAGTTGGAGAAATCCTAATGAATTTCAATATGTTTCCAAGAAATAAAGAAAGCATTTTCACTAATTGGGATCAAATTTTCTAGTTACAGAGCCTGGAGGTTGTTCATTGTGTACAGTGGGTGAAGTTTGCCTTGCCCTGGAAGGTGATTCTGTACCAATATGCCGAGCTATTATAGACCAAACAGACCCAACAGGTTGCGGAGGCTTATGCCAACTGGGAACTGAAATTTGCCATAGGCTAGCTCAAGGGGCTTTTAGGTAAGTTTTAATATTGATATAATTATATTAAATACGTATTTCAATTCAAGTGTATTAACCTTGGATATCCCTTTAGCCAGTAGTTGATTTTAAAACACATTATTATTGATGAGTCTTAAAAAAGATATTCATTTAATAGGATATTGAGTCATTTTCAAGGATTTATTTGGTACACTTCTACTTGAACAAAGCATACGTTAGCATTCAAATCATTGGGTTTTAGAAAATAAATTAATTCACTAAAAACAATCTGTTGATAAATTTTCTGCTTTTTGTGAAAAATTTACCTAAGTGAAATTTAGGGAATTCATACCCCCCAAAAAAATAATAAAATAAATAAAAAATATAAAATGTTAGTAATTGTTTTTTGTTTACTTGTGTTCTCTAAGGTTTCAAAAAGCACCCTTAAATTCTTATTTAATTGTTTAAATACTATTAGTAATAAATACATGAATAATGATGCTTTATTAAGTATTGATCAGTTAAGATATTGAATTTGAAAAACAATATTAAAATGGTCTCTATTTTATTCATAATCGTAAACACTTTCTTAAGACTGGTTAATGTTGTTTAAATAAATACATTTAAATTTTATCCATTATAGTCTCAAAAAATTTTATTCTCTTTATAAGTCCGACGTTTCAGCCAATTTGACCATTCTCAGGGACAATATTAATACAATTTTAGAACTAAATAATTTAAAAACACAACTTCATGCAGGCTATTCTGCCCAGGTCAATTCAACAATTTTTACAATACAACAATATAAATTGTTGAATGGACCTGGGCAGATAGCCTGCGTGATGTTGTTTTAAAATTACTTAGTTCTAAAATTGTATTAAGATTGTCTCTGAGGATGGCCAAAATGTTGGACTTATAAAGAGAATAAAATGTTTTGAGACTATAATGGATAAAATTTAAATTTATTTATTTAAATAAACATGATTTCTATTATTGCCTTCAATAGCTGTTGCTATGTTCAAAATGTACTGAAACTTATTCCACTTTCAATAACTAATTAAATATTATAACATTCTGGCATTTCCTATTTCAAGGACAAATGGACACAATAGTTTGAATTTACTTATCAACATTATAATAGTTCGAACCTATTTATCAGAACAAAAAAAGGATATATAAATAAATCGAAAAAATGCTTTACCATACCTCTTAATCTTTTAGTTACATTTTACTAATTTGATTAAATCTTCCAGGTGTGTGGATGATTCTAAATGTTTGGATACTGAGTGGCAATGTGGAAACTCCCTTTGTATTCCACTTATAAAAAGATGTGATGGCCACTTCAATTGCTATGACCACACGGATGAAAGCAATTGTGGTAAATATTATTTGATGACAATTATGGTTGCTATAAAATACAGTTTGTCAACTGAATGCTTCAACAAAGGCTCCTTATATAATTTCAGATTGTGACCTAAACACTCACTTCCAGTGTGGTAAAAATCTTTCTTGCTTGCCACGAACTAAAAGATGTGATGGAATAGTCGATTGCTGGGATGCCGCTGATGAATCAAACTGCACCATCGGTAAGAATAGAACCTAACCTTGGGAGAAACTAACAACTAAACTAAATCAACTTGAAAGTTAAAATATCCATATAGGTGTTATGATTGAGAAAAGCCGATTATATGATAATTAGAATGATCTTAGAATATTAATTATTCTTAGTCCTCTTCCTTTAATGATAATATAAGCCATTTCATTTTTTACTTGTTATTTTCTAAATGAATCTACTAATTTTCCTCATCAATATAAAGAAACACAATGTTTGAGAAATTTAAACTGCAATCTATCCCTCAAAATTGGATAAATTCACTTCTTTTTTACTTATGAAATTGGCTTATGTAATTTTGTTATTAAAAATTAAACTACATTACAGCTTATTATTTAAGATTCTATCAGTTCTACACAACAAATGGATTTTTTTTAAAGTAATAGCACTCTGCATGAAAACAGTAATTGTTAACTGTTAATAATTAAATTTAACTAATTAATAATATAGCAGTGAGCCACAAAACAATAAGAGAACATAACAATAGTAACTATAAATTCTGTAGAATCAGTAGTAAATAAAGGATGAATATCTTCATCTCACCCCTTCAAAGCAATAAATGAATAAAATGAGTTTAAAGATTATGTAAATTTTTATTTACAGCTTGTTTGGACGAAACTCAGTTCACATGCAATGACAGCCAGTGCATTCCAAGTAAAAATTTTTGTGATGGGTTTGTTGACTGTAAAGACCATTCTGATGAACCATTTGGGTGTGGTGGGGTCTGCAAAAATCACGAATGGAGATGCAGGTATATCCAATGTTTCATGCTCTTTCATATTCATGTGGCAATTGTAATGAAAACAATATGTTAATTTCACTAATTACATTTCAGTAATGGACGTTGCATAGTCAAGAGAGATGTTTGCAATGGGCATGACGATTGTGGAGACAACTCAGATGAAATGAAATGCGGAAAGAGGAGGGGAGGAAACATATAGAATATATTTCACTTATTCTAAACCATGGCCAAAGATTATTAATGAAACCTGTGGTACTGCATTTGTATAGTCGTATAAGGACATAGAACAAAATAAGAATTTTATTGACAAATTTTAGAAAATTTTAACAAACTAGGGTTTTAAAACATTTTAAAAGTTTGTTGTAATGTAAATAAAGTCTTCCCTTAATAAATGAATTGAAAAATGAGATATATTCGCTCAACACAATTTCTTTGTGTAGATATCATTAAAGTGTACTTAAATTATTTGTAGAATTTAATTTTAAAGTCTAGATTTTTAATAAACTTCCTCTTTTAGTGAGCTTGATGTAAATATTAGCAGTTAGTATAGTTCATATTTAGAAAACACAATTATGTTATGTTTTGTTTTTTATTCACTCAGTTTCATCTAGTGACGCAGTGTCAGTTATTATTGTAAATTATATTTTTGTAATATATTATTCTCAATTATATTTCTGTATGTACTTCCGTCCTAAATTACTTAATATAAATTAAATCGCTAATATGTAATTATAATTAATATATTATTAATAAATCTATTCGTATACTTTATTTGATGAAATTGAATGTTCTATTTCAATTGTAAGTTAGTTACCCTGATAAATACATAAATGTAATTAACATTATTTGCCAAGTTTGTCTAGCTGAAGGAATTAGTTCCTTATTATGTCAAAAGAAATTCAAAAATTATGAATAAACTTATATTTCTTTTTTCAATGATTTATTTCCTATTATCCTTACAAAATATTAGCACTAATTAAAAATGAAATTGCTTTGTTCAAAATTGCATGATTGGGAGTATTAATCAATTTAATGTTAGTTAAGTGAAACTTAAGCTATACAAAAATATCCACCAAATGTCTTGTACCTGCTATTTTCTATTATTAATTATTCGCTGATTTACCTTAATAGTGGCACATCGGACAAAAAAAAGTTTCATTTTATTTTTTGTGTGAAGTATTCTATAGATAGTACCATAGACTTGTTTTCTGCAAGTCCAAATCCTGCAAAAATCAACTTTATCGTTTAATTTATAATATTAAAACATGGATAGCTTACCTAGTCTTGTTTGATGAACAATTTTTATAGCAATGAAGTTGCATCCAAGACCCAGTTGCCCAAGACCGTTCATATCATTGGAAGAATACTCATAACTTATGTTTACTTTTCTATTTTTTTTATGTTGAATTCAACTTTTCACATATTAAACAATGCTTCTTTGCCTTACCTCATAAAAATATCTTTCTGTTCTTAACTAACTTAAAACTTTACATATTTTTCTATAAATTAGATAAGGAAATAATAATATAAATAAATATTGATATAAATCTCTACAAATGTATAATATGGGAAGTTCAGTTTAAGCATTAAAAAATGTGGTTTTAATATCAAAATCATCCATCTAATTCAGGTTAAAAAGTGATTAATCTGCAATTTTAAGTGACAAAAAACAAAATTTTGCAATCATGTCCAACAAGTGAAAAACATAATTTTGTACAATACTGAATTTAAACATATTATTAAATAGATCGTGAATCAGATAGGCAATAGGTTTGAAACATGTTACACAATAAAATGAAATGTCCAATAGCATGGTGTGTTTACTCCTGGTTTTCTAACTGCTTCTATGTTGCTACAGAGGTATTTAGGTTTATCTTCACCTCCACCATACCAAACAATCATAAGGCCAAACATGAACAAGTGGCTCAGATAAGAATAAATAATCAGGTATTATGAATAATTAAGCTGAATATTAATTGTTAGTTCCTTAGCATTACTGCTTATTTGTTTTTGTGTGAAATAGAAAAATTTGTTAATGAAACAATGATTTTCTAGTTAGAATTTAAAGCTAAGGAACAAAAGATCCAATTACGTTAAAATCAGGGCTCTTGTGACTATTAAAACTAGCAAACTATATTGAACTATGAAATAAGCTATACCAGGATCAAAGGCCATATGTGGCTGAAGGCTGGGGAGAAGACTTATTTTATGGTGGCCCAATGGAATGAAAATTTGATCCCCCACTATGATTATACTAGGTTGGTTACTGATAGATAACGTCCCTGCATGTCAGAAATGACCAGGAAGAGGGTCATAAAAAAAAAAGTTATGACAGAATCAAATATGGTACAAAAAGGTCTTGTAAATTCATTTTATAAATAATAAGTTGTTATAGGATAATGCTTTTATAAATAGTTGTAGCACTAAGGACCTCAACATTTCATGCCAAAAAACACGAGTAACTGACCAGGTCCTTTATTATATATAAGAAATAATAGGTACATATTACGGAAGATATTTTTATTTAAGTACCAATGTTTTAAGGATGTAATATCTCTTATCAAACAGTCAAAAATAAAACGGTACTTGATAATCACTCCATAATATTACATGAATTTTGATTATGAAAAGCTTACCACTTCAGACACAACACAAAATCTAGAAAACTGTTATTAACTAATAAATATGAAGATAAGTAGACACTAAATCTGAAGAAATTGAATATTCTGGGATGATAAATAAATCAAAGGAAGGTTTAATATTAAATAGAACCCCAAGGATAAAACGTCTTGTTTCATTTTTTTTAGCACCAGATAGCACTACTTCCCTTATGTTTTATTAAACCTTGATTTTAATAAATAATTTTGTTTGAGTCAAAGACTCTTCCTTTGATAACCGTCAGGACAGTTATTAATTATATTATATTTATAAAATTATAATTAAACTGATTAAATCAGATATGGGTTAATGGTTTGAATAGTTGATATACCCTGATTGCTGTTTAATTTATGTCACCTTATTATAGCTTAGATGTAATACTTGGAATCATCAAGAAATAAAATACTTCTAAGTACAATAAATAATAATTTAGGATTCAGGGTATCAGATATATACAACAGAGTTCATAATTAATATTATAATGTTTAAAAAAAATAAAAGTTATATACAAAACAACGATTTCTAATTTTGATCCATACTTTCAACTTCATCGTTAATGGAGGCCTTGGTTGTTGTATTCAGCTTGTTTTTATCTTTTACATAGCTGACAAATCCATCTTTGGACCAAGCACATAACAAAATAACTTTGAACTCCGCCATTTGATTTCCAAGTAGTTTCTGAAATTGAAAAAATAGATAAATTTAGAACAAAGATATCTCGGGATGAATATACTTCAATAAAATCTGCAGTCAATATTTAGCAGAATGATTTTTAAAGAACTTGCAACACACTGATTAATGATCGTGCATAATATCAATACTGCTGCTTTGCTTAGATAGTGGCACATCTGACAAAAAAAAAAGTTTTGTTTTTATTTATCCAAACATATTATCGTAGACAAAGGTTTCTTCCTCAACTGCAGTCCATCTATAGATGGTTCTAAAGTATTAGGGTTGTTAAAAGTAACTATACACCAGAATAGTATCAATAGAACACATCAAATACAAAATAAAATACATTTTTCTGTCAGATGTACCACTAATCAAGCAAAGCAATAATAAAACCAATTCAATTAAATTAATGTGCGACTAGCTTAAAAGATTTTAATCCCTTGAATTTCGAGACCTATAAAAAAAAATTATATAAATTCATCCATTCTTGTGGCTGCAATGTGAAGAAAAACTTCTGCTTCTCAGGTCAGGTTGCTAGAGACTGCTAGTTAGGAAGGAGCTTGTAAAATAATGAATGAGTATTTCATCCCAACAAATCTTACCCATTATTATATTTAAAGTTCAACTAGATAAACACATGTTCATTTAGAATGTACAAGTATTAAATCATTACTGTTAATATTAAAAAACCAATGCTTTATGTTAAGGCCACTCATTTGCATTATTTTTTTTTATTCATAGTAAATTGCTTGGTTTAATCAGATTTGGTATAAGACTTATTTTTTATGATTATTAATATAAATCTGGATTTAATCACAGAATAAAATTAATTTATTGTTTAAAGTCAAGATGATTTTGACTTTTTTTTTTTTTGGAACTGTTAGTTGTTTAGAGAATGGTAACATGTTAGAATTGTTGTAATTGTATGATAATAATAATAGAAATGTTGTAATTGTTGTCTCATATGTGCCCTTTGTTACAACCATTCTAACTGAAATGGAAGTGTGCTCACTTTTTTGACAAGATCAGCAACTAACAAAAACACCTAAGATATTTATAACTATGTTTTATTATGCGTGCACTTATATTGAACATTTTATTTTTATTTACCAAGAGGAACGTTTTAAGGAATTATTTAAATTAGGAAAATATGAAATATAAATTAATTTTTTATACAATAAAAAGTTGGTTAAGTCATTATTTTTTTTTCTTTCTGTCACTTCTCTTGTTGTTTTTTTAAATACATATATATATATTTATGATTTTTTTTTTAAGTATCAATAAAATGTCCAAAAAGAGCAGATTAATTTTTGGAAAAAATTGTCCTATAATTATCTTAATTTTAGTTAATATATAAGCTTATATTTAAAAAGGGAAAGGTTTTACTAGGGTGCAGTGTGTTATCCTAAGAACCACCAACACTTTAAAATGTTTGGTGTAACTTCAGATGTAGTTCAAGTAATCAATTAGGTACTGAGTAACCTCTTATTAGGAGAATTAAATGAAATTACATACAGCTGACCAGCAAGCAACCACCTCATCTCTAGGGCTATTAAGTCATTAAAAACTGTGCTTACCTTCAGGATTTTTATTTCATTATTATAGATAGATGTGTAAAATAAAATTAATTCTTTATTATTAATAAAAACTTTTTTGAAGAAAAATGTATTTTAAGGATTAAGTAGTATGCGGGTGAAACTGACATAATTTCATTGGATTTGTAAGCAGCTGGTAAACAAAATAACAGTGGAATAAACATATCCTAACCAAAATAACCTCTGATAAGATGACACATGGAAGGAGTGAGAAAAATTATCAAAGCCTTGGATAGATGGGGAAGAGTACCTGATGCTATTCAAGCTCCTGTTTGCAAAGACTAACCCCACTTGGTTGAATACTTTTGATTTTCTAATGATATATCAAAATAGAGAATAAGTGAATATTTATTTTTTACCCTTCATAGCAGTTAACTATTGCTAAAGAGAAATAATTCTCTACAATAATATTTAGCCATGAGAGGGTAAATAATTAATCTACTAAGTCAGAACTTAATCGAGCAGGGTTGGTAGTCATATAAACTGGATCCATGGAGGTAGGACAAATAAGAGAAGATCAAGAACACCAACTTCAATAAGATTTTTTGTGAAGCAAAGCATACAAAAATAATTAGAAGAATGAAGTGTTGCATAAAGGATTGTATTACAATTGTTACAAGCTATTGAATGCAACGTAATCAATCAATAATATACTAAGAATAAATACATAACAAGTGTCCTGGATTAGTGTTCCTAAACCTATAGTGGCTATTATCCCATCAGTGGAACTTCAAAAATTGTGGATGAAATAAAATTATAGAAACAAACCACTATGTCATGTCTATTAATGTTTAATGTCTAATAATATTAATGTATTTTGTTTAATAAAAATAATTTCCAATATTTATACATGAAATGTCTTCTATTAATTACTTAACTAATAATTTGTTCTAGGGGAAGAATCTAGGAAGAAACTTAAAAACAATATAAGTAATAACTAATTAATTGGCACAACTACACATAAAAATATAAACAATTTCTTACCAATATCCTGGCTTGCTCTGGAGTAAGAGGTTTTCCTTCCTTACAAACAGGGTGTTCTTGAGTCAGTGTGACAACACCCCTTTGTAAACTAGTTGGAAGACCTAGTTGCCGTAACTGAGGTTCCATTGAATGGGAAAAGTCTGGTAAAGGTCCTTCAGGGAGTGTTACAGTCTTTGTTGCAATGAAACCACTGCGTGGATAGTCATGAGCAACAAAGTTATCAAAGTATCTGCAATCATAAATTTACAATTTAGCATCTATTTACATCCAAACAAACAAACTATAAGATTCCTCATAAGGATACTTACTCCACCACTTCTTCTTGAGATTTATTGGTGAATAAAAGGCCACATTGGCCTTTGACAAACTTAGAAACCAAATGAGTATCTTTCTCCACTTCTTCTGACTTTTTTCTACCAAGACCAAGCGTCATAACCTTGTTTTTACCGAAAAAGAACCTAAAAAAAAAAAACAATGAATCTAATGAGCCAATCAAGTAATGCCGAAGTAAACTACTGAATATATGCTTTATATACATAGTAATTTTGTACAAAATAAAAACATGATCTGTTAAAATAGAAATATAACTAATTCTTCAACTCCATTTCACTCCTCCTACTCCTACTCGGCAAGAAAGCAGTGGATGATGGTGCCTGACTATAAATGGAATCCAAAAATACCCAAAACTTTAAGTGTTTGTGTAAGGATAGATTATATTTGTTGTCATAGAGATTGATTTTTAGTAACTTGTTACCCAACTGGTATTAATAATGTGTATAGCTTTTAATAATTACTTCTTTATAGCGCAAGTCTAATTTTTCATATTAATAAAAATTAAACTTATGTTGTAGTTAAACAGTTCAATACTGTGATAAACAAGTACAGTTAAAGTAATATCTATAATATTTTAACAGTTAGATATATGTTATTGTCTACAATTTTTATGATCTATCTTTTATTTAGATTTATTTTTCTTTACAATATTTTGGTGAGAAAAAATTCCAAAAATTATTTAGAAACAAGTACTCAAAGACAGCTGGAGAGATATTTATTACAAGATAAATAGACTATCTATATTATAAATTTAATGTTTCTCAATAATGTGGCATAAACGTTTTAAGGGAAAACCAAAAAACATTTAAATTGAAAACAGTTAGAGCTGGGGCCAAAAAGAAAAAAATATTTTTAACTATTTATTGACTAGTTGGAAATTTTTTTTTTCTTAATCGCATTCCTGACCATCTTCAAATTTACAAATGGTCATTCATTTATACATAACACATTTCCACCAAAGTTAGTTGTAAACCAAATAATGTATTTAATAAAAGTCATACCAAGCATATGTTAATATGAAAACAAGAATATTTTAACTATCTGCAAATAAATAATTAAATAAGTAAAAATATAAATTATTCTTCCTTTCTTTTATTTTTTACAATCATCATAAGATTAACTAAATGTGTACTACTATTTATTACATTGTTCAAAAATTTATTTATTTGATAACATCATTGATTACACTATTGACGTAATTTTTAGGACTTTCTTCGACATGTGCCTAATGAGGAAGAATATTGAATTATTCAATATTGATTAAACACATATGGATGGTAGGCAATGAAAACTTAATATTCTATCAGTATGTGAAAACCTCAGAACTCTATATTAAAAGAGTTCAAGTGTCTTCTATATTAAAAAAGACTTAAAAGTACTTGGATATTTCTAATCTATTTATTCATGGCTAAGAATTTTACAATATAGAAACATCTATAGGAATCAAGATTGTCACTTAATATTATTTTTTTTCTCCTGTAGTAATTACAGAAATAGAGTAGGAAGTTCTACTTATAAGTTAGCACTACAGAACTTGATGGATTGTAAAAGAACCAAAAAGGGTATTCATCACTAATAAATACAATATAACTAAGCAATTTTTATAAGTAATAAAAATAATAAACATATTTCAAAAATCACCTGCTGTCATTTTTCCAATCACCTCTTAAACTTTTCAATTGTGTGTTCCTCATGTTGGGAGTTGTGAAGACAAAAACATTCTTATACTTCCCCAAGCAATCCTTTATATCTTCTACGAGTTGCTGTTTAGCTTGTAGTCCCTTCTTAGTGGTTTTAGTCAGGGAAACTTAACAATCATTAAAAAAGATTTTTTTAAAAAAATATTGAAAATACATATCAAAAAGAAGTAGAGAGAGATAAATTTACCTTTCTGATCTCTTTTAGATTTCGGCATTATAAAAACAATGCACTACATCAACAACAAGCATATAAAAATCGAGTAATCAAATGGTTTATAGACACACGTGAGGAAAACCTGTTTAGAAAAGGTTACACCGATCACTTCATATTCCAAAGAGGAAGGATACAATGTGATTCGCTAAGCAGAAAAGATCCATCAATAAACTGTTATCGAAATAAATGAGATTATATTAGTAGTCTTGACTAAGGCTTAAAAAAGGGGAAATCAACCAAGAAAACCCCCCTTCAAATTGGAGGTTTTACTTTTAAAGATACGTAGAATAAAAAATCCACTTGTCTACCTTTTAAGGCATTTTTCTTAAATCACCGAGCCCATTGTTTTGGAATTTAGTTGCAAAAAAAATTTTTCATACAAAATGTCACTGTTTTTTAATAATTATAAAAATACATCATCGTAAAATAGGCATAATGCTATTTAATCAATACAACAGTTTTCAAAGGAATTCGGGCTCCTACACTTTATTGTTGGTTTTTCGGAAGCTATATCTTCTAAACTATAATATAGGAACGGAACATTGGAATAAGCACCAAATTCTAGATAATTATACTACCGACACTGATTTTAGTCATAGCAATATTATTCAGGATATTTTTTTTTAATATTTAAAGTATTCTAAAGGTCTTACCGGAGACAGGAATTAGTCTGTGACACCCAACTGTAAGTTAACCTACTACTATAGTTTGTGAGAATCTGCAGGAGTATAGAAAGTAAACTTACAGTACTATTTTAGGAACACGCCCAATTCAAAATAAAATCTATTTTGTTCATAGTCGTTCCATTATCAAAGAAGCAAGCAATATGGTTTATCTTAATTATTTATTTATAAAAAAATCCAAGCCTGTTAATTTATTGTACTGTATTATATAAATTGTATCGCAACCTTCAGGAAAAAATTATGAACGTAGCCTTACACACAAAAATTCTATAAGATTACTGGAAAATGGTTATATTTAATCTACCAGACCGTAGATGTTAGGGCGTTCTTCTCGCCGCATCCTATCTGAAATTTGAGTGTGCTCACTGCTTACATTTTCTACAAAATTTAGGATGTAGTTATCGGAAAAGTGATGGTAAATAATTGAGATTTCAGTAGTGATGAAATGACCATATATGGACATGAACAATGAACATGTTCTTGGAATATCTTTACGAATCCTTAACTCTTTCTCCTTCAGTAGACGGTTCGAATTGTCTTTAAGGTAAAGCAACCGCTAGAAATGGAATTGCTTCCTTGTATCACTCAAGATATGCCAAAAACAGGAGACCTACAGTAATAAGTTAAGTTTCTAATCACTACGATACTCCTGTCGTTGAACTAGTTGTTTAAAAAAATGGAAAATGGCTATACAATTATTTTAGAATAACCTTTAATAAATGAAGTGGAAAAAGATATTAAAATAATGCACACCAAAGCCGCAGAAGTATTGGAGTTATTCACTTCGGAACTGAATACTTTTCAGTTTCTTTGTATTAGACAGATTTAATACTGAAGTAATCTGTAATATTTTATTAATATGTTTTATTCATTAACACTGTCTTCTTATAATTATTTATTTTATTAAAAATATGAGTTAATTAATTTAATTGTAATAATTTATCAATTTAGAGATTGAAATATGATTATTAATAGGTATTTTTATCACTACATCATCACAAATATTTTTACCACATCCTACATTCGTCAAAAATGGGTCATCTTGAGGACGTTGGTATGTCAGGGAATATTACATGTACAGATATCAATTAGTACTAAAAATGAAGTTAGATAAATTAACTTCAAAGGCGTGTATATAGTATTCTTCGTAGGAGCAGTATTTCTCATGTTAAGCCCCAAAACTGTCAAAATAAATGTTGTTTATGAAAGACTGTATTTCAGATCTTATTGATCTTTAAAATGTCTTCTACTTTATAAACATATTTTTAGCGTGGTTGATAATTTCCATGATACTAAACATCGTAAGAGAAGTTTAGGGGTTTTCTTAAATAAAATGAACATTCGGTCACAAATTTAGATTTTTAAAGTCCATCCAAACCAAAAAAATCGGAACAACCCGATTTTGCATTTTGAAAGTGCTTTACATTCTGGACTAATTATTGAAACCTACTTTATGAACTTCAAATCTAAGGATAGAAGAATTGGGCTTTTACACTAGTGAGAGAAAGAATGCTGTATAACTTTCGGCATACACACCTATTCCACAATATGAAAAAGGAACGACCTGACGCATTAAGAAAAAAATAACTGCTTGGGGCTTAAATTTGTGAAACACTTGAAACCTTCAGAAATCAAACTCTTATCAGACACCCACAAAAATGTTGAATGATATCAGTGGAGAAGAGGAGATGAGAAACTCCATCACATGAAAAATGGAATAACATAAAAGGAAAATCAAAAATAAGTTTTAAGCAGACAACTCCTGTAGTTCTTTCAAACTCTGAATTATAACAAAACTGTTTTATTTTAAAACTAAGCCACTAAGAACAAATTATTTTATAACTAAGCAACGAGAACAAGCTCCTGACAGACATTTTTCAAGAAAGGAGGAAATAATCCACAGAAATTTTTAAAGTAAATTTTAAAGTTCTTGGCAAGTAGGAGATCCCCATAGAAGTGGGTGAGGGCAGATTCTTTAACATGGGAGAATATAGCAGTAGCAATAAACAAAGTTATTCAAAATACAAAAAATGCTAAGCATATGAGAGAGAGGGTATCTCATCCAATTTCCCTTCAGGTATACAGCTCTGCTCTTTGCTTTGCTAACTAGACTATTAGAACTTTAATAATTTTTTTTAACTATATACTTATTAAATATTGAATATTTAATTCCTCATATTGTTCTATGCATATTTGAAATATTCTAAATAAAATCACAAACAATGATTAGTAGCAATCAGTCTATGTAAAAGCAGAATTATCAAAACCCAAACATTGTAATCTATATCTCACTTCATTTTGTTTCTATCTAGTTTCGTAGTATCTCACTATGTATCTTATATACATGTAAATAATTCAATATGATTTACACATGCATTTTTTTCATGTATGTAAATACTATTGAAAAATTAACAACCCATGGATATGAAAAATGTTCACTGTAGTTTGATATGTATATA
>NW_027107491.1:799884-884889 GCF_000696795.3 Halyomorpha halys
TATATTTTATTTTATTTTCTGTATCCAGTTATTTCGATAACTATATCACTATATATAAATTTTTTTTTTTACCTCTACTTGTTTTGTTTTAAGGTCTGTTTTTTCTTTTGAAAATAATTTTCTACACACTTTGTACATGCATTCAATGTTAATGCAACCTATTTGAAATATACACCTCTTTTGTAGAGGGGAGAAAATATAAATATAGTATTGTATAACAAGGTTTGTTCCAAGTAATAGTGAGCAATTCCAAAACTAAGAATTGCATAGTAAAGAGCCCTTCTTTGACAAGTACTGAACCAAAGACTATAGGTTGAAGAGATAAATTAATTATTTTTATGAATTTAATAATATCGCTTTAGTAATACAAACATTATTTGAACAGCTGTAGAATAATCTTCAAATAAATTATTGAATTTAGAGAAACATTCATTACTTTTACCATAAATATTAAAGCTTGAAGTAGAGTACAGTCATAACCAAATTCCTTTTCAACAATGGTAAAAGTGCATCCATTATTAAAGCAATTTGATGTGTACGACGAAGTAAAAGTTGTAAAAGGTAAATTTGTTAATATCCTTATAAATGATTATATTACAATATAAAATAATTAGAAGTATTGTTACAACTAAAATTACAAATGGTTTATTTCTTAAGTGTTATTTTGTTTATTTTTAGGAAATTAATTTCCTGAAAATAAATATAATAAAGATTATACCAATCCTTATAACTATCAACATTTAGACAACATAAGATCTTTCTATTTGCATTCATAGAAATAAATTCAATTATACATTCGGCCTTTTAATAGCTGTTATGGAGCTGAGTATTTGACATTTAATGAGAATTCTAGATTTTTGGCAACATCATAATTACTTCTTTAATGATTAGGAAATAAAAAAAAAAAAAATGATGGTATTAAGTTATGGTAAGTGGCTCATGTTAAAGGTTAATAGCTGGTTAAAGGGAACTCATGTTAGCCCATTCCTGGGAATATAACAGCTTCTATTTGTATTTTATCCAGCTGGTACAGATTTTTAATTCAAATACTAAACACAAAGTTTTGGCAGTATAGGACTCCAATGGGAGTCTTGGCCGAAAAAAAAAAAAAAAACACAAAGTTTCGAGTTTGTGGAGTTTTTTTGCATAAACTGAATTATTGCGGAAGCTGTAATTATTGCCAATTGGCACATTATCATTGACTATCAACTACGAGATAGCTCATAGTTCATGATCTTACCTAGTCCACCAATCAAAAGTTATCTCCTATTATAAATACGAAATAACTTGCAAATGGGATCAATATTAAGAATGCAAACTATGAGTCTACAGTCAACGTATTGTTTATTATCTTAGCTTTTTATACAACCAGTCAGCACAATATCAGGTCGGTTGTTTATCATGGTCTGTAATACACTTAGATTAGAGATGAGGTCTTAAGGATAATAAATAGTTATATAATAATTCTCATTTCAGAACAATCATCTCATAGACTTCTGTAACATCTTCATACCTCTTCAAGTATTCTGTATCAGTGAGCATTCTATATCCTACAGTTACGGACTGAAAACTGTTACAAAGCCTATAATAGTCAGATAAACTCTGTTGCTTCAAGACATGTTGTCTAATCAAGCAACATCTGATCTTCGATTGCTGTAAGACAGCCCTTTGTCTTGGGAAAAAATTTCCTCTACTAAGCCAATAGAACAGTGATTCTCAAAGTGGGCGCTACACCGATTCAAGGGGGCGGTGATGGCCACAGGTGTATTTGGAGGGTGATGAATAACTACAAGTTGTCACAGTCAACAGTATTACTGCTGACGAAAATAGAGCCGAGGATTACTAAATTGCTAGCAGCACACCAGGTTCATCCTTCTCATTAAGATAATGTCAAATGTTTTAACTTTTTTTGTATTACAATCTATTCTGAGTTTAATAATTTCCAAGTTCAATGTTTCTAATTTACACCTTTCTTTGGTATATTTTACAAAAAAGGAAGAAACATTAATGCCATATATATATTTCCTATTAATTGGTATTAAAAAATTGATTTCGAGGGGGTACTAAGTAATATTTTTCCTGGAAAGGGAGCAGTAGGACAAAACAGTTAGGGAACCACTGCAATAGATAATGAGTAACCTATTTCAGTCGCTAAAGCCAGTAAGGATGTTAGTCAGCTGTGGTCAACGATAATGGTGATAAGACAATTTAGCATATTATCTTGTGCAATAGACCCTCTCTCTTTTTAATGAATATTTAATACTGTTAGCGCATCATTTCATTCCTTTGGCATGCCTCTTCAATTTTCATAAGACCCTTTTCTCCTTACTTTGCCAGCAGGAAAAGCCTTGCTAAAGATGTAGTCCAATGAGTCAATCTAGCAATTAATTGAAGTTTTTTTCAGTGTAGAACCTAATACAGGAAAAAGATACTCCTTCCAAAGATTTAAACAAGTGGAAATATGTAAAATGCCATTTTATTAAATTATCTAATAGGAATACTCTAGTAATAAGATAAGAACAGTTATAGTAAAGCTGAAGATAGGGAGGTGACTGCCCCTCCCCCTCCCAAAATATTGAAGTTAATATAAGAAATAAATAAAAAAATAATAAAGGAAGTAAGTTTCAATAATTGTTTGTTTCATAGTTTTATTTTCTACTTCTTTCCTCCTGGTTGAACTACAGCAATAATGGAACCAATGCTAGACAAAAGCAATTGCAATATCTATGAACTTTCAAAAAGATTTTTTCCTTAAAAAGAGGAGAATTAATGCTGACAACTTCAAGTCAGTTTTATTTATGATTCTATTTTTTTTTTTAAATCCTCACTATCCTGGCAGTGTTCAGCACATTGTCAAACTTTTTAAGTTTCAATTATAACATCAATCATGAGGCACGAGTTTTCAATAGCTTAGTGGGACCAGGTATAAGGTCATGTATGAAGATCAAAAAACCTGTTTCATTTATTTGAACCAGTCATTATAGATCTTTCAACTAAATTAATATTTATTACATATAAACATTAATATCATTTGATGATGGGTTAATGAACTTTTATTTATTTATATATTTTTAGAAATTATCAATGTATGATACATCGGTTACAATGAATCACAAGTAGTCATACAATGAAATATACAATCTTTATTTTTAAAATACAAAACTTTTCCATCTGGAATATGGTACTATTACGATAAGTAACAAAGCCACTTCAGAATTGTGAGTTCTTTTCCTATGACCATGAACAAAATTCTAAATAATAAGGAGAGATGCCTGAGGCATTTATATCAGCTTGGACTCAAAATATGAGAAACAATAGATCCCCCAGGTACATCATAATTCTTATTTTAGATCGCTTTGACAAATTCTGAAAGTAATAATATGGATCAATATTAACAGCTGAACTAATCTCTTTAACTTAATGATAATGTTATATTAATGTATTAAAAAATAATACCCTTGAATTATACTTTACTTCAAATTGCTATAGTATCTAAAGATCCAGTTTGGAAGCCTACAGCACTTAAATTAGTATATCAGTGTGCTGTATACGAAAACTACAATGAATAATGACTTCATAATAATTCAAAGAAATGTTTTTATTGGGTATGAAATGCAATTATCATTTCTTGAATACACATCCCCTTGATTATATCTATCCTAATCAATATCTCCATTACTATATTTATAAGAAGTATGCAGTTCAAATTAAAAAAATGTAGGTCCATAAGTTTGAAGAAACTTTATTCTTTCATCATGAATTAAAATAATTCTTAAAAATACTTGTACTGTATTTAAAATACCATTATGAAATTGAAGAACAAGTTATTCAGCTTATTAACAATAGCTGATGAGCTATTCTTGGTAATAGCGTATTACGGCCCTACATGGTCATCATCCCATTTTACTAGTCAAATCTTAAGTAAATTTGACTCTATGAAAACATGCTAAATAATAACCAAACAGGTTATTTAAAAAAAATTGATCATATAACAATATTGAATTTAGCTCATTCAAGAACTATACAAATCCTTGCATTTGCAAATGTGAAATAACTTATCAAACGATAGAAATGTTTCACAGTAAAAAGTACTTTTAAATAATTACTTTTAAATAATAGGAAATTTGATAAAACATGAATGATCCTAAATATAATCATAAATTTACATGTTAATAGTTAGAACCATAAATAAATACTAAATAAAGATTAAGGTTTTAAATATAGAGAGGACATTTACCTTTCCCTATATTTAATAAACAGTTAAGTGATTAAATAGTCAACCAAATTCTATTTAACTTATATTTTTGAACGTTAATTTCAAAGTATATGTAACACCCTAAAAACCTCCCTGATTTAAATAGAGACTGAGAAAAAAGGAAGATAACGAAAAAAGAAAATAATCTTTAGTAATTTGAAAATATTGAAAGAATTTTGTTATCTTAAGAAAAAAAAGAAAGTTATTTTATTAGATGAAGTGATCATATTTTTTATTTCAAAATGTATTTTTGTTATTATTTTTAAAACCATTACATAAGTAATAATTTCAATAAAATGTAGTTCATGAATCAGATATTCTTTTGTTTGTTAGAATTGAAAACATTTGTTGTAATTTATACGTTCCCATGTAATGAACATTATCCAAAAGTAGAATTTCTCGAAATGCATAATTTAAATGTTCCAATTTTGTAATTTAAATTTTTTCTTGTCTTTTAAAAGGAACAACAAATCTAATTTGGTGATTTTGTGTGAGAGTATATCGTTAGATAAACGATTAAGGTTTCAGCTGCTTTTCCGTTGATCCTCACAGCCTTTGCTTTAGAGCCGAGTTATAGTGACCTGGTAGGCTCCGGTAACTTTTGTGTGGATTGTGGAAGGCTTAGATATTAGTGTTCAAAACTTATTGGCTAACCTGTTAATTTTTTCGTAAGTACAATATGCTTTTATTGTTTTTCTAGTTCTATATTGCAATAATTCTATGTAATAACTGGTCAACCTATGACGCATTTCGAGGAGTGTCCAATGCGGTATAACGCCATATTGGTTTAGTAATTTGCCCTACCGGCATTTGATTTTTTTTTAGCTCTAAGGTTGTTTCTGGATAAGCTCTAAGCTTGTTAAATCATTTTGAGAGATTTACTTCTAAGTTAAAAACTTATTTTTCAGTAAGTTATATTTAAAGTATTTTATTCATCCGTTATTTGAACTTATGGCCAGTTACCTCTCATACCCTTCATTAGTTAATTGAAGATTCATTATTCTCGAGGAATTGTGTATCTAAAATTTGTCAGTTACAACATTCAATTTTATTTTAACCAATATGATAGTTTTTCTTAATTGTATTGTGTTGTAATTTATGGATGCATGTTACCTGTTAAATTTACTTTTAGGTTACATAGGATTGCATATGTACGTCTTTTATCTGTTTTTAATCCTTCAAAGTTTAGTTGGGTTGTGATCTACAAATGTTTAATTGATAAAATTTTAACTCAAGGTTTCTTAGAGTAACATTAATATTTTGATTTTTTGTGGGCTATGTAAAATTCTTGTTAATTGGTGCAGTAATATTTTATGATAATTATATAAATTTTCAATAACTAATTTTATATTGATTGATAGGATGTTGTTTGTATAGATTTTTCATTTACTAAATTTTAGTACTATCACCTGTGTATGATTATACATTTATTTATTTTGTTTAATAGATTTGTCATTCTCAAGCAGTGTTTGGTTATATATTTCTATACATAGTTCACCAATTTTTTTAGTTCAAAAAGATTTGAAAGGGTAAATAATTTCTGTATATATCTTTATTCGAAACTATTCATGTGTTTAGCGGTCTTATACCATTGATAAGTTTAACAGGTTGATGAAAGGTGGGTGGTAACCAGTCAGAGAGAGAGAGGCCGATCATCGAACTCCCGTATTGATTTCTGGAGGTTTCAATTTTAAGAAAGCATTTTCCCCAGTTCAATTTTTTTAGATCAATGATAGCCTGTTCTATCTTTATTGTTATAATTGTGTATGAAACTTCATTTTACTTTCTGGACATTGGCTGTGGTCTTTAGAGCTGCCAGGGTCCAATTGTGCAACGCTTACGACGTTGCTACGTGCCAAAGTCGCCGCGTTGCCAAGGGTGGGAGGGGGGTTAAGGATAAGCTAGTGGGGGACAACGAGGTGTACCATCATCGATCCGGAGGCGGCCTCGCGCCTGCGCAGTCTTTGCCACCCTCTCCGTACTACGTCTTAGACCATGTCAATTCTCCCAGTGTCTTTCTAGAATAAATCAGAATTTTGATTTTTTTATTTTATTACAATCTGTATATTGTATATTAACTGGTAGCAATAGCCAGCGGCAATAGTGTTAGTGCGTTTTAATTGTTATCCGGAAAGGTGTAATTTTCGGAAGTCTTGTGGTCTTCCCATTTCGTTCGCCTAGTCCACCTTTAACTAAAAAAAGGTAAGTTTGTTGGAATGCTGTAGTGAGCTCATCTCTCCCTCTCTTAGCAACGTCTTGCCCAATTTTAGACAATCTGTGTCTGCCGCAGTCCCTGAGAGCCTATTTTTAATGAACTTTCTTTTACTCATTCTATAGTATCCATGTTATATAGTAAAATGCTTTTCAAGGCCATTGTGTCAATGACCTATTAAGATTAGAACAGAATTTTTAACATCATCTGTTGTTTAAAAAGAATTGTATGCCCCTAAAAGCAGTATATATAATTTTATTTTGGATAAGATAATTTACCAATTCTCTTAAAGTACTTGATGTTATAACTTTCACACCAAATGAGAAAGGTCTTAGTTGTACTATGACTCATTCCAATGTTCCATCTTTTTATGTTTTCTTCCTTATTTAAATTGGTCCTTATTTTACTGAAAAGAAATTTCATCAGGTAATAGTGATTATTGTATAATTATCAATTGTAATTACCTCAATTATATGGAGTTACATTTTCTTTTTCTGCTTTAATCCAGGTAGAAATTCTTGAAAATTTCATGTAGCTGCTTCCAAATGAACCAAGTGTAAATCCATATTATTTAAGAATAAGTTTAATTGCAACTTTTATTCAGCTGGAATTGATTTTCTTTGTAGGGTTCGTCATGTCGGTGGACAAAGAGGAGCTAGTTCAGAGGGCGAAGCTGGCTGAACAAGCTGAACGATATGATGACATGGCATCAACCATGAAATCCGTAACTGAGACAGGAGTGGAACTTTCGAACGAAGAACGGAATCTCCTCTCAGTCGCCTACAAAAATGTTGTAGGAGCCCGGCGGTCCTCTTGGAGGGTAATTTCATCCATTGAACAGAAAACCGAAGGCTCAGAAAGAAAACAACAGATGGCTAGGGAGTATAGAGAAAAGGTCGAAAAAGAACTGAGGGACATCTGCTACGATGTGTTGGTAAGTTATAATTTTTATTATTGTAGAGTTCTTTCTGATTGAACCTAATTAAAGGTTTTTGTTGCCAGAATCATGATGGTTATATTGGAAGTAAAAAAATATATAAGTAACTGATAAAATCTCTCAAAATTGATTTTTTATCTATCACATTTCAATTATAATTATTATTATATGTCTGAACTACATTTATACATAGTAGTATTTGCATCTATTTTCATTCTTTCTTATTTTTACTTGCCAATGTGAATATATATTTTTTTACTTATATTCACTCTTCAGTTTTAGCAATGAATATGGGCTTCTTTATAACTTCTGATAATTTGCTTTATTTGTTTCTTTTTATGTATTAATATATGGGTGTTGGTAATTAATGTTTTTCTAATTGAAATAGCAGATCTAGTAAATATAGTTTTAAAAAGCCTTATATAGATAGATATCTCATTTATTAAGGACAAATTCTTTAACTTTTCCTTCTTTATTTTTTTAATATGAGGACAACAGTTTAGATTCTTTCTAAGAATAACCTCATTGGAGTGTACTTATTTTCTCTTTTGACTTGTGGACCACGCCCATGCGATGGTCTCATTAGACAGCAATATAATGCTCTATCATTTTCTCATTTTTTAATTAAATTTTTTAAAAATCCGTTCCAGTATTAAGGTATATATCTTTTACATATTTTCTTTCCCTATTTTTGAAGTAGTAGTTTTACGGTGGGTGTATAACGTCACATGAATCGATTGGAATCGTTCCAAATGTTGAGCTTGAAAGAAAAATTTTCATTTTCATTATTCGATTTGTTATATGTAATTGATTTTTCTGTTGAATACCTAATACTGTCTAATCAGTTTACAAATTAATATTTTTTCTGATAAATCTGCGTATGATTAGATTCACGTGGTGATCGTTTTATCAGTGCGTTGTACAAGTGATACTGAGATTGTTTTTCTAGTAACCTTAAAATTGCACATTCCTTTCACAGTCCTTGTTATTATTTAACTGTAACTTCGAATTTGTAATCTTTAAAAGATCGATTTGTTAGTTGCGAGTTCTGAATACTAAATAGTTACTTTAATATTGTTTTAGCGGAGAACTAATTTTTTTTTTTTAATGCAATGCGGATTATTATTAAATCGTCAAATTATTTAAAACGTTGGGTAATCACCTTCAAATAAATTTAGATATTATTGAAGAATATTGACCTTCTTAGAATTGTATTTTATAAACTTGAGCGTTTTCTTGAAATTGAACTAATCTGTCCGTTATTTGCTTTTCTTACTTTTTGTAAAAACAATCTCAAAAACTTTTTCCAACATATCTATTAAAAATTTTATCTTTATAACAATTTTTTAGTACAAAATATAATAATTCATGTATTGTTTATTAATATTTTTTTATTGATTTATTTTTATTGTACAAAACCAGTCCCATTGTTAATTGAATTAGCCAAGAAATTATTGTAAGGATTAATTTATTTCAAGAAATGGTTGCTGCTAACTTCATAAGTTATATACTATATTTCATTCTTAAGTGAAATATCTGTGATAAGGGGGTGTAAAATGTATCTAACAGGAAACGTGTTGACAAAGGGAGAAGCAGGAAGGGGAGTTACCTGGACAATAGGGTGTATTCTGGGTAATATAGCTGGCAGCTGGTATATCTGTAACGTTTTCTCTTATCAGGTATTTCATTCCGCTATATCATTTACGAACCACTTTCATTATAATTTGACATTGTGAATGGAAACAGTGTGTTACATAATATATATAGCTTGCCGGGAGAACCGTGGATTCACAGAATTTTAAGTCGCCCTCATTTGGTCCATTCGCCAACCGTCATTGATTAAAGATTTATCAGTTACGGCTGCGCGTTCACGAGCTCCGTACTACTTGATAACGTATACGACGAGCACATGTTTTGTTCGTGCTACTTCCTACCTGTATTTTTTCGATTGAATTTGGCATATTGTACAGAATCAATAAGATAAATATATGTTGCTCTGCCACACTTCTCTTGTCCCAGATATGGCTTTGGTCTGAGCTCATTAAAAAGGTTCATAGATGTCCTAAAATATACATGGCGACGAGTGTGAATGGCCTACGGAATGGGCTGTTGGTGCCTGGCATCCGACCGAAGGCCGCTTAGTCCATCGGCCTTTTTGGGAAAAATGCTGCCTTGACGTAGGGTCGTTCTTTTTTCCTTTTTTTTTTTTTTTATAAATAAGAGAATTGATCACGTCCAATTTTTTTTAAGTGTAATAAATCTACTAATTCATATCTCTGATAAAGACTGTTAGAAACAAATATTTCAGATTCATTGAGTTTCTTCTACCTGATATTCATGTATTTTTAAATGTGACGTTTTTTTATTTAGGTGATGATACATTTGTTGAATGCTCTCTCGACCAGTGTAGAGTAAACTCGACATTTTTTTAGCCCTAAGGTTTTCTATTTTCCAATTTAATAGAGGAATGTAGTAATGTTTAAGCGGATTTGGAACCGTTTGTACAGGTTCCTAATTAGTTTTATAAAATTAAACGCATTCCTTAGTAGACGTTGACAGCTTTCACCTCGGTTCTAGAACATTCTGTCCATACCTCGCCCGAACATCTGGCAAGCTATCTTTTATCGATCTTACTATTCATCTCAAATGATGCACTATTAGTTAGTTACCCATCGGTGGTAGCTATGATGAATGAGGTATGAACAACGGAAGCGGTGGACGGTAAACGCTTGGGAATGCTAGGAGTGAAGTAAGACCGGATGGCTGTGACTCACGCTGACGCCTTGCCCCAACATGGACCTGTCCAGGCGGCACCGTTACTTCTTGCCGGCGAATCGCATTCTCTTGGCCCTCCGATCTTCGATTGTCCTCATTTATTTGCCTAGTTTCTTATGTGTCTCCTGCATTATTGGCTGTGGCTAAAACCAGGTCAAAGGGATTTTTCGATTCAATTTTACATACATGAACTCTTTATTTATAGCTCCGTTTCTGTGTCATATGCAATTCTACTCAAGTGTGCATTCTTGTATTTATTTTTCTACTTTTTGAACTTGTTAGTGGTTTTATTAGTTATGCACCTGATAATCAAGTGTTTTAATTTTTGTTTCTGTAAAATTTCTTTCCATTTTATTGAATTGAACTGTAGGCTATTTCTTACTTAATCCTCTTGATCCTTATACCTGACGGAAAAGAAAACTAAGTCATTCATTCTATAGTTCCTCAAAATCCTTTCGAAAAGTTTTAATTCCGTTCGCTCAACGGATTCTCATTTTTTTTTTAAATTAAGAACTTGTAGCACGGAAATCGGTTTCGGTCGATTTTTCTCACCCTTGTGTCATTGTTACCAAAATGGCCATTATAAAATTCGTGACTGTATTGGTCACGCCCAACCTCTTTATATGGATAATCATTATGTAAATGTGTTATGTAATCATTAAGATTACATTGGATCATGGCTACTGATAATGGTTTTAATGTACTGATTTTCCCTTATCAAGATATGTCATTAATATTATCGAATGAAATACCAATGGTATTTTGTACCTCTAAGTATAAGTAACTTGCTATATCACCAAAGATCGTATTAATTTTATTTTAGTACACCCTGGATCCAATGAAAATTTCATGCTATTAAATTCTGTGAAACTTAATTTTTGCATAATCGTTTTCCTTAGAAAATGCTTCTTATCGCATAACACTTAAATTTGTTTGTCAGTTTTGAATCAGATATTTCATTTCGTTTAGGTATTAGTAAGTTAAAAATAAGTGAAAACTTGTGACGTTTTTAATTAGTTTAACATCCACTGACAATGTGTATTCTTTATCTATTATATATTGAAACACCATGATAAATTTTATCTGATAAACACATTTGGATTTTGGATATTGTCTTGTAGTAAACTGGTAGTGGCTATACCAGAAGTCCATGACGAATTTGATAGAGACACATCTATCATGTAATCTTGTATGCACTCATTACCTTAATATATTCATCCTAATACTGGGCATTCTCTCCCAAGTCCGGAAAAGCAATAACCTTTATGAGGCAAGCGGTGTGAGTGTGTGTCACGCGTGCTTGTTTGAATTAATTATCGAAGTAACGTCATTTGAAATTATTTTAACGTGCTGGATCGCCAAAAACATAACCTATGCCTATTCACATTCCTTATGTTAAAATATTAATTTATTAAATACAATTTTTAAAATTACAGTTGTCTTCTATAGTTAGTGTGTCTGGTCATAGACTGTCGTGGTGTGTTAATAATTGGTCTCGTTCATTACCGGCATAGTACAGTTATATCATCCTTCGTGTTCTTTATTTAACAATCTTAAAAAGCGTAGTGATCAAGGTAGATTTACAGCACATATTGATCCTCTTGGGGCGTGGGAGTCTTGGCACGATGTTCCCGTTTTAATTTTATCAAATGATGAAACAGTTTTCAATAATTGTTGGACGAAAGGAGTATTGTTGGATCGGTGGAGAGGCCTGATGGAAAAGCCCGTTGGACAATAAAGCTTTGTGCTGTGACCTGCATCTAATACGGCAGGCCTGCAAACCCCTCCCTCAGCCGCAGCGCGTACCGTGGGAAATGAAGAGTTTCCTCAATTAACGATGAGTAAAGAATGCTGCTCCGGGAGGCTACTGGACTCGTGATATTGTGTGTATTTGGTGGGGGTGGTAAAAATAGCCGTGAATTAATACACCGTCGGGACAGCTGGTAGAGAAGAGTAAGGCTTGCTCTTATGATTACATAGGCCGTGTATTTCTGATATCTTGTGATGCCAATATACATAAACTTTTTTTTTACTTTGATTTACATTTTTATAATAATTAAATCCTATAAATATTTAGCATTCGCAATCAAAACTCTACTATTTCGTCATACAATCATGTAGTGTTACAGCAAGGCTAAGTTTTTTTCATAGATTATTGTGATTCCTGCTTCATTTTTTATTGATTTCTTTTAAATAAATAATACAACAATACATATATTATATTTTTTGGGAAACTTGCAAAATACAGAATTAGATCGTCTATGCAACATATATAATTAAGAATTTTATGCGAAATTCATTATCTTTATGATTGTAATATATTCATTGTTAAATTAAAATTTTTGAACCTTATGGAAACAAATTTTCCATCCGGACTATCTTCTTCCAATATATTTTATTAAAGTTTCAGTTGATTTGCTATTGGGTATTTGGGTTGAAATATGGTTTTATTACATTATTTGGGGTGATGACTTTAATAGAGTCAATTCGTTAAATTCTTTTTTTTTAAGATTTATAAAATGTAATATTGTTCCTGCTTACGAGGACATTTTATTACATATTATCATGGACTTGGAAAAATAATGACATTTAATTAACTTATTTTTCAATTTTTTTTTTATCCCCATTTAAACATAACACTTCAAGCCGTGTGTATTCGTGCTTGGTTTTGAAATTGTGTGAAGCAGAATGGTAAAAATTCGGGTCGGGGGTTTGGTTCAGGTAGACAAGCCCTCCCTTGATGGCTGCAATGGGAAGATAACGAACCCGAGCTGACAGAAACAGGAATATGTGAAAGAGATAGTGATCGATCAACCAGCCAAGGTTACTGGGAGAGGAACTTAACCTGGAATTTCTCTTCTAGTCCATTTTTCGGGTTGGCCGGTTTAATTTATTGTAATGGAAAATTGCATTATAAATATATACTACTTGTCAAAACTCGTTATCGTGTTTACGTATAATATACTGTAACCTATATGCAGGTTTCTATTAATCGATTATTTTGTAGGAGGTTCAAAAATTTTTTCATTAGTGGTACGATATAAAAAATGTAGTATTTTTTCGAGATTAGAGATACCTTGTCTTATAATACATTTTGTTTTGGAGTGATTGGCATCAACAATAGTTTGTTACTTAGTCTTGAATCATAAAAACTTTTACTTCAAATTTATGGTATGGAGGAATATTTTTATAATAGTAACTGGAATTACCAACAACGCCTATCTCGTAGATATAAGCCCCCCTGAGGAAGACCTGTTATGCGAGTTGAAACGCGTTCCGTAGATAAATAGTTTTCTACTATTTTACTTATTTATTTTATTAGACTCCTTTGACTACTACCTGAATTATCTTATCCTTTGACAATTATTTTCTATTTTTGAGCTTGTCCGTTGAAATGAAACTATCAATTTAGCATTCAATAAATAGTGAAGCATTAATTTTTTTAACGAAATGTACTATACCGAACAAGGTATTGTCTAGTTCGTTATTCTGTTGTTCACAACTTGATTGAAATGAACTATTTTCATTATCAAGATATAATTGATTGGCTTGATTTTGAAGACAATAACAGTTCTGTGCTAAATGCTCCTTTATCTTTCTATCAATTAAAAATAAAATCAACTAACGGATAAGCAGAATTCTGGAATAATTGAATTGAGATTTTCAAGAATCCCCACTCATCCTGCGGTAAAAAGAAATGTTATCTAGCAATCCTCAAGTTTGGTAAAACAAAATAACATATTTAGCATAGACAAATATTAAAAACCTAAGATTAAATTAAATCATTTCTCTGATTTTTTAATCATTTGATTCAACTTCTCGTGTATTATATATTAGTTTAATTAATGTTTAGGTGTTATTTTTTACATTCCAGACTCACCGACGAAGTCTCCGCCTACATTTTAACCTATTTTCTGACGGATATCCAATGTTATCTGTAAATCAAATTTTTCTTAATTCAATTTATTTTATATTATTCAAATGAGACCTGCCAATTATGCAAAAGATATAAGATTAAATAAATATAAAAATTAAATATTTATAAAAAAAAAAACCGATGGGATGTACGTATTGTGGCTGTAGTAGGAGAGTATCGAGTTGGTCGGGACCTGCGCATGGCGGCAGGGGTGGGGCCAGTATTGACTCATTGATCTTCCTCTCTCGGATCTGGGTTCTCGTGTAAATGCCAAATTGTTAGTCATTTACTTGGAAAAGTCCATTCTTTAAAACGGTTTACCAGCTTTATATATAGAAATAACGTACTTAAATAAATTGAAGAATAAATATTCATCCTTTATATAAAGAGGCGGTTCATTTCTATTTATAATTCTAGACGGATTTGCCGAATCAATATTGTTTAAATCAACATTTACGAAGATTCTTATATGAAATCTGTTGTATGCAAATTCATAATGTAAGGATTAACAAAAGTTAATGAATGATTTCCTTGAGATAAGGATATTTCATTATTCATTCAGGATGACCGTGAACAATTTTAATGCCGAATTCTTTGTCATGTCCGGAGGTGTTTACGTCTGAATCCCAGAGTTGGGCAAAACTTGTGACTCAAAATGTTTTTTAAATTAATATTTTGGATAAAAAAATCTTCCTTAGAAATAGTTTTATCTTTAAAATACTCTGTGTTACAAAAATATTTTAAATTAAAATACTTTTTTCTTTTCTTGAAATACAATATACAAATAATTTATTTCAAAATATATTTTAGGCATCCCTTAGGTATTATTAGGTATATTACCTCAGATAAATGGAAGATGATAAAATGAAATTAACATTTCTACAAAACTACATGTAGCTATCACTAGGAGAATTTTCTCTAAATCCATTGTGATCCTTACCTCATTTTTAAAAAATATTAGTATTGTTTTTGTGTAAGTAAATATTTTTAATAAAAGAAAAAAAAGTTTTACTGCAACTATATGAATATTGTTCCACCTAACGATTTTGAAGGGAAAAAAAAAAATTCTAAAACAAATTACACATGCAGAAATGTTTTTCATATATAAAGGACCAGACTTGCAATTTTTTTTATTAAATTAAATGTGATCCTTCTTATCATTCGGATGTCAAAAATTCTGTTTTAATGTAAAAAAAAAAAAATTATATTTTTTTGCCTCCCATCTCCCCTTAATGGTCATTCATTATGTTTTATGTTAAGTTTTCTAATGATAGTTAAATGAAGAGATCCCACATAAGCAAGCAATAGGCATAACCTTTGATCAGCAGCATTCTGTCCAGAGATATAATTGTATTAAATAGTAAATTACTATGTTCAAGTATTTAAATATATATGTATATACTTTTTCATATTTCTCTTAATGCACATGCGTTAGAGGTTCCTTCAAGTTGAAAAGATAATGGTTTAAAAAACAAAAAAGTCTTCAAGTAGTTCTTTGGAAGCTCAGCTAGTATTATTTTAACACAAGTTATATTCTGGCCTGGTCGGGTAGACTTTTATTTTGTGGTGGCACCATGAAATGAAAGCTCAAGCCTCCCACTCCAGTTAAAATAAATTGGTTACATGTTAATGATTCTTTAGTAAATGTATCTACATTGTATCTAGAAAAGGTTTAGTTGTAATAAAATTTCTCAACTCTGATTGTAACATGTGGTTCTAAATTGGATCTTTTATGTGTAATTATTGCTTCTTTGAAAGATTAGATGTGGGTTTTTTGTTTTTTTTTAATATAGCCAAAATTTAGTGTATGTTGGCATTACTACAAAGTCAGTTTATTGTTGTAACAGTTAGTTTATCATAAAGTTCCTAACTTTTAATTAAACCACTAACAAGTTTTTGTTGAAAGGGTTTACTTTGTATGGATGTCACTTTTTTTTTTTCATTAACTTTCATATTTAACAAATATTTGGGACGTTAAATTTAAATAAATCATACCAAACCTATTTTAAAGTATTTTTAAAGATAATTTTCAAAAGAGTTTAATAAAAAAAATGATGGACCCAAGACTCATAACCATATTAATTTATTAAATTGCCCCATACTTATATATTTATTCAACCAACTACAAATAGTAATGATATTACTTGGTAATAATACAAATTAGAATTTTAAAACTTCTATTGGAAAATTGCTGTAATGAAAAATTACTGGGATATATCCAAAACCACAATTTTATGTAATTTAAATATTTCATGCCCTTAATTTGTTCAAATTTTGTTCAGTATACGACTCCACATATAGATTTCTTTAAAATATTAACTTGAAATATTTTTAAAATCCTGACTGTTCTGTTTCTATTATTAAGTTCACCTAGTATCAGCCAAATATTAATTTATAAGGATTCAAATACTATTAGTTGTGTTGGTAAGAAAATATCGATTAAAATTATTTATTTTTACAATTTAAATGAATAAATCATACTAAACCTATTTTAAAATATTTTTAAAGATAATTTTCAAAAGAGTTAACAAAAAAAATGATGGACCCAAGACTCATATTAATTTATTAAATTGCCTTGCCCCATACTTATATATTTATGCTATATCTATTTGTAGCAATTAATTTATTTCTTGAATGTTTTGTAGGGCCTGTTGGACAGGTTCCTGATCCCCAAAGCCAGCAATGCAGAAAGTAAAGTATTTTACTTAAAAATGAAAGGAGATTACTACAGGTACCTTGCTGAAGTAGCAACAGGAGATACAAGGAACAGTGAGTTAATGTGTTGTTTAGTTAAAGGATCATATCCTGTTTTCTGCATTTATTCATATTAGACATCCAGAATGAAACTCGAGGTCCCGATAATACAGTTTTTAGAAAAGCGAAGGAATTTTACACTTGTTTAGTCATTGAATTTTTTAATTGTATTCATTTTCCTGTTAAGAATTGAAATTTAAAATAGCTTTAATATTTAAAGATTGTTTATGTTTTAACCCTTTTATTCTGGATGTGCGATATAAAGTCCAAACTTCGTAAAATTACTAATATGGGGACAACAAGTAGTCGTATTATCAAATATTCTAGACTACTTGGGGTGCAATTTAAACAATCAAAAAATAAGGAATGAAGGGCAAACTAGATTACTTTCTATTATTTTTGGTGTTATGTCCTCTTGTGAGATTGTTATATGTTGTACATAGACCAGTTAATTGCAACAAGTGTCTGTTTTAAAGATGAGATAAGGGTGGGGCTACCCTAGGGTAGAGAAGGTGGTTTTTTATACCATTTCCAATTTTAATGTATAAATTATAAATTTTAACCAAATGTTAAAATATGTAAGGCATTTTATAAGTAAATTAAATTTCATTTACATATTTTTTATACATCTTTTTATTTGTTTCTTCTTGCTTAGTGAAGGCGACACCTTCCTTCTATACTCTCTAGCTAAGGCTAGATGAACTCACCAAAAAGATGACAATTTTCAAATTTGATATCGTTTTTACTTTGCATAATTGTTGCTTTATGAAGTATTTTTAATCCAGTTATAAAAGATTTTTAAAACACCAGGAAGTCTTTCCCTTTTTTTGCCCAAGTACTGGCTCATTGAATGTTGATATATGAAATATCTTTTTAATACGCTGCGCTCACTAAAAAGTTAAGACTGCTCTGGAATACCCTCAAAACATCCCAGAGAACGTTTCTTTCTACATCCAACATTACATCAAATAGAGGATGATAATGAAGATAACTTTTATACCTATAAACAGAGAACAGGCCTTAAAATATTCCGCAATTCATTTGATTACTTTGCTGTAATATTTTTCTTAACATTTGTGAATAAAATACCTTAAAATCGGTTTATGTATTTAACTTAAAAATATATAAAGATATCCATAAATTAAAGATAAATTGCTTATTACATTATAAAGTCAAGTTTATTACTATTAAAGCAGTTACTGATTTTATGTTTTGTATTTTATTTATTTTGTTAGGGATCGTTAAATCCCTAATTTTGGTTTATTATTTTCATTAATGAACTGTTAAACTAAAGTCAACCAACAGTAATAATAAAATTTTTATTTTAAATACCGGAGCTTAGCAAAAAAAATAAATAAATAAAAACTAATGCCTTCTTAACTTTTGAAATTTTATGTTATAAGATACTTGGAATTGAGAAACATACCATATATTTTATTATTTAATATTTTCTGTTATAATAAATTTATATTGATTAGTTTGTTATTAACTTCTTCATAACCAATTTTGTATTAATTTCTCCTCAGTCTGAGTTTAATCTTGAAATGGAATTGGTTTAGCTATCAAATATACATTATTACTACTTATTTTTATACTTTATTCCTTGTGAATTTTTATTTTCCTCTGACTTCTCGATCTTGTTTAGCTGTTGTGGACGACTCACAAAAGGCTTATCAAGATGCCTTTGAAATAAGTAAGTCGAAGATGCAGCCAACACATCCCATTAGGCTGGGTCTCGCTTTGAATTTCTCCGTTTTCTATTACGAGATCCTCAACTCACCTGACAAAGCTTGTCAGCTTGCGAAACAGGTCTTTTTTAACATATATATATTTTTTAAATTTACAAATGAGGACGCAACAGCGGAGCATCCAGCTTGATTACTCTCATTACGTCTAAAAAATAAAGTAAGAAGAGAGCAAAAAAAAAAAAACATTCATTTTGAGTCATTTAAGTAAAGTTTTCTGGTAGAAATTAATTTTTTTTTTTTTGTTAATTAGTTTTATTTTATGTTTAAACAAGTATTTCTTAAATTTTTTTTTTCAATGACCTGCTCTTTCAGTTATTTTTTAACTTCTTATTTGACTGCCATATTTTCAGCTGTTGTAGAAGACTCTCAAAAAGCTTATCAAGAAGCATTTGATATAGCCAAATCTAAAATGCAACCGACTCATCCTATTAGGTTGGGCTTGGCATTAAATTTTTCTGTCTTCTACTATGAAATCATCAACTCTCAAGGGCGTGCTTGCCACCTAGCGAAACAGGTAAACAACATGAGCAGGATACCTTCTTATTCCCTCCTCTAAATTTTACCAGGTTTCTGATTGTTTTGTTTTGTAACTAACTTTTAATCTCAAATTATATGTGATTTTTCCTAAAATAAATGTTCTAAAAAAAGAATAATAAACCTTTAACTCACATTTTTGTGATGGTTTATCAAGACTAGAATAGGCTAGCTTGTTTGACATTAGTACAATTTTATTTTTTAGCTTTTTCCTGAATTAAAAATACTATATTAAGAGATATAAAAATTATTATTTACGAAAATGTCTAATTATATATAAAAATAAAATTATATATATAATTTCTCATATATCTTACCATCTAAAAATGTGTATCACATATAATTTGATTGAAAACTTTTATGTGTGTAAAAAGCAAACCACAACCACTAATCTGCTCATGTTGTTTTGTTTCTTCTACCAGTTGTTATATTTATGATGGATGCTGCGCTGTTGCTAACCCTTAGATGATCTCTTTTTATTGCATTATCATTTTGTTTAGTTAAAAACTAGATCTAGAAGTACAATAGTTCATTAACCAAAGTTAGTATAGTGACGATAGCAGGTAAATGACAAAATAAACAAGTTGTCTTAGTTAGGCATTTATGATCTAACTCTTCACTTTTTTATTTATATAATATAATAATGTACATTCTGTCATACTAAATGTTTATCTAAAAATACAACAATTTTTAATATAAGTCTTCTGACTATGTTTAATTAATTACGAAAACCTGCACGCATTATTTAAATTTTCTTTTTAAAAATAAATTTTAAGCAGGAATTTAAAAAAATAAGGACTATTGGACCAAACCTGATGTATTTATCGTAAAACTTTTGAAAATTGATTTATTTGTTATATCAGGTAAGTTAAGTTGGTGGTAAGTGCACTAGAGGGAAACATTTTTCAAATTTTCTCTGTTGGTAGAGCTTCTAATCTATCCTAATTTAAAGTAAATAGGATGAATTTCCTTAAAATTACTATAGACTCAGGAAAACTAATGCGATAAAAATCCCTACTTATGCACTTAACCTGACTTTTCTTTTAGTTTTAAGAATAATTCTGCACTGATGAATTTGTAGAATTTTACTTGGGTTTATCTATTTTATATAAATTATTCCAATAAACATGTTTTCTTAAACTCAGTATTGTAAGTTTCAATAAGTGTTTTTTTTTACTTATTTAGTCAATTTTCAAAACATAATGATCTTCATTTTTCCTATTAATGCTATACAGTTGTCAGTTCTAAATATGACATTTATTGTTTTGAATGTGTATTTTTCTTATACTAGGAAATAATTAGTATATTATTTTTTAAAGAATATTCAACGTTATTTGTTTAACTTTTTCTTGTTTGTTGGAGTAAAGTAATAAGTATTATATAATACCTTACTGTAAGAAATCTGTAAACATTATTTTAACAAATTCAGATTCTGAACTAGTAGAAGGCTTTTAAAATCATTTATAGGGCCTACATAAACCTTTTTTTTACTTAACAATATTTATAAAAATTAGATTTTAAAAGGTGGTAAATTATAATGATTGATTTTTTAATATTTGGTTTTGTTTAACTAGGCTTTCGATGATGCGATTGCTGAACTTGATACCCTCAATGAGGATTCCTATAAGGATTCAACACTTATCATGCAGCTTCTGCGAGATAACCTTACCTTGTGGACCTCAGACACCCAGGGTGATGGTGATGAGCCCCAGGAAGGTGGCGACAACTAAACCAACTTTCCCTTTTTCCCCTTTCCTCCAAGCCCATCCACCTCCAGCCACCCCACTTTATATACTATTACCCTCATTGTAAAAAAAAATCTTGTATTCACCACATCTCACCAATATCTGAGTGTGTGTTTATATATATACACTTGTGTATATGTATACACATACACATACATATGATATACATACAAAAAGTATTTAAAAACAAAAAAAAAAAAGAGAAAAAAAAAGCAGCGTATACAAACCTATGCCAAGCACCATTTGTTTTCATTCATGTATATATTATATATATATTATCAAAATTTTCCTGTTAATAATGCTTTACACACTTATCTTGATTTCTTTATACTTGTTTTTATATAGTATGGTAATACATACCCACACATATATATATATTTAAAAATTGTTTAATTTTTGTTTGTATTTTTTATATGTATACATACATATATAATTAAAAGAAAAGCTTAGGATTATAGATTATATTGTAAGTTAATTTTTATTATGTTCCCTTCTTATTTTTTTCTTTTTGTGGTGCCAAAATGTGTAATTAGCTAACAAAAAACCGATTCATGGGCATAGTTTTTGTACGTTGATGCTTTTTCTATGAATATATATGTTCTGTCTCCTATTGTTCGGCTTCAGACTGTTGATGTTTTATTAATGGAACTTGGAAATATTCACATATTCGCGAATACACATGATAATCACTCTTATTTCCTTTTGCTTCATGATAATGTACAAGAAATGTTTTTATTAATTATGAAAAATGTTGAAGTGATTGTGTTAAGGAAATAGAGAGCGCGAATTTTTTTATCAGGGTGTTTCTTGTCTGATATTTCAGTGGATGTGTACTGTGTCCATTTATCTCAGTTTTTGTTTTCTTGTTCTCAAGGAAAACTAATTCAGACTGAGATTTTATTTATATTTATCTTATGCAGTATACAATTAGAGGGTGAGAGCAATTACAGTTTTTCATAAAACAAAAAAAAAAAAACAAACAAAAATAACTTGTCATTTTGATGATCCAATAAACATAATAAAATAATTACTAGTTAATATCATTTTTATGATATGATAAAAAAAGATGTATTAATTGTAAAATATTTAATTTGTCAATTCACTTAATAGAATTACTTGGATCCATTTTTATTTTTCAGCTTTCACCATTGCTGTAATGTTATAAATGTGATCTATTCAAAGAAAATTTCCTTTGGAAATGTATTTTTTTTTTCTTTTTTTTTTTTGTTTAATTTACAGCATGTATGTTGCTGTCAATAACAATTGCCGTTGTTCAAACCTTCAAAGTCTTGATGTAGCAACAATTTTTTTATTAATAAAATTGGATTTAAAAATCTTGAAAGCGTTTGGGTCATGGTATGCCTGGGAGCAAATAATTACAGGATATATGTATATTTGTCGTTGTGCCCTTAAAAGCCAATGCACCAATCCCATTTCCCCCCACTCTCTTTGATTCAAAATTGTCTGTTTTTAGCTGTATACTTGTCATACATATTGTCATTTATGACTGGAGTCATAAACAAAAAAGAAAAAAAAATACTTTGATGTATTTAACGTGATTCTTTATATACATACATATATATATAAATATCTCTTTCTATTCTCTAAAACTTTGGAATTATAATTGTTAACTCCCAATGACTAAACCCTTGTTCATACAGGATTTTCTAAAGTTAACTTCTGTTCCTTCCTCGAGTTTATTATATTTAGAGTGCCTGTAGTGCCACTTGACTTTTAAAAATGAATGGAAATATAAATGATGTAGCAAATTCTAGTGTGCATGTCACGATTTTGCTCAAAATTAGTTTGTTCATTAGGGGGAAAAAAAATTGTAAGGAAGGAAGTATATTTTAGGAAATTCTGCATACTGGTCTGTTGTTAAAATGGGAATAAATGTCTTGTTTTTCTTTGGTGATTACATCATATATATGTAAGATACAAGGAAAAAAAAAACAAACAACAGCCTTAAACTCTGCAAGATAACAAGGTCATAGTTTTTCAAGAAACCTTAATAATTGTTGAAGTTCACTTTTATTTTGGTGACATCTTGAGTTAGTAGCTGGATGATGTAGCTTATACGAAATATTTTTATTTTTTTTAAAAAAAAGAAAAACTTAAGTGCTTTGTATTTATCTGTTACAAGATAACTGAAGGTATACCTTCACTGATTGGTTTACCTAAACGTTTCATTTTATGTCGATGGTTAATAAATTTTCGCAATAAAATAGACGCCTAACTTATATACTTGGTGCTACATACTTTATTTTTACCACTGTTCAGCTGAATATTAATTATTTCCATCTGCTCTAACTGGTTGAATCGCATGAAATGTCAATTTTCTGATAATGAGTCAACAAAACTTAGATCTAACATAAATTTTAGATGTAATTAAGGTATCCTTCATTCTTCTCACCAAGTTTTTCTATTGATTCAAGGAAAAATAAAAAAATAAAGCCCTGTTCATGAAAGTTGAAGGTGAAAGAAAATATATTCCTGTGTATCATTTTTTTTTTTTTTTTTCAAAAATTTTGTTTTCCTGATGGGTTTTGCCTTGTTCTTGAAACATCAATCCTGCTGGAAAATTTACCTGCTTAAATTTTAAAATTGTTCTAATATATTTGAAATTTATGACTAATTAACTGATTATTGAATCCATTTTGTATTTACTTCCTCTCTCTCACCCTTAAGATTGACCTTTCATGGGATTCAGCCAGCTAAATAATTTGTGTTTGTAAGTTTAGTGCACAAAGCAATCATATTTTTTGGTGCTTAAGGATTTTGTGATATTAATTTATTGTAGCTAAAACGAAATATCTGAGCATTTTCCAAAGTGAGAGCCTGGTCGATTGTTATCTTATACTTTAATTAAAACATCTGCAAAGTAAATGATTTCATGAGTAAATCATGAAATTCTGATTTAATTTCAACCTCTTGTAAAGGGTTATTTTTGTTTTTACCTGTCAGTATCTTTGAAAATGAATGTTTATATTTCTTGATAGGTAGTTAATATTTAGTAATTCTTATAGTGGTATAATTAATTTTCCAGCTGGTGGTTTTATGAATAAGTTCTTATTTTAGTTATGTAAATTTAATCTAAGAACAAGGGAATGCCACAACCCCCTCTTTAAATGAGGGGTAATAAATAAATCCTATATCATGCTTGAGGTTCTGCAATTAAGTATTCAAGTGGGGTTCTCAGATAGGCTGAGGCCCTGGCCTTATTTGATAGCTAATGAATTCACATTTGCACACCTTACATAGTCCTGTACACAAATACTTCTTGATGGTTAGTTTTTCCTTACAAAAAGGTAAAACTTGGATGTGTGAGGACTCAGGAGGTAATAGTCAGTTGAATATTAGATATTAACCTGGGCACAGATTCTAAATTTCACTTCGACATTTTAAAAATACTATTTGATAAGGATTTACTACCACCAGCATTAATTTAAAAACAAAATAGTAAACCAACTATCTTAACAATAACAGAATATTCTGCTGTGTAAAAACATTATTCTAATGATTAAACATCAAGATGTATATTGTAATTGGGTCCTTTATTTTAGAAAGGTATTTCAAAAATAGTGATTTATGCTTCTAAAAAGTTATGGGTATAATGTGAAGAATTATTTTTGCATGATAACATATTTAATTGGGAATTTCCAAGCATTCTAATTGTAATATACTTTTTTTGTACAACTCAAAATGTTATTATCATTTATTCCCTTTCTAAAATGAAAGATACAATTATTTAATTAATAATATTTTAAATTTCAATAAACAACAGACTAGGTTAAATGTCTAACAAAAATAAGGTTTAGTCCATGCACTTAATTGATTAGCAAGGATTTGTGAATAATACTGGTAAAGTCCTGTCTAATTACTCAAAACAGAAAATGAGTATCCAGGATAAATTGATAAGACTACAATTCTAGTAAATTGTCTTGAGACCTCTTGTCCCAGTTATTCTACACTTTGAGAACAAAATTCTTTTTTGCCCAAGGAATCCGTTTCTGTTGAGAAATATACCTAGAATGTTAAATTAGTTGTGGGACATTAAATTCCTTGAAAGTTATAAAAATGGGAGGTTTTGTCAAAATTAACAATTCTTGTGGAGAACAATCATGAAAGATGTTATGATAGTCAACTGTTGTTAAGGATTCCATCTAACGCCATGAGGTAAATTTGAAGTTATTTTTTAGCACTTGAGAAATGGAACAGCTTCGTGTAACCTGTTACCATTGGGTTCGAATAAGAAGTAGTAGCTTTTAACAGGCCTTGAATAAGGGTATTGCGTCATTGAAAGGATGTTATAGTGGCAGTGTTAGATGGTTCTGGCTCCAATTGAATATATATGAGGTACTCATACCAGAAGGCCTCTACAATGCGTGTTCATACCGATTAGGTAATCGTGAAGATGAATGGCCAGGAAGAGTCTTAGGGGAAAGAGCCGTAAGTACTCGAAGGATGGTGAATTCGCTCTACAGGGTTCGACCCTGCAAGTCCGATGGTACAAGACATCTTGCAGGAAAGAAATTTCGTTCTGCATAATTCAAGCCTGGAGTTACGAAGGGGGATGTAAGTCCGACGGGTACAAGCCGTAGGTCTTTACGAAATGAGAGAAGGTACAGTTAAGGACGGTGAGATTCAGAGAAGGCAGGGAGAATTAAAAGACAAATATACAATTCCAAGAATGTACAGACCCTCTATGTATATTATTACTCACTGTCTCCTAATTCCTTGAAGGAGAAATTCGCTCTGAAGTCTTCCAATTTTTGCCTGATCAAATCTCCGGGTTATTAAACGCCATCGAGAGATGCTACGTTTTTTTTTTAAAGTACACGAAATGAAAGTTTACTTAAATATATCCTAAAAATAAGATTTAAGAATGATTCCCACTAGCGCTATTGTCTTGACACAAGAAATATATTTTAATGAACATTTAGGTTTGATAAAGATCCAATTATTTCCAAGCTAGCCCTGGTCCACCAATTATTAGGCGAACCACCAAGCCAGAAACTAAATGAAGTCTGGTCCATCCGCACTCCTGACATGGATCAAAGGGATATATCCCGCGGAAAATTATTAATAAGTGCACTTTGAGTCACTGTTACTGTTTAGTTGCTTGTTAAAAGCTTTTAGCTGACACGCACAAATCAGAAAGACTTTAAGTTTTTTGCAGCCTTCCTATGGTCAGCGCACCACTGATGTACAGTAATGCTGAGTGGTGCATAATAAACCACTATTTTTTTTATTCATTATTTTTCAATTATTTCAATGTATTTAGTGAATCAAAAAAAGGTGCTTTGTCTATGGGCATTATTGAACTAGATATATTTAATTCGAGAGTGGTACACCCAGCTATATTTATCTCACAATCTAGTGTTCTAAAAAAAATTATTTTTGATTTTAGGCTGTATAATCCATTTTGTAAATAAATAACTACAGTAATAAATGCATTGAACGTATTATTTGATGTAAAATATAAAGGAATAACTGGATCCGACAGACCCACCTATCGCGGAACGGGTGGAGAACGATCTCAAGGACTAGAAAATGTCATTGCTAAACTTAAATAATTTCTTAATTAGATTTGTTTAATTTTAGTAGAATGAAAGTCTTTGTTTAAAAAAAAATTGTTTTCTGGGAATTATCAAGGATAAGAACTCTGTTAGCGCTCAATTTAAATCTCGTTAAATTGACAATAAAGTTTATAATATTTCAGCTACGAGTAATACTTAAACGCTAGAAATACCCGAGGGAGTAGTATCTCGAAGATCCATTGACAGAAATTAGTTAACAATTATTTCTAGGTACATCCAAATTTTAAACTATTTTCCATGAAATAATTTTTGAGATTTGCACATCCCTCTGATCATAATAGCTACTTCTTAAGTTTGCATTTTTGCATAACAGTAAAAGCAATGAGTACTTTTCCTAATCTTAATATCTTAAAATGCAGTAATTATATTTATTTGGACCTAGAAAATGGGTGTATGGTATATGTACTGATTTGCAACATTCTGCACATATGAGCCATTATGTAGTAAAACATGGTAATTGCAAAAATTAAAGCTTTTACAACGTTAAATTGTCTATTAATTAGAATTTTTACTAGATAGTCCGGTAGCGAACAATAAAGATGCAAAATAGAAAAACTATTTAATGGTTATATTTTACTATTGTGTATCTTTACTAATCGCTACCCAGACTATCCACCTACAATCTAATATGGTCAACAAATCTTCCAACACATTTTTTTACCTTCAACCAACAGTAACTTACTATATCTTCATATCAACATTATCATTTTAAGAACATGAATTTCCTAAATATTCTTTCAACAATTCATGAAATTAGCCTTAAATAAAGCTTTAAAGCCTTAAAAAATTCCAGTTACGATATTTTATGTTTGACCAAATGTATGTATTTTTGTGTTCTATTCCTAAATTTGTACTTGCTTAATTTACATTTAGTTAATTACTAAAATTAACCAAGGGGCATGTCTTAATAATATAAAATTGAGTCATTACATTATTGAATAATAATAATAATCTTTATTTATTCTGGGATTGATCCCTTTAGAATAATTTACAGGCGTCAAAATTAGGCTTTAGAGCCTTAAAGTAAATTACAAAATAGAGATAAAATTACAAGATGTCATAAAATAAAATAATACAATGAATTTAAAAAGATACAAATAAACAACAATAATTAACAGAATGTATAAAATAATGATAAAACAAATAAAATAAAACCACTTGTCATATCATAAAACATAAGATGAATTCTGATAATAAATAAAATGATAAAAATCAAATACAATGAAACTAAAAATTAATAAATGAAAAGATATAATTTCTGCTAATGTACATATTTACAATTATAAACGAAAATCTAAGACAAAATACAGAAAATATATAAAGCTTTTTTGAAACTTTCAATTGTTATTCTTCCGGGACAGAAGGTAGTCGAAGATACGGGATTTGAAGATTGGAAGGGTATTAGAACTACGAATAAAGGAGGGAATAGAATTCCAAGGGGAAGAGGAACGGATGAGGAAAGATCTAGCAAAGGCTGCGGTTCGATGGGTAGTTACATATCAGTCTGAAGGCCGTGAGCGGGTATTGCGAGAATGCACTGAGGACTTAAATTGAAGGATATCTGAGATGTACGATGAACAGCGGGATTGAATAACTTGATAGAGAAAGGGAGCAAGGAAATATTTACGACGGAAGGAGGGGTAAAGCTACTTCAACTCTTCATAAAATCAGGTGACAGAGGCATTCCTGGGAACTCCAAAGATGAATCATACAAAGTAATTATTTAACCGTTTTAATTTTGCTTCGAGATCCCCAGAGACACCCGCGTAAACCACACAGCAGTAGTCAAAGTGGGGGAATATTAAGGAAATAACCAGAAGCCTGCGGGTTTCAAAAGGAAGTAGGTGACGAAGATAATTTAAACGCTTCAGGGTGGAAAAGGTATGACGGGAAATATCGGAGACGTTGTTTTTCCAGGAGAGAATAGGAGAGAGGAGGATGAGGATAGTTAGGTTTTGGCAGTTTGGAGGTCGTGGGTTATTTTAAGGAGAGAAACTTCTTGGAAGTTTGAGAGTTAGTTTTGAACAATGCGTTCTAGCGGTTTTGAAAGGTTGGAAATGAGAGAAATAGGGCGGAAGTCATTAGGTGAAGAATGATTTGGGATTTTATTTAATGGTCGAACTAAAGCGGTTTTCCAATGAGAAGGAAATGTGGCATTTTGCCAGGAAAAATTGTATATAAGATAAAGTACGGGAATAAGGACTGGGAGGCAGGATTTAATAACTTTAACAGGAATGTTCTCCGGTCCATGGTCATTGGTATGGGATCTTTATATCTCTTCTGATATAATGATGATACAGATCTTCTGAATATTGTTAGAAAATAGGAAACCAAAAATTTAAACCATTATGTAAAGTATATTAAAATATATGTTATTGACCCCTTTATTAGAACTAGTATTCTAAATAATATTGCTCTTCAAGACTTTATTTGTACATAATAGACCCGGCAATGCTTTGCAATTGCTAGATTTAGGGATGTAGATAGATTAATTGAAAGTCTGATATAAATTAAGTTATTTACACATTGGATTAATGTTTCAATTAATTGATTATTATATCTATTTAGTTTCTAGCAGTAAATAGCATTACTGAACAAAAATATTTGGTAAAAAAATAGAAGTAACTTCAACACAGCACAACCAATTTACACGTAACTTGAGAATGATTTAGGGTTCTATAAACTGCACCAATGGTACAACCTGGATCTAATTAAACAAATTAGGCCCGAAGGTATAAAATAAAATGTCTGAAAATTTTTTCTTTATTTGATAGCAATATTTCGCCTCGTGTATGGGCATTAAGTTTAAATGATGTTAATGTAGGTTAAAAGAGCTGACGCTCAGCTTTCGAAGGTGTGCAGCTTTCCAGCTATAATAAAAAATAAACAAAATTCAAAGAGAACTTGCCTAATTATACACTTTTTGTTTTTAAAAATATGCATTAAAGTTCAATAGGCTGTATCTTAGGCTAATAATTATCCGAATTCAATGATTTTTTTGCAGGAAATTTAATCACCAAACGAATAACACTCAAATATGAAAAAAAAATAGTAAAGATTAACTGTGAAACAAATCGTATACTTTTTTAGTATACTACCAAAAACGTTTGAACTTGAAACTTTTTTTCTATTTTTTTATTTTAATTCGTTCTATTATCAATAATACTGGTCCCATTTAGTTGATTTTTTTTTACTCCTTTGAGATAATTTATTTGTGCATGATGTTGACATATATATAAAATATGAATATATAATATATAAAATATGAATAGTCCTTATATAACCTCACTGTTCTTCAATGTGAGCGATATTGAAACAATTTGGACAGACTATCAAAGTGCTGTAAAAGATTATTTTTATAATTAAATAAATCAGAACCGTAGATATAAAATAAATTATTTGAAAAGTTTTTCTTAATTTACTAATACTTCGACTTTATAAGGTAGTATAAAATTAAATCTAAATTTTGCTAATGTAGCTTAAAAACTCAGACATACAGCTTTCCAACTGTTGTATTAACGTTGAAATTGGATAAAATGGGTCGGAGTTATGAACGATCAAAAGAACAATGATCAGTTAAAGAAAAAGAAATCCTCCAGATAAATCAAGGTTAAAAGTTTCTAATTTTTAATTTCTTTGAAAAATGGTATTTAAAAGTTTCAAACGACGCTATAAACGAAAATGATTTTCTTTTTTATAAAACAATTTTCCCCCCTACTATACTGAAATCCTCATTGCGTTTTTAAAATTTTTATTGAGTATAAAATTATTTAATAGACTCAGTAATTCGATAAATAGTAAGAGACAATAATCTTCATTCAAAACTTCTGACAATTCATAACTTTCGCTGTTTCAAATAGGGAGGGAAAAAATGGAACGTTGCGTTAACCCGGTTTGTGAGTCCTTTTTCAAAGACTGATACTGTTTTGATAGTCAGCAAACGGTTCCGAGCTTATTCGGTCCCTTGGAACAGAGTTCTGTACAGTCAGAGAAATGGCGCTGGCCTCTATGGAACACCAAAACGGTGTTGCGCATGCTCCTGGCAGTTAGCTGACTGTCAAACCGGTTCTTGGAACAAATATTATTTAAAGAACTTCAATAAAAATGGAATAGTTTTGACAATCTTACAATTTCATTGCCGTCAAGATTATTGATACAATTTTCCCCTCAGACAGTTAATATCGAATATTAAAGAAATTGACAATAACATTGACCGTGGGCTGTCCCAACATCCAGTGGAATAAAAACAAATAATTAATAACAAAAAACATTAATACGTTTGAACGTTGTAAACTATTTTTGTTTCTCCTTTGACCGCAACCCTGACCATCTTCCTATACATAAATACGTTTGTATTTATGTTCTATGGCCGCATCCCCAATTATCTTCTCCTCATATAACAAATTAAAGATTTGTTGTCATTCGATTTGTTATTTAATGCTGTTTAATTTCTTATTCATAACTGTTTCGCTAGGATGTACTGTTTAGGAACTATCGGCAAAAGAACAAAAAAAAAACCTAATTCGTCAATTCATTATATAAATTAACTAATTAGAAAGAATTTTAGAACCACCAGATATGCTTTTCCTTATTAAGTATGATAGAAACTATTTAAAATTTGTTGCTGATGTATGTTCTATGAATGGATTTTATGCATTAGGCTTCTGTGCTTATATAATGATAAAGGTCTCCCTCATACATGTCAATATTATTACTGAAAAAATACCATCGATAAAACAACCTTATTTCTGTCAATATTTTTGCTTCAATTTACCCCTTAGATGGTCAATATATCTATTGACTATATGGTCAATATATCAATATTCGATACTCAGTCAATGAGGGATTTACCCAATATATTGAACCTCTGAGGGGTAGATTAAAGCAATATTATTGATACGTGTATCGTATATACCACATCAAATAATATATTGTTTTAATACTATTGACAGTGTAAAATGGACTAAAGAGGTGTTTTATAGATGCTATGTAAAAATATTAGCTGAAGTATTTTAATTTCAAATGGAAATTTTTTATTCCAAGGTTTCGGTTAGCAATAAAATTGTCCTTATAACTGAACTCTTTTTCAGTACTTATAATATAAAGTAAAAGGAAAAATTTGGCCTGGGTTCTACACATTTAGGTAGTATTAAACACTTTTTTTTTTTGTATTCATGTGTTTAATAAACATTTAATAGATAGGCTTATTCTGATATGTAACAATAATAAAGAAATATAGTATTTAAATTAACCCAAAATTCCGTTGTAAAACTAAAACATATAGACTTTTAAGTTAAATCCGTCACACTTGCAAAAAACGAGATTCAAAAATAACACTAAAAAACCGGCTTGACAGCTCCTGATCATTAGCCTTTCGCGTGTTGTTTCACTTTTCTCACTACTTGTCACTTGTGTGCCAATTGGGCGGGTGATAGGTTAGTGATAGTTGATATCGGGCACTTTCAAAAGTCGAATATTGATTGAACTTTTCTGTATTTGTTGTGATAGTTGATTACTTACACCTTAGCCATGAGTAGGGAAGATAGTATGGTTATTACCAGAGAAAAAAGAAGAATTCTCCAATGTGGATATTATAAAGGAAAAGGTATAGCTGTATTTACCAGTGGAGGAGATTCCCAAGGTTGGTTAGTTTAAAGAAAAAATTTAATTTTGATACCCAATTTCGATTTATTTCACTTTTTATGGATGGATTAATATAAAATTTCTTTCGATCTTTAGGTATGAATGCTGCTGTGAGGGCTGTTGTAAGAATGGGTATATACTTAGGTTGTAAGGTATATTTTATTAAAGAAGGATATCAAGGTATGGTTGATGGTGGAGACTGTATTGTAGAAGCTCATTGGACATCCGTTTCTTCCATTATTCACAAGGTAAAGATTTTTAATTTTAGTTCAATTCAGTTCGGCTTTATCTATAATTAAATATTTAAAATCCATCTTTGTTGCCTTTTTTCATTCCACTGGCTTAAAAATTGATAAATTTGATTTAAGATTTCTTACTACCATTGATGTTCATTTCATTAAGCTATTTATTACAGGAAAAATTTGTCAGGCTCAGTCTTAATAACCTTAGTTCTTTATATTTCTCCTACTATAAGATTACTTCATTGATTGTATTTTATTAATTATATTGTTTTAATCATAGGGGGGAACTATTATTGGTTCAGCTCGTTGCAAAGACTTTAGAGAAGTTGAAGGAAGAAGGAAAGCTGCGAAAAACCTAATACAGCATGGAATTAATAATTTAGTAGTGATAGGAGGTGATGGTTCTCTGACTGGTGCTAATTGTTTTAGAAATGAGTGGTCATCTTTGGTAAAGCATCTTCTCGATAACGGTAATTATTTAATTTGGATAAGTTTGGTTTGATTCTAAAAGTATTTGTTTGCAACAAGTTTTGTAATATAATTATTATTTATGACCGCAGCCAGATGATCAAGGATTATCTCCTCGATTTACCATACAAAGATCTATTAACATATAATATTTATTTTGTTTTTCCCTAGAAAGTTTGTTTTTCAATACTTGATTATAACTTTATTTAAAAATTTAATTTATTATTGTAAGATGATATGATTAATAATAAAAAGTACTTTTGAAGCTCAACACTTTTCACCATAAGTCATGGAAAAATATATAGATCTTAAAGCTCTGTTGTTTGAGACATTCAACGTTGTTCGATATTTTTTTCTTATCTTTCATTATCTACTTGGTTGAGCTTTAATTCTTGCTCTCAAATAGTTCCTACCCACATGCACTCTTGAAATAGCTTCTTTATGATTTGTCTATGATTTTTATTTTATTTTTTATGTTTATTAAATAAATGATCCCTCAAAATATGTCACCAGCTTCAGATAATATTTTCGTCAATGAAGAAGCTTTTACTGATTTAGACGTAAATGATCACACACTTCACTTTAAGTAGAAAGGATAAAGTAAATATGTAGTAGAAAAAAAATGTATGTAAAAAATTGTGTCAGGGTCTCATTTGACCAATTTCTGCGCCTAGTGTTTGCAAAAATCAATCTGATCTTGATGTTTATAAATTTTATTTTTAATTTTAGCTTCTTTAGGTGTTAGTTCTTTTCGTTTTTTCCCCTATCTTTCTTGAATCTGTATAATATATATGGTGTGGATCTTCTGGTATTTTGCATAGTTCCCAATTGCTATAATTTCCAATTTTCATGAGGTTAAAGTATTTCTGTCTTCTTCCGTGATTTGCCTGTAGCTTTATTATTTGTACTGCATCTTTTTTGTTGAGCCTTAGGTTTTGACAAAATCAACAGCACTGATATAATTTAATTTATTAGGGAGCTATTACACAAATATTTTGGGTTGAAATTTAATTTATTGTTGATATGTAATAGTGGGATTTTTTTGAAAATAGAATGTTTTGGGATTGCATTTTAATTTTAAAAATGCAGGTTTAAGAACCTTGTTTTATTGAAATTAGAGTTTTTGTTTTGTAGGTTTTCTGAAGTGGAGAATGTTAGTTTTGTAGTTAGATTCTTAAATTTATTTAAGGTTTCAAGTCCATATCTATTTTATTTGGATTCTTTTTTTTTTTTTTTGTAGTTTTTTTCCCTAAAGTGAAATTTTTTAGCTTGATTACATTTTGAATATATCTAGTTGAATTTAAATCTGAATAGGTTTGGTGCCATGGGTTTTAGAGGAAATGGTCCATGAAAAATGGTCCACTAGATCAGAAGTTAAGAAGTGAGGTTTAGTATGAATTGTTATTATTTCAGGTGAGCTGATTCTTTTTAGGATGTTAGGTTCATTTTGAAGTATTAATGAAGATGTAAGCTATTAATTTACTAATAAATGTCCAGTTTGTGAGGACTTTTCTTAATTATCGAAGTGTTGCGCTGTGGTACTTGAAATGATTTTCCTCCAATGATAATAATACTACATTCAGGGAAACTGTTAGAATAAGTTTTGAAAATTTGGATAAGTTTGTATACTGCTGGGAGGAATATATATCGATATTATTATTAGTGGGCTTATGTTCTTTATTGTAATACTTTGAGGTCCATTATTTCCCAATTCTATTTTTTCATATTTAAAATGAGTGTGTAGAATTATACTGATTCTGCTCAATCTATCTCATCTGTTATTTTATATTATGTAATAATTGTGGGCCTTATAATTTCTGTATTAATTAAACTATGTAGTAATGCCTGTACATAAACCACTTACCTAAATCACCTTTAAATAATGCCATATGGACTTACATGTTCATGTTCACATGATTTACCAGTATCTAAAATTTATTATTTATCCTGTGGAAATTGTATAGTAATTGTACATAATTGGGTAAGGCGACTCACCGAAAAAAACAAAAAAGCAACTAAATAATATAAAATTTATACAGACTAGGTATTATGTTGAAAACCATTTCAGTTGAAAATATTGTGTATTAATCTGTAGACATGTCATTGTTTTCAGTTTTGTTAAGTCTACCAATAGTGTTAATATTTTGTAATAATATTATTTTGGTTCTCTTGAACAAAGATGTAAAATGTCAGATTATATTAATAGTTTCTTTTTATTGATTTATTTAATTTTGCGTATTAGTGCTTTTAGCATATTGACATGGGCATTTGGAGTCAGTTATAGATTTGTAAAGCTTATCCTGTACGGAAGCTATGTGCTTTTGACTAGCTAAGATATTTGATATAGTAGAGGTAGAGATGAATCTTGAATTAATGAAGATATTTTAGATTCTTTGAACTGAAATGAAATGTTTGTTTTTATCATTTCCATCAGTAGTAGGATTCCCTCCCCTTCCTCATCAATATCATCGCCATAAAGGTGTTCCAGATCTAATATATAATTACTAACATATGGAAATAATTAATATAAATACTTTAAACTGCACATAATGTCCTCCCTACTGTTACACTTAGTAGTTTTTCTTCAAATAATGGATTATCACAATAATGTTTAATAAGTTAGATTCAATTTCACAACAATAAAGGAAATGATAAGACATAAATTTTTGCCGATTTTTCAACTGTGGTTTGAACATGACCTGTTCAAGAAGGATGAGAACTTCTGAATTATTAAAGATTATTTTTGTTGATATCAGTCATGGTTAGTTGATATAAAAATGACTCTTTATCCCAGTATTTTAATTTTTACTTCAATTTATAGAAATAAATTTCCCCCTTATATTTAAACTAAAATATTACATGCTGATCACTAAAAACTTTTTTATATATTAGAGAGATATATTTGGATGATTCTCAACACCAGTTTGTTGTAAACTATTCAAAATTCATCAATTTTTTATTTGTATTTCAACTTAGGACAGAGCCTAGCGCTTTAAATTTGTTTTTAGTGATCAACATTTATTTCTAAGATTAAATTTCTGAATTATTGTTTTGATGGGAACACATTACTGAGCATAGTGCTATAAGGTAATATATTTATCTCTTTTTGTTGAATTTTTAAAAATTATGAATTAGTAATAAAGTTATTTTTTTTATTATCTGTGTTATCGCAATTAAGGATCAATACATTTCTCTTCATTCATTTGAAAGTGGTGTAAAAATTTTCATGATTTACTTTTTTCAAAATATTTGTTTTAAACAACTCTCTGGTAATTATCAAAAGTTTATTATTTACAAATTTATATTTAATTTAAGATGAGAAATTTGAAGTAACTACTGATCTGTTGGCTTGTCTTAATTCGTAATTTTTCAATATTTATTTTTTTAATTTATCTATTTTATAATTGCTCATTATGACAAATCTATAAAATTTTTATCAATTTTACTATTCAGGTGACATAACTAAAGAACAAGCTAATGTATGTGAACACTTAAATATTGTCGGGCTTGTGGGTTCTATTGACAACGATTTTTGTGGTACTGATATGACTATTGGAACTGATTCAGCTTTGCATAGAATCTTAGAAGCAATCGATGCCATAGTTTACACAGCTTATTCTCATCAAAGAACTTTTATAATGGAGGTTATGGGTAGACATTGTGGGTTTGTATTTACTTTTTCTATTATAGTATCCTAAACAGTTTTAGTCAGGATTTTTGTACATTGTTTACTTAGAATGAATTTAAAATATAAAAGAAAAAAAAATGTTTCTTTGATTGATTAAAAGGTACTTGGCCCTAGTTTCGGCTCTTTCTTCAGAAGCTACTTATGTTTTTGTTCCTGAATTTCCTCCGGAGGAGGATTGGCAGTCAGATCTCTGCAAGAGATGTTCAGAGGCAAGAATTAAATTGTTTTATTATTAAATGCTTGGGAGTTATAAAGTTCTGCATGCTTGTGTCCTGTTATGACATTTTTAATTTTGTACTACCTAATATTCTTTGTTGCATAAATCATTAATTTTGTTTGATAAGAATAGCTTTGGTAGTTTTGTAAATTATGTCACTTTAAATGTACATTATCTTAGGTTTGCTTGTGTGCGTAACACTAACATATTTTTTGTCTCTACCAAACTCTTTTATTTCATACTAATAACTTATGATTTTGTTTATGAAAACATTTTTGTAATGAATTTATATTTATATTATAGTTATATTATATGTTATATTATAGTTTATTGATAATATTTATTTATATTAAAGTTATATGTTTCTCTATATTTTGTTGATGTTTTATTATGTATGTGTTTACATATTGTATTTTAATTAGAAAAGGATATAGAATACAAATATGTTGTTAGGCACTTTGGATAATTTTCATTAAGTCTTAAGATTTTATGAATTGACTGAAATTGTATCTTTGTCTGAAAATACTAAATAAATTAGTCAATCTTGTTAGCAGTGGCATATTCAAAAAATTTAGTGGTGTCTGAATCAATCTGTTTTGTTCTTTCTTCTTTTAATCTTCTTTAGAATTTTGAGGTTTAAAGAATGACAATTTCCTTTCCCAAACCTCATCTGATTTAGCATTGAAATATATCAAGATTGGTCTCTTGATGATAGAATGTCTGCATTTGGCTTTGGTGAAGAATTTATATTTCTTATTGAAGATGTAAAAGCTATTGATTACGATATTGATGGATTATAGTAAAAATACAAATTTACAAATAAATGTGCACAGAAGAAATAATGAGGTTCATTTTAAAATGTTTTATGATTTTACAGAAATAGACGGAAATACCTTGAAAAGTTTAAGTATCAATATGTTAGACAAACAAAAAATAAGAGAAAATAAAAGCAAGATTAAAATTATGAAATAGTTGTTACTTTTTATGTTTTGTAATTACTTATTTCCTCTTCTTCCCTAAAAAGAAGTAAGGATTTACTAGATTTTATACTTCATTCTATTTTTCTTTTCTTTTTTTTTTTTAAATATGAATACCGGCATTAACACCTTGACTGCAGTTGACGACACATTATTGTCAAACCTTTATGGCTTGGAAGCATGTATGATGATAAGCTATCATCAATGGAAGTCACTTTTTTAGCTTATGCTTAGAGTGGTAGGAAAAGCTATAACACTTCCCTTTCACCTTGGATTGCCCCAAACTGTGTTTAGTAATGTCCTAGTTACCAGCTATGATCAACTAGGTTCTACCTCATTTAAAGATCCTAACACTCCTTTAAATTTTGTTGTTATTGAATTTATTCAAATTTATTTTTTGTTGTATATAAATTTATTTACTTATGTATTCTTTTATTCGAAATGGTGTTTTTGTGCCTGCGATATTATGTATTTAATGTAGATATATGTTGGGGATGTTACTGCAACTTTTTTACTAGATCAACTTACTTGGAGTGTCACTTTATATAATCGATTTTACTTTCTTTTTTTTCCCTGAAACTGCTTTAATTTTCTTTATTAAACTCTCCAATTCATATCAATATACAAATGAATGGTCTTTTTTATCAACTAGGTTTTATCCTTATTGACATAGTCTGAAAGGGCTTAACTACTTAATTTTCCAAATGGCTTCCTCTACAGTACCTTTAATTTTCATAATTTAAAATAATTAACTATATCATTGTTAGCAGTAATAGAAGATGGATAAATATAAAGTATGCTAATTCCTTCAAACTTCATATTTATTAAATAAAAGAGAACTATTTTTGCTAGTTGAAAACAAATTTCTAGAAATTGGAGAAGTAGTCTAATAAACCATTGCTAAGGCAAAGATTTTAGAAAAATAATTTCTCTCATTTAGTGCTGTGTTAGGTACTTGAGGGTGATGAAAAATGCATAAATTAACTGAATTTATTAGTAAATGTTTTTACACTTCCATGGTTCATCCATGGTGCTGAAGCATGTACCATAGCAGATTTATTTCCTTTGAAGTTTATATCATAATTTTTTTTTTTATTATTTCATGATTTATTTATTGCCAAATAACACCCAAAATAAATTAAATAATATGACATTGGGCAGTTTTTTGGAAATAAATTACTCATATTATTTTTTTATTCAAATAGGTTGTTATAGTCTGTGAATTTATTTTTATTAGGTTCATTGACTTCAAAATACTTGGTATAATAAGTAAGGAAAACATAGTCAACAAAATAAAACTATATTTATATTTTTATTTTTTGATGATATGTTCTTTTTGTAGTACTTTTTTGTGATCATCATTTACAAAATGGATTTAGTTACTGTTTGTTATATTCCTTATTTATCATTATATATGATAATTTTTTTATAAAAATGTAGTGTTTATAGCGATACTAGATTAATTCTGCAGTCATTAACTAAGCTCCTTTTTTATTTTGTTTGTTTTTTGTTTTTTTTTATCTATCCTTTTAGGTACCTAGGATTGGCAGGAGCATTACTTAGCAATAGTACTGCTGTTTATATTCCCGAGGACCCACCAGAGGATGGGTGGGAGGATATGCTGTGTAAAAAAATGTCAAAGGCAAGCTATTTATAGTTCATTATAAATATTCCTTTTGATTAATTACCCTTTTTTTTACATATTTATTTATAAAATTATGTCATTATTTTTTTTTTTTTTTAATGGAGTCTCAGTTATAAGTCAAATCCACTCATAAAATATAAAAGGCCTGGAATTTCAAAAGTTCCTCCCCTTCCCATCTACATCTTTATAAAAAAAAAAATTTCTGCATAATAGATGAAATAAAGATATAATCTAATTTTGAATTTTTAAAGATATAAACATTAGCCCTTAGAGTGAACTTATGATTACGCTGACCCCTCAATATGGGATCTGCTCGAATCAATTTCTATTGGTGAAAACCAAAGTGAAACAAAATTTTGGTTGTATGTATCTTATTTAATTTATTTCACTTAATTATTTGAGATTAGATATTATGTAACAAAGTGTTTCTTATTATACTTTTATAGTATAAAATAATAATTCTTGGAAAAAATAAGCCCAATTGCAATTTTAAATATTGCAGTTTGATTAATATTTGAGTCTAATATTTTTTCAAAATTAATTGTTTATTTGGCATCATAAGATACATTAAGAAAGCCTATTCTCCTGGTTTTTATTTATTGGCAGTATTCTGGAAAGAAAAGCTGAACAACCAGAATTTATGGGAGAAACTCTTGCAAGTGGAGGATTTACAGACCAGCCTTAGCCAATGTTATCATATAGAAAGGGAACTAAGAATGTTGAGTTCTATTTTTATTTAAGAAGAGGAAGGTACGTCAAAATGGTAGCTGACGGTAGTGGAAGGTTTGGGATTGAGATGATTAGCCGATTTCATTAAGCATTGTCAATTTTAGCACTGTATGAGTCAACTCAGATAAATAATTTAAACTCTCATAAACAAGAAAACCTATTCGATTTATCAATATTTTAATTGTAAATAATGTATATTTGTAAATATTATAAATTTCCATTAATTTATTATTATTAATTAATGGACCTTTGCCTTAGATGCCCGAGTAAAGAAAAGTTCATGCATTCTTTATTGATTTTTAAGTGTTTATATTGTCCAAGAGTTTTTTTCAGTTATTAAAAAATCCACAGTTTCTTAAAATTAGATTACTGCACAATAGAAACATAATTGTACTTTTAAAATACTAATTTTTTTAAATATGTCAGATCTCTGACAATTTGCACCCATGATAGATATTTCTTTCTTTCAATGTGCTAGAAGCTTTTTATTCCCCATACAAATGCTTATTGCACAAGTAATTAGTAGTTTTTCTATTTTATAAATGTATTAATGTATTATCTTTTTTAATATGATAATCTGTTTCTATATGTACTTCTGATAATCTAATTATCTTATTTTATACTCGAGATGTACGTAAATTCTTACATGTGGAAACATGTAATAAAATACTATGAATTACTTTAACTGAATTATTTATATTTTGTTTAGTACTTGTACTATAGGTTTATTACATTATACTCTGGTTGTTAATTACTGATATTATCAAATTGGAACAAAATCAGATCTTAAACTATTTCCACTTAAATTATAGTCAGAAAAATATGTGTTCATTGGTATCAATTATAATTTATCATGCGACATTATACAACCAATATTTAAATACTGCTGTATATAAAACCCTTAACTTGAAAGAAATTTGTAATAATTAAATAACTGAATACAAAAATGAAAAGTAGGAGTCATTAGTGAAGTAAGTTCAAATGAAAATTATTATGTTTAGTTGTATTTCAAACAATTACAGAATTACAACTAACCAAATTTTATTTAGAAAAATTTAGGTTTATCAGTACTAATGAAATGAAATCTTCATGGCCAACAACAACCACGTCATAATGAAACTTTTATTCTTAATAACTGTGAATGCTCACCAAGGTATTAAGTTTACCTTGTAAATTTTCAGAAATCATACATTGCATATTATTGGTACCGTATCTTCTAAATTTAGCCTTATGAGTCCTGATCATAATTGTCAAAAATTCTGGATCTCAGGTACTTATAAATTATTGTTTAATAGCAGTTACAATGTTGTATTTAAAATTACAACTGCTTGCAGTTTTGTTTTCTATTAGTAAATGAAACTATTTCTGAATAGGACCTACCTTTTACAACATTTTTGCTATCAAGGATGTATAATGTATTAGTATCACATAATTTATACATTTTACAGTTTATTTTCATGATAAAAACCTTTATAATAATAAAATACTTCATTTATTAATTAGGATTATATTATTTCTATGACATTAATTTAAAATTAGGTAAGTTAAGTTAAATAAAAATTTATTAACTATTTTAACATGAATGTTGATATTTCAGTTGAAAAACACCAAATTGTCACAGTTGTAAATTAATATAAGAAAACAATATATGTGTTTAAAGAATCAATCAGTATATTAAATTATAGGTTCTGGATCTTTAAGTTGGTGCTTGAAAAAATTATCTTCTTTTTCACAAGTAAAACAGATTTCTTGTTTGTTTTGCGGGACTTGAATGTTAATGAGATTTTCAGCATGAGTTTGATGTTTGCTATGGATACTTTAACTAAAATGCATGTAATTAATTAATTTAAGGCTTCTGCTTATTTTCTTACTAATCTAAATGCTTGAAAAGGTCTGATCTTTGTGTGGTGAATAGGGATGGTTATTACCATAATATGTGAGTAAATAAAAATAAAATGAAAATCCTTAAATGATTTTAACATTTCTGTCTTATAATTTTATGTGTTGGGTTAACATATTAATTCCTTATTGAAATGCACTATGCTACAATCAAAAACAAATTTCCACAATTTCTAGCATGTGCGATGTTCACTTTAGTCCAGAACTCTTTCAGGATTCAGAATTCAACAATACTTAAAGATAATGGTAAGTTAGATAGGAAAAAAATGTTAGCTATTAAAGAAATTAAACTTCATAAAGCCTCCATTTTTTGGAGTCAACAAACAGTTTGTGATGTCATTTACTGTACAATAGTTTTACATAAATAAATACTGACAAAATCAATTTATCCAATCCTCCATGAGATGTATTATTGTTATCTAAATATGATTGGACTTAACCCATTGGAAAGACTGAGTATGGATAACTTTGATAAGTATCATTATGATATGAAAATAATTATTAAAACTTAGTTAAAAATTCCCTACCTGTAACCATTTTATTCTGGAATAAAAAGAGAAAGAAAAAATAATCTGACAGATGAGTTTGAATAAAAAGTTTGAATTGAAAAAATATAAATTTTAGTTGATTTATTTGTAACATAACTAGTATGAAAAAGATGCATGATGGTTTTTAATTTTAATAAAATTGAAAAATGGAATGGATGGGTATAATTAATACCTCCAATTTACATATCTCTAATGCCACCAAAGACCATGCTGAAAATAAAGTGGTGATGTGCTAGAAAGTGAGAGATATTTCTGGAAACCTTGTCATGAAACCTGATAAAACATAACGAAGTATCCTCATGTAACAAACTAAATTCAGCTGTTTTAACTGTTGCTAGTAATGCTAGCAAAGCATTCAAGCTGAGCAAGAAAATAGAGTTTAATACTATGTACATTGAAAATAAAGTCCCTAAGGAAATTTTTTCTTTCCACGAGAGGAGGATTAGAAGAATGTAATTTATATTTTTTTATGGATCTCTTTACAGCAATTATAGAGAAAGACTGAACTTGTCACACTGAACATAACTGCAAAACAAAAATATAGCTTTCTTCTGCATTACAAAATTACTAGTAGAAAGAATAATACTGAAAGAAACTCTATGATGGCAAAATGATTTTGATACGCCTTGGAATGTTAGTTTGTTGAGATAATGTCAATTCAAGATTTAGACATTGGTAAATTATATCTATTGAATGACCTGCCTGACGTATCAAATAGCCAAAGTATTGCAATATAGTATATCTATCTGAAGTTTCTAATGAGATGAATTTAAATCTATTTACTAAAAAGTAATCAATGATCTATAAAGCCTTAAAGACAGCACATTTAACAATTTTAAGTTAAATCAAAATTACAATTCCAGCGAGGGTATATTTTGGTAATATTTTAATTGTGTAATATGTAGATTAGCTGATTTAAAAAACCTCTTTTCTATTAATGATGATCTTATTGGCCAGTGGTTCTCAAACTGAATGCTGTGGCAAAAAAAGTTACAGGCATTAAAATTAATTTGTTGAATAAAATGTATTAATAATTATATTTGGCCAGAAGGGCAACTGTTTCCCTGGGTGCATTCCATGCGTGGGTGGGGTGTAAAGTACCCAGTGACCATGGTCATATACAAGGAGTGGTGTTGAGTATTTTGAGGTATACATCATCCTCTTGGAAGACGAACTTAGCTTGCTGACTGGAGAATAGCTTGGCATCTACCTAGAGGATGGCTCTGTTGTTGGTTACTAGAGCAGGCTGGACAGTGTCTCATTAGATAGTGTAAGTCTTAGTAAAGGAGAGGATACCATTTGATCATACGTGCTTAAAGGAGGGACTAGGATTACAAAAAACCTTTGAGTGAGGATTGAGGATTCAAATATTGAGAGAAGACACTATTGAGGGATGGAATTAGCACCAAATGGGCTACTCCAAGGAAGTGTTTCCCATCTTCCATTCTAGCTTAGCCAAGGCCTAACCTAACTTTTGTGTCTGGCCTTGGAAAGCATATTAATTCCTTATACAACAGTAGTGGTATTCCAGAAACTGCTGCTTGACCCGCATTGTTTTTAAGGCAATAAGGGCCAGGCTAAACAGAACGCCTTCATAATAATCATCTTCTCATGAATTAAGAGGATTAATTATACAATAAAGCCTTCATGTAGGGGGATAGTGTGTGTAGCCCATTACAACTTAGGAATAATGTAAATGAGGTGGCAACTTGTCGGAAGTGTTCCAGGGACACTACTGGATAGAAAGAAAGATAGAATTCCTGGAATTGAAATGGGGAAAATTTTATTTTATTTTATTATGACGGATCAAGAGGATGAAATTGAATCCTCTTGGTGCCAAAAGGTGTGGTTCAGAGAGAAAAAAAAGATAAATAAAATAAAAATAAATATATTTAATTTGTTAAATTTTTCTGCTCAATAAATATTAAGATGGTTTATTTTGAACAGTTTTATTGTCAATGTTTTGTTATGTTTATTTTTATATTTAGCTCAATTTCATGATTAAGTTTTATTATTTCTACTATATTTATTATAGTGGCCCGTATATGTAATCATTGAGTAATGGTGTTTATACTTTATTATTTAAATTAAATTATTTATTGGAATTGAGGATTTTATTCTCATAAAGAAACTGTTAGTGCTCCTTAAACATAGTATAGTGTATCTTAATATTGCTTCTTTCTTTTCCTACTTTACTGAATCCATTTTGTGACTAATTTTTTAAACAATTTTATTTGTGTTATTCAGAACCAGTTGGAGGGTTAAACTCTTTATAATGTATAGGGTTCTATGATTATTGAAAGAGTTGACATGTTATATAAAATGTAACAGAAGGAATGAAAATTGAAAATCAATGAAAATTGAAGGATGTATTACTGAAAAAAGACTTTAATGTTTTAAGAAAACCCTTATTGAGTAACATAAGAAAACAGAATAAAGATTTCATTGGTGTTAAATGGCAACGCGATACTAACAACAACCACAGGACCTAATTTACCCATGAGTAAAAATTAAAACACAAATTTGATCTAATGAGGCAACGCATAAGAGATGTAGATCTCTTATATAAAACACTAGGTATAGAAAATTCAAAGAGAAAATTGATTATTTGCATTATCAAATCAACAATAATGTTTGGGAAAAGTTGATTTGGTTGTGACAAAGAAACCAGTAAATATAATCTAAGTACAGTGTTGCTTAAACTGAATAGGGTTATTTGAAGGACAATTATTGGGATCTATACTGGTCACTTCAAACTTGATAAACACATGTTGAACCTCAAGCTAACAGGATCATTCATGTGTAGATTCTACCTCAACAAACAGCTTATCATACTGTATGTTGGTATAACAGATTTGCAGGCTTCAGGTTTGCTCTGTTCAAACCTTGACTGCGTGGCGGAACCAAAATAATTTGAGCTGATCAATCTACTAATCTTAAGTTTCAAACAGCTCATGGTGCACTATTACTCATTTCTTCTTTGGGATAATGGGTCCAGAAGATTGGAAACTATTGTCTGTTTCACAGTTTTTTTTTTTTTTAATTTAAGAAATAAAAAGAGAGAATTGGGAGTATTGTGTCATTCATATTTATTTTTCTATATCTAACTATGAAGGCCATGAAAATAGTTGTAGAGTGCCTGGTTCGAACACTTTAGTCCAATTCTCATCCAGGTCATTCAGTGTGTACTTTGGGTGATGCTGAGAAATGAATTTAGATACTCTACTTGGATAGTGACCTCTAAAGCAGCAGGTAGCAGTCAGGGATTGGCTAAGAGTACAAAAAGGCCCACTTGGAATAGTTTCCCCAAGAACGATAATAATATAATATTTACTTTTGTTTTAATTTGGTCTTGTAAAGGATATTTAAGGTCATTGATATTGTCGACCAACCAAACATATGTCAGGTTTTTCTCGGGAAATTGATTTAATTTTGTTTTTTAGAATGAATACAAAATGTAACAAAAAGAATATTATTGCTCAAACGTAAATCTCTGAAAAGTATACTTACTTGAATTTGAAAAAATCAAAATGAGTTTTTCATTGAATAAAGTTTTAACTGATCATAAAATTGATCTAGTATTTCTCTATAATAGAGAAAAATCTGAAAGATGATGCTATACAATGTTTTAGAAATGTGTAATGCTAATATTAGCTCATGAATATTATTGTTAATTTATTTGTAATAGTGAATTAAATATGTGAGTTACTTTATATAATTATGACAGTTCATTTAATTGTTCCAATCAGTTAGGCAGTGTATGTAATTTGGTATAAAATACATTTAAAAAACATTTATTTGCATTTTAGGAAAGAGAGGCTGGTCAAAGGTTGAATATAATAATCGTCGCAGAAGGTGCTATGGATAGAAGTGGTAACCCTATCACTTGTGAAATGATTAAAGATGTTGTCGTGAAAAGACTAAAGCAGGATACAAGGATTACTGTCCTTGGCCACATACAACGAGGAGGAAATCCTTCTGCTTTTGACAGAATCCTTGTGAGTCAGATATTACTAGTCTTGTTTCATGATACAAATTGTGTTCTTTGATTCTTTTTTTATTTGATTAAATTACTCATTTTTTTAATTATTTCATTAAAAATATAAATAACTGTCTGGGATTGAACAAGATTAATATAACATAGATAACATAGTATCATGTTCTTTTTTCATTCAAGTTGTTTATATTTTGACATTTATAATGTGGTTGCTATGGTTACATTATATTTATGGCATAGATTACCAGTTGATGTGATATTTTTATTTATCACTATATTAAAGGTTGCTATAGTAGCATCGACATTAAATAAACGCATTTGACTACAAGTTTTTATTATTTCTATGTTAATACATGAAATGATAAAATAAAATTACAAATTAATGATTTAAATTTATTATTAATTTATTCCAAGTATATTTGAATACAGGAGAAAACAATAGTTGGTATATAATTAAATATAATCGTTTTATAAATTGTAAATATAATTTCTGATATATACAAAAACAACTTAAAATTTAAAAGATATAATATAAACATCAAATTACATTAAATAATTTTTTTATAAAATAATAAATTGTCATAAAATACTTGGTTGTTGGGATCATGGTTGAAGTTCAAGGATTAATTATATTGTCTATACTATTGTATTTGACATTTAGTGAATTATGTAATTGTTGAAAAATATTTGTACTTATATTTAACTTAAAATAATTTTCTCTAGCAAGACAAAAATTGAAACAAATGAAAGAGTTCAGTTTTTTAATGGTCGCATGGCTGTCTCTTTATGTTTAAAAATAATTGTTGAATATTTTTTAAGTCTTCAAAAACTTAATCCACTCTGTATATCTAAAATAAAATATCTTGAAAGTTCTTACTGTTGTTATACACCGTCAATTAAAAGTGCATTTGGTCATTGCCATTTGTTTCATCTTGACTGCACTGTTCTGATCTCTTAAGAAAAATTATTCTAAAGTTTAAATATTTAAATTTATCACCCAAAATATATTCATTTCGCATATACATTATTAAATAAATGTTTATTATCAACATAATGCATTAATATGCTATTTAAAACATCTAATAATCCTTTATTTCAAAAAAATGATTTATAAACAATGAATAATTCTTAATTTAGCCTTATGATATAAATTTATGTTTTTAAATATAAGAAATATACATTTTTGGTTATCATCTAATAACAATGTTTTCACCTCACTATTAATATTGATCAAATTTTTCTTATATTTTTCATAATATTCACTTTTAAGTTTTCAATTTTCTATATCTCTGTTCTGTTCATTGTAACAGTTAACACTTTTTGATTTTATTGGAAGTTCTATGGTTGACCGTGTGTAATAATAGAAAAGGAAGATGGTCCGGGCACGCTCAAATAGTAAAAAAAACTATTTATATCGAGACTACATTTGGCCCCACATTGCAAGACTAAATAAGATACAAACACTTGTATGAGTTAACATGATTGAGAAAAGTAAATGAAAAATTAAAAAGAAATGTAAAAACTAAATAAGAATAATACAAGTTTATAGACAATTAATGGGAAAGGAAATAACAACATAAAAATAAAAAATAAAAATTAAAGTACAAACTAAAAGATGGGAAAAAAGGGGGATATGAATAAAATCAACGTATCACACAGACTAGAAGTCAGAGCCTAAGTGAACGTTTGACAGGATGTAAAGAGAGGAGTGGGGATTGACAGTTAAAGTACCTTATGTATGAAAATAACTTTAAGGTAAACAGTATAGAAAATTAAAGAAAATATTAAAAATAGGTAACCTTTAAGGGATAATATACATAATAGGGGGAGAGGGAAGTAGTTATATTAAAAAAAAAAAATTATAAATATACAGAAGAAATGACATTAAAAGAATAGATACAATAAGTATAGGGTGATGAGGAAAAGACAATATACAAAATAAATAGGATACTTTGCCTAGGGAAGTATTTTTTAAGTACAATTATGTTGATTTACAAACATTTAGTAAATCCATTTTAGAATCCTCTGACACAATCAAGTCAATTTCACACATTTTACAATTGCGTCACTGTTCTTCTGAAACAGCAATATATTAACATGTTCAATACTGATTGACATTCCATTAAGGTACTGGAGACAAAAAAAAAACAAAACAAGGTTTGTTTATTTCATCATAAACAGAAGCTAACGACTTCCAGCTGATACAGATGTAGCTGTAATTCTTTCAGTGAGTTCATGGATACTTCTATTCAAAGCTCAAATTTATTTAATTCAACAATCTGAGATAGGATTCCATTAATGGAGAGACTATAAAGTTAACAGTCTGTTGCAAAATTCATATCATCCACCTTGACTGTTTCATCAGTACTGGTACAAACGTTCATCTTTCTACTCAAAAAAGAGAACTTGTTGGCTACAGTAAATGTGTTATTAGCTGAGTTATTGAATTTTAAAATGACCAGAACTGCATGACACTAGGGATCGATGTCCAGCAGAAAAAAAAAATTTCTGTGAAAGGATTCAATATTAAATAACTGAGCATATATACCAAATATTACGGCGGGTAGGGGTTCAAAATGAACCTTTACTAGCCCAACCGTGTAAGGTGATGAAAAAAAAAGAAATTATTTTGTCGAATTTTGTTACCGCTTTATTTTGGCATAATGACATAAAAAAAAATGTAAAACATAATATTAAAGCATAAGGATTTTAAAAATAAAGAAAAAAAAATTAACTTCTGATAATACAAATAAAATTAATTTTACTAATTAAAAACACAACAAAATGTGGGTTTTGTTTATGCAACTTAAAAAAAAAAAAAAGTCTATATTTCACCCTGGGTGATGGGGCCCCTCGTGGAGAGATGTCTTCTTGGAAGAGATGTGCGAAGAGAATAGAAGAACGAGTATCAGGGTTGGCCAACCTGCTAGCAACTACTGACCAGGTAGAGAGATTAGGGGCAACTGTGCCTTATATATATATAATGAAAATTATTGGTTAACATTTACAACAAAGCAATTGGAGTCAAGGTATATAAAAAGTATAAAGGAACATAAAAAGATTCTATTATAGTGGTATTTTATGCCTCTTAACAAATAAAATCAAAATGTAAAAGAAAGTACAATTATTTTGACTCATAGACATCTAGTAAATGCATTTTTGAGCCTGCTGACTTGACTTGACTTATTAAATTCAATTTCACAAAGTTTACAATTGTGTCATAATTCTTCCAGACAAGCTATGTGCTAGGTATCAATATTTTGCACAAATGTTTTTCATTAATTAATATTACTTGAATTAATAATCTAAATTCTCCAGATTAAGAATATACATTTTTTTAAGGCTTGTCGGATGGGTGCAGAAGCTGTTATTGCTCTCATGGATGCTACACCTAATTCTGAGGCAATTGTTGTAAGTCTTAATGGAAACCAGGCTGTTCGTGTTCCTCTCATGAAATGTGTCGAGAGAACACAACAAGTTGCCAAGGCAATGGCTGATAGGGATTGGACACTAGCTGTTGAACTTAGGGGAAGGTAATTATTATGGTCTTTATTTATAGAATTGTTCCTAATTTAAATAAATAGTATGTTAGCAGTGTCATACATTTAAAAGTAGACTTCTGCTGGTACTGCCCACTGTACTGGCTTAGAGTGACTGCCAACTACTCTCGAACCTAACCTGCCCTAGTTTAAAGTGTTGTAAATCATAATGTTAGGCTTAAATTTGAGGTGTGATTTAATTAGTACATGCCATTTTGTAAGGTACTGCAAGTTCAATAATGTCTATATAAAGTAAATATATGATTTGGTTAAGAATCATTTTCTTTTTTTTTGTTTTTAATAAGGGAATAACAAATGTTATGTTGGTCATTAAACTTAATATCATTGCCTGCATCATTTGTTACTTAAATGTGGAAAATTAGATTTTTTTTATTTCCTTAGTTTTTAATTTATGAGAAGTATTTTTTCTGAATAGTCTTTTAAAAACAAATCTTGGGCTCAAAGGAGTAAGAAGGCCCACTGATAATAAATTATTTAAAATGAGGAAGTTAAAAATAAAATAAAAAGTTCTTTTTTGATCTCCTGTAAATATAGATGGTGGTGATGCTATCACTTTCCAAACTTTTACTGAACAATTGTTCGGTATAGTATTTTCAATGGAAAATAGAAAATATTTAGCATTAATTTAAAGATTTGGAAATTTCTATATGATTTTAAATTTATTAATACAGACAGTAATTAATGTTAGCATAAGTATGACCATTTCAGTAATAAAAGTCATATATTTGTAATGAAATTGAAACAGATAATGTTTTATCATTATATGACCAGTTAATCATAATTCTAATTAAAAAAAATATTTGAAAATTATATTGGGTTTAAACTTAATTATTCATTTGTGTTGAAAATTTCAGTAAATTTTCTGCAATTTTTTTTTATTTTGTCTGATATGATGAAAAAAAAAGTAATAGAAATTTGGGACCTGTTATCACCAAATCTCCTTTCCAACATGATAACATAACCTAGACCTGTTGTACTGCAGAACTTCAGGAGTTGATGCCACACAGTAAGGAGATGTCATATCTAGATTGCTGAGCTGTGAATAAAATATTGTTCAGTTCCCTTACAGCAGTAGGCAACCGTGTGCAGTTACTGCCAACTACTGCCTTTATGAGAAACACAGAAAGATTTCCTCTTTAGCTATCCCCTTCAGTATTAGCTTTTTAATTGTCAATAATGTTATTAATGAATTTTTTAAACATTAATTAGTTTGTTTCCACCTGAATATATATTCACTATAATCAGAAGACTATTTCATTTATTGAACGAAGTAAAGTATTGTATTTCTGAAATACTTCTACCACAATAAGAATTATATTTTATTTTAAAATTATTTATTTTTTTTAAAGCTTCCATATCAATTATTTTAAGTTTTGAAGCTAGATTGTCTAATGATTGAAATATTTTAAATTAGCCCAATATATGTTATATATAGCTAATGTCTTGCCAGGACTTTGAAAAACGTTAATAATCAGAGCTCCATTATGTAACTGCTGTATTTTTATGCTTTTAGTAGGCATACTAAACTTTAGCATTGCATTTGATCAAATCCTTCCTAGGAAAATCTCAATCAGTTAGTCAATCTCCATCCGTAGGCAGTTATACTACTCTTGTTATCTCCTTTGTACACAATTGCCAATCTGTCATCAATTTTCTTATTTGCTCTGACTTTTGAGTTGTGTGCTTTACAATGTACCTTTGTGAACCTTTGTGAATTAAAAACTATGTTGAAAATATTTATATATTTTGTCGTGATCTCTAGATACATTTGACCAAGTTAAAGTGGCTTTTCTAACTGCTTTGTTGCTTCTTCAGTTGAAATCCGAAATTCACTTGCAATACTTTTCAGTCACTATACTCCTTCCCATAAAAATGTATATTTGGAAAAAGCCTTAATTAGCATTTTGATAGAATTCTCTTCCATCGCTAGTGAATAATGCCTCCTTTATATATTCAAATCCTACCTCTTTTTCTTTCCTCTGTGTTAAGGCCGCTATTTGTATTTCTTGTATTGTAAAATTACGTATAGAATTGTAGAACAGGGAAACATCAGCATTAGCAGGTGAGGTAGACTTTGATTGTTTACACCTGTATTTGTTTATTATGTCTCTAATAGAGGAGTGAGTAGTTTAACATCAACAGTACAAGGACGTCCATTCCCTCTTGAATTTTTTTGCTCAGGCGCCATTTTCTACAGAAATGATATTACTTGCAGCAGACCTCTAACAATTCACATCTGAGCCTATAGCCTAAGCAGTCCCTTGAAGCTTTGGAAGAAAAGTGCTGATAAGGGTATTACCTTCAACAATTTGTTTTAAACTTGAGAAGAAGCTCTTAATTAGGCATTCATTTTTTTTCTTTCATTGTTTCATTTATATCTAGTTAAGTCATTTTATCATTTTCCTGTTAATTATTTTAACAAAGGCCAATAGTTCTACAGTTAACCAATTAATTAGAATAATTAGCCATAACTAACCAAAGATTTAGCCATAGACGTTTTTGTAACTAAGTTTTATAAATATTTAATGATTCATCAGTATGATTTTTCTTAATAATTACTTTTTTTTTTGTAACAGGAGTTTCAAGAGGAATCTTGAAACTTATTTACTATTAAATCAAGGTGAAGGGAAGATTAAAGTAAATCAGAAAGAGGTAAGAAATTTTTGAAAAATATGTTTTGTGATAATAGTTGTCAGAAAATGTTGAATATTATATTTTGTTAACATTACTAACTTGTTTGGGTGAGGTTGATGTTGTCACTACTGTTCATTACTGATATTTAATGTTAATAGTGGAGCAAAGTAAATAAAGTGTTTTTGTTTTTATAATAAACTAGCAGACCTCGCAACGTTTCACTATTGCTAGATTTGAGGATGAATATAGATTAAATGAACACAATTGAAATTTCGATATCAATTGTCGTATTTAGTTACTATAAAACATTTACTTATAAATTATTGTTATGATTTAGCAACACAAATTGAACCATCGTATTTGGCAAGGAACCAAACAGTATTTTTTTAATTATATTTTATAAGGTATATCAATAATTTGTTTTCATTTTACAACAACGATAGAAAAGTTCAAGAAAAAAAGTTTCATGATTGAAATTTCAATGTTTTTTTTTTAAATTTAATCACCAACCGAAAAAACATCTGCAGACTATGAAAAATAATAAAATTGAGGAGTGGATTAGGGCTCTCCAAACTCCACTAAATGGCATTAAAAGCAGCTAATTAAATATATCATAACCAGAGATATAAAATAAAACATTTGAAAAGATTTTCTTTATTTAAAACAACTGCTTGTAAGGTGTGGTGTATAGTGTTAATATGGGTTGAAAGAGAGGACATTCAGCTTTCCAACAGTTGTAGTAACATAGCATTTGGATAAAATGCAGAGGAGTTATGAACAATGGTCTTTGGGAGAAAAAGAAATCCTGCATATAAATCAAGATAAAAAAATTTCTAATTTTTGATTTCTTCAAAATATGGTGTTTAAGGGTTTCAGATGACGTTAAAAACCGAATATGATTTGCTTTTTTCCCCAAAAAAATTTGTTGTCCTACTTTATTTGAAGCCTCATTAGGTTTTTATTATTTTTTGTGATTATAATAATGGAATTAGTATTATTTTTTTTTATTCTTGAGAAAGAGGCCAATCAATTGGTATTTAGGATTAGGTCTGGCCTAAATCTATTTACCTAGATTTTTCAAAAATAAATAGCTTGATTTTATCTGTATAATTGTTCTAGACCTCATTAATAGCAAATTGTTTCAAAAGATGTTAATTTTTAATTTTGTTAAAACATTGTTTCGTAGATTTGCCTTCCTTTTTCAGCTCTGTTCAAATTATGGACAATATTTGTTGATTTTGATGCTTCTCATATCTGAAATATAAAATGTAACGTCCCTTTAGTATTTAAGTATTAGTACCCATTTACTAATACTTAACTGTTTCTATGCTATATACCTTGACTGTTACTGTACTATATACTTAGCTATTACATAAATATGTACTTAAGATTAAGTACTCATTTAGTATTTATAATGGCTGACTTTGAGAATAATATTTACACTTGTGTTTTAAATACCGTGTTAAAAACCAAGTTTAGTTTCATGGCTTTATAAAGAGGAAAATATTCTTTAATAATGTTCTAACTCAGTTTACTTATCTAATTTATAATATCTAAGATTAAACTAATGTTTATCAATTTTAGGAACGCCTCTACAATCTTGCCGTCATGAATATTGGTGCACCAGCTTGTGGTATGAATTCTGCTGTACAAACATTTGTACGTGTCGGGATATTTAAAAATTGTAAAATTTATGGAATACACGATGGGATTGATGGATTAATCAATGGAGCGGTAAGAATGAGCTTGACTGAAGTAAAGGTTTAAGTTAAAATTTAATAATGGATAAAATTTAATTGTGGATACTTAAAATTGCTAAGATGAGATATATAGATTGATCATTCACTTTATTGTTTAATTATTTTTAATAAATTGTTAATGGAGATATAGTTGACAATTAATAGAATGATGGATATTTATTGTTTTAAGTGTTGTGATATTTTGGCGTATATTGTAAACCTTCAGGTTTAAGAAAACAGGATTAGGAATGAGAAGAATGAGTATTGTGGACAAAAATTATGTAGAATAAGATAAAACCAAAATGTAAAAATATAGAAGTTGTACTGAACTAATAAAGTTGATCATAAGTGATGTATATATTTAGGAAGGGTGAGAAATGTAGTCAGAAAACAACTGAAATAGTTTGTGTTTTAGATGCTGTAGAACATTTTTAAATTGATCTCTTCTTCTAATAAAACTTTTGTTTTTCATATTAGATTAAAAGAAATATCTAGAGAGAGCAGTAAATGAACTGCTCGACTATGTGTAAAAAACTTAACCTCTTTCGGCCATTTTCTGACTTACACTAATTTTACTTTCCACTCTAGATATGATAGTGATGAAGATTAAAAACATAAACTGCAGAATAAAAAGTAATGAAGTTATGGTCAGAAATATTGCAGTTTATTTACTATCCTTGTTATTGAGAAGAATTATGAATATCATTAAGGTTATTAATGCTTAGAATACCTAGAATTTGTTGAGGACATAGGATCTGTTGGATAACAGTCTAAAGAATTTCAATGCGTTTATTAAACTTGGTTGTAACTGAAGAGAAAATTATTTATATTCAAATTTTAATATTTATTACCCTTTATACCCGTTAGTTTTATTTTATTTGTTTATAATATAATCATTCATTTTTAACAGGATTTTAGTCTCGGCACCTTATAATATAACCCTTAAAATACCGATAGTAGAAAAAGGATAACAACTTCTACTAACATATTCCTTGTACTTTAATTCCCTATTTCCTTATTAATGGAGGGTACAAAAAAAAAACAAAAAAAACAGGATTTTAGTTAAAAGTGATCCAATTTTATTAGAATATAATTTTTTTTACATTAAATCTTTCCATATTAATTATAATTATATTTGTCTTTGTTTTTTAGTTTCAAGAAATGAAGTGGTCAGATGTAACCGGGTGGGTTGGAGAGGGAGGTGCCCTGCTTGGTACAAAGAGGACGCTACCTAGAGGGCAATTTCCAAGGATTGCAGAACAGCTAAAGTCATACAATATTCAAGGCTTGTGTATTATTGGAGGATTTGAGGTAATTATTTAATAAATTCTGTTGTCCGGAGGTATACAGTCATTAATTTAATTACCTCTTAGGTCTACTTTTATGTCAAGAGTTTGAGTTGTTACACTAGGAAGGAATGGAAAATACTCAAGGAAAAGACCTAGAAATGGATCTTTCAAATGAGTTAATGGTTTAATTACTAGGTTACTATTACTGATAATGGCATGGGTGGAAAACTATTATTCCTCTGTATTAAACCTTTTAGATTTCGTAATTAAATTTAAAATGGCCAACCCTTCAATTTAACAAACCTTATGTTCCTGAATTCTATTTGAGCCCATTAGTCTATATTTTAGTGACCCATAGCATTCAGTTGTGATTCTAGTGCCTGTTTGCATAAGTGAGAGGTTTCATCACCATGAAGAAATAGAAGGACAGGGTTCTTGATTAATGCATGGCTTGTCTTTGATCAATACATACTTGGACAATATCGTACTAACTTACTGTCTTTGATCAATACACACTTGGACAATATCCTACTAACTTACTGCATAGCACTACAGCACAGGGCGTGCCTTCACTTCCTTCAAAATGTTCCTCCATTGACTCCATTGCTCCTGTGACGCTTAATACTTGCAGATCTTACTCGACTTTGTAGTTGTGTAACTCTTTTTTTTTTCCAATTATTGAGCCATACAGGAGCTGGCTTGGCATTCTACGATTTGTTATTCATATTATATGGCGTAGATATTCAGCATGCCTTAGTAAAATTGGCCACATAGATACCCTTGTATAAAGAATACAGTTCCACATTTGTCCGAAGTCTCTGTATGTTTCCCTTATTATCTAAAACTGGCCTTTAAATTTTATTCAAAATCTTTTGATTGAATGTATTGAGATGGGTTGTTATTGAAGCAGAGAGAGTCCATGGTTCCGCAATGTAAGTGAGGACTGGCATAAAATTAACATTTTATATAGACTTGTATTGATGCATCTTGACTAAATAGTTCTTTTAAATAATTTATAACTTCAACAATTTTTTTTTTGCATTTGTCAATAATGATTGCTTAAATATTATATTCAAGTACATAATTGCATTTTATTTTTAACAATTAATTGTCCATTTCGGAAAACTATTTTATAATTGTATCATGATCAAAAAAATTAATAAATTCATGTGAAAAATATTATTTATTTACACTTAATGAATAATCTCAATGATATGAAAAACTTAAAATGGTTTTAAGTTATTAAAAGTAATGTTATTGGGTTCAAATTAATTGAAGCATTCCTGTTGAGAAAGAAATAAGTGCCAAAATTTTCAAAAATTATTTGTTTCACTGATATAGGGGTTTGTTCTGAGAACAATATCTGCTCAGAAATAAATCAAACTAGTCAGGGCATTTATCTTTTTTTTTATAAGCTATCGGTCATAGGAACAATCTATTGAATGAACAGAAAAAATTATTTTCAGAAATTTTGGCACTTACTTCTTTTTTTTTTTTTCTATGGGAACTCTTCAACTGAATATATTAGTTGTCCTAAAAAATATTGATTCTTGGTTAAAACATTTTTCATAGCATAGTTATGAGCTGGCAAAGTCCAATCTATTGTATAATAATAACTAAAGTAAATTTAATCTGATCATATTTTTACAATTATATTTATTTTTTGGTATAAGGTGTCTAATTTTAATGGTTCCCTCTCTAAGATATTTAAAAAAGCAATGACAATTTTCCCCTTTTTTTTTTCCATTCAATCCATTCCATCCAACCCAAACAAAGAAACCAATTTCAAGTTTAAAGAAAATTACAGTTCTAAATCAAAAGCCATAATTATTTTTATTGCTACTGTTAATTACTGTTCTTGCTTAGAATGTCTACTACTGTTATCTCATCGTGTTTTTTAACTTGCCATATTTCACAATATATACCGATTTCATTGTAGCTGTACAAGTGTGGCTTTTGAAAAACTACGAGATAAATTAGCTTTCTTACTCCTTATTCCTTATTATTAGTTGGCTTCCTGGACAAGAACACAAAATATGACTGACGAAATATCTTTTCATTGCTAATAATGTGTTAAATTGTATTATATTTTATAAAATGAATTGTGGAAAATTGCATTTCTTTTGATATAACTTGGTACATTTCTAACATTTCCGTATTAAGTTTCCTTTTTTTCTTGTTTGTTAAATAGTTGAAATTGGCAGCCAATTTAAATTTGTTAAGTTTATTGATACAAAATTATATAATCTGTATTTTTTGTATTATTTTCGCTGTTTTTCTCTTTTCCAGGCCTACCAGACAGCTTTAGATTTTGTGCATGAGAGAGATAATTTTAAGGCATTCTGTATCCCCATTGTTGTTATTCCAGCTACTATTAGTAACAATGTTCCTGGTACTGACTTTTCACTTGGTTGTGACACAGCTCTCAATGAGATTGTAGTAGTAAGTTTTACTAATCTACTTTAACTTCTTATATATTTATTTATATTTACCCATATATATTAAATATAAATGAAGATATTGCAACATGAATCCATTGGAACATAACTTTTTATTTTATAAAACAAATTTTCCAAACTGTTTATACTTTTAATCTTGTTATTAACCATTTTAATCCTTTTTTCTGAATTATGATAACTGAAAGGTAGCAATGAGGTTTCAGTTTTTATTGGGATTTAGATTTCAGTGGCATATGTTGGAAAGTGATGGTACAAGAGAAAAACAATCAGGTTCCACTGAAAATCGTGTTTGAAAACTGGTTGCACATCGATAGACTAGTGAGTCTCATGTGTATTTGAGAAAGAACAGTATTTCAATTTTACCTCCCTTTTATTATTATTAAAAATTTGCTATCATGATATTTTGATTGTTTCTGTGTTTGAATAGACTTTGGTCTTGGAAATTATACTGACAGAATGCTGTAGTCACAGGAATTAATATTAAGTCCTTCTCAAAATGAACAAAAAAAAAAAAATTGGTAACTCATTGTTTTTCTAATGAACCATTCAATTATATCAGACTTAATTGATTGTTTTGTTGCTTATGGTAATTTAGAAACAGGCAATATATGGAGTTTTGTAAAATTGAAAATTCTAATTAAATGTGCCTTTTGAATTTCTTCATCAATTGTTTTCATTTCGTTGCAATGGTATGAGTACATCTGCAGAGGCAACCGAGGCTTAGTAAATGAATGATGTAATCACTCCTGTGTCTATCCAGAGCTCTTGGAGATCAATTGTGACCAATCACCTATTAGGAAGACTCCATGCTCAGAGAGTTTAATTTGTCATAAATTGAGTCGCTACCAGTAATGCTTGGCAGTAGTTATATTGATTTAACTTTCATCAGAAATCTTGGTTTATTGTGCATGCTATTTATGGTACAACATTATACAGTTATATATGACATCAAGTTATAATTGTTTAATCATTTGTTTTTTTCTTACCCTGGCATAAGTATATCACAAGTAAATTTTTCTGTCTCAGAAACTTCTAGATGAGAGGTCAAAAATGACAGTGACAAAATTTTCAATAAAACAAAAAAATTCTTATAAATGCAACACTTAGTTCACCATCTTACACGCCTCCAAATAAAATATTGAATCCAAATAAGGTTAGGAATGTGATCACAGCCTATATCTAAGTGGTCTTACTCTGTATCCCGAAGCAAACTAACATAAAATGGGTATGCAGCCCCATTTAACGAGCTTCAATTTGAACCCAAAATAGAGTTATTTATATTTATGTCCAAAAATTCCTGAAATACTGTTTTTTAAACATCAATCAATCTTCTGATCTCCCAACATTTAACTCTAGGACATGGAAAAGAACTTCCACGTCAGACCTAGTCTTCGCTACAAATAATCTGGCATTGATTGCACAAAGGAGAATCCTGAATCAGCTTGGAGGTAGTGATCATAGACTGATTAAAATTACAGTGGATATTGCCACCCCACCTCACGTAGAAATACCACAACCTAGGTGGAATTTCAAAAAAGCTCAGTGGGACAAATATGGGAACCTCACAGATATTTATATTGCCAGCATAAACATCAAGTCGAAAAAGATCAACGAATCCACAAAGCAATTCACAATAACGCTATTCCGGGCTGCTGGAGAAGTTCATGGAAGTTGGGAGTATCCCAATAGAAGCTCGAAAGGACTATAAACCCTCTTCGACCGAGGAAATTGGGGCAATAGAGAGGGAACCGGTAATTGTATGCAAAGAGCTGAAGCACCACAAAATCTTTTCTGAGGAGACTCAGAACAATCTTGACACCTCTTTCACACTTGCTGTGCTCAACAACCCAATTGGCACCCTAAAAACAAAAAGCTCACCAGGAACAGATGGTATAATGAACAAAATTATTATCGACCTCGGAAGAAAGGCAAAAATCAGGATTTTTAACACTTGTTGGACTGAAGGCAAAGTGGAATACCGGGAAATGAACAGATATCCTAGCGAAAGAAGGTTTAAATTGCCTCAAATCACTCAGACTGGAGGAAGTTAAAACCATAAACAAAGCATTGGTTCAGCAGAGGTGGAATGATAAGCATCCGGATTTCAAACCCCTGGATCCATATTACCAACTTCCCAGAAAAGAGCAAGTCTGATATTTTGCTTAAGAACTGGACATAACCATCTCAACGCTCACCTCCATAAAGAATTCAAAATATGTCCTAGCTCTCTTTGTGAATGTGGAAGGGGAGAACAGACAACCGAGCACATTCTCCAAACATGTGTCCTAATGGAGGAAAAACGGAAGCAGAGATAACCTGAACTACTGACTTGGTGACTAAGCTGTACGGCGACCTGGAGGATCTCAGGAGTACCACTTAAGTCATTCCCAGACTCAGCCATTTCAATGGGAAGATCAAAGTAGAAGCAGAACACCAATATTTTTTCCAAACAACAAGGAACGTTTTGTGAATTTCATTGGGAAAATATCATGAAAACTGCTTTGCTTAGGAAAACAATCATTCTAAATTACTTTATGGCGTATTTAGCCCCCACTTGATTGCTAATATACATTTTACATAGTTCCTGATTTATGGAATTTTTTCTCAAGATATGACCCATTTTCAATGTATGTTGCGTAATTTCAAAACTGTATAAAAATATATATAAGCTGCGCTGTAAGGATAAAAATACCTAATATTATTCATAAATGGAATTTGGTCCGGGTGCTGTCAAATTAAACTTATTTTGTACTATTTTTATTTGAGCCAACGTTGCAGGGCTTCGTCAGGGCTGTTTTGACAGAAGTCAAAGTCAGAGTGTAATATTATTCATATTTCACCAAATCTTGTGAAAATTTAGAAACAATCTACACCAAAATATTGGTGTTTGAAAAACTCTATCTCAAAGAATATCAGTCATGAAGAGAACTCTTTATTAGGGCTGAATTTGACACTTTTAAGTATCCACCATAAAGTAGTTCAATGTTCCTAAAAATAATAGTATCATAGTATCATGATACTTGCCAAATTATATTCATAAAATGTGGTTACTCGTTATTTGGGAAAAAAAATTTTGATGTTTGAAAAACTGTATCTTGGAAAATATTGAAGCTAAAGAGTTCTATTAAGCTCAAATTTAATCTGCTTCATAAAAGCTTTTGAATTTTTTTTTTTTATATTAGGTAATTTTATATTGAGCACTGAATGGAAAAGTTACTGATCTAAACACTAAACATCAAGGTGTATTGGTAATACTCTCCTGTTTAAACCCATTTCAGGCAAATCGGAATAGTATTTTTGAGTTTTTGTCTTCAATAAAGTTAACAATATTTTCTGCATATTTTTGCATGTATTAAGAGGTATCAATAGTTGGTCGACTGTCATACCCCACAGAAGAGGAATGGATAAGGATCTAAACCTGTATCTGCTTTTGCTTTTATTACTCTCTCTCTCTCTCTCTCTCAGCATCAGTTTATTTATAAAAAAACAAACTTAAATATGAGTGACAAAAAATCAAATTATCAATTTCTTGACAAAAAATGGTTAGAAAGAAATGAATAGATTAAATGATCAAAGAATATTAATAGTGCTGTCACAACTAATTTTCAATTTAAAGTGATAATAAAAAACAAGATTTTTACAATATCACTATATTAAAAAAAACTCTTGTTTTATTTAGATTAAGTACAAACTTTTCAGTATCCTACCTAAGAATTCAACCTTATATGTGTTTTGCTTTTTTCAATTTTTAGATATCGGACACCATTCGTCAATCAGCTCAAGGTACAAAAAGGAGAGTATTTATTGTTGAAACGATGGGAGGATATTGCGGTTATTTGGCTACTCTTGCTGGTAAAATAAAATTGTATTTAAGACATATTTATTGTTAGTTAATGAGTAATTAATTATTTGTCAATAATGAATTGAGTGTTTTTTAAAATTATTATTTAACATTTATTCATGGTATTCAGTTTGTTGAGGTTTCCCTTACAAAATTGATATTGGCCTGTCATTGACAGTTGAGTCATTCCATCAAGGCAGAGCTGGTAAATCTCTGTCTTCTGCTCCAATGCAATGCAGATATTTTACAATCCAAAAATGTGATACCTGCTCATGATTTTGATTATCATGACAAAGGTACTACTTGTATAGTGGAATTAAATCTTACTACTATACACTACAGTTAGTATTTTTTAAAAATTATTTTTCTATCTAGATTTCTAGCTTTACTTTAGAATTATCTTCAAAAGAAACTGTAAAATAAAGTTTGAAGAAAAGTATGTTCAGTTTTGTGAAATACTTATTTATTTGTTTTAGGTTTGGCAGGAGGTGCCGATGCTGCTTACATTTATGAAGAAAATTTTTCAATTAAAGATTTACAAAAAGATTTGTACCATATGGCTTCGAAAATGGCTGAAGGAGTACAAAGAGGACTTATTCTAAGAAATGAGAAGTGTAATGAAAATTATAACTGCGATTTCATGACTCGCTTGTTTGCTGAAGAAGGAAAAGGTGTATTCACTGCAAGGAGTAATATTATAGGTATCAAGTATCAAATTACTAAAGCATTAAAACATTTAGTTTTAATTACACAACAATTCACAGTAAAAAGATATGATAATTGTTCAAAAAATTATTTACAATTAACACATAATTATTGAAGCACTTACATGAAATGGACCAATATTTTAAGGATTATTTAATTTAAGTTTAAACCTATCTGTTTTGTAACAAGCATAATTTTTACTTAAATGCTTGCAATTTGAGATCATATATATGTTCTTTTTGAAAAAATGAAGTTTTATTTTAAGATTTTCAGTTTATTGTCCTTATTTCCTGTAAGGACAATTTTATTATATTCACAAAATCGAGAATGGATAAGTCATCACCTCAAAACATTAAACTCTTTTATAAATGGAATTTGGTCCGGGTGCGGTCAAATAAAACTCAAATAGTAAATTGGTACTATTTTCCCCCTTTTATATAATTTTAAAAACATGCAGAAGTAATGAATGATTGTTTACTATGATAATATAATGCAAACTACTATATTAATTTGGTGGTGTGTGTTTTGGTGAGACCACAGAGTGAATTTACATTTACAGAGTAGATGCGAGATTATGAAGATTAACTAGATCGGTTAGAGCCAGATAACTATACTACATGATGAAATTCTAATAGAGAGTTAAGATAAGTTTCTCTCTGCATATCTCTGAGAAAGTGAAATGCCTACAAGCACAAGACAGGCCTGTCGATTTACATCATCATACTGTAGATTACATGGGATCACCGATTTCAACAAACCTTTTTTAGTGATACTAGGTTGAAAAATATTAGACACCTTTCTGAGGGTTCTTGCCATTGAACCCTAGGAGCTGAGAAAAAAAAAATATTTTACATAATTTTAAAAACTGTTTATATTATAGTATTCCATATTTACATAATATTTATATTATCATATATTTACAGTATACTGTTTTTTTAAAAAAAAAGTCACATTTGGTTTTAGCGTATTTTGAAATCCTCAATTCAAAAATTAGAAATTTTGAGGATATTTACTTTCTGTGGATGTCCAGCATCCACAAAAATAATTCATAATTCCTTATAATTTTATCCAAATGCAACGTTACTAAAACTGTTGGAAAGCTGCATTTCCACTATTCCATTCCATATCAATATCTTTCAAATGTGCCTTTATAAGCGACAAAAAGCAGTTTCAAATAAAAAAAAATTTCTTAAACATTTTATTTTGTATCTCTGGTTCTAATTTGTTTACGTAGTTCTGATTTATACCATTTCATAGATGCTCGAAACCACTCTTAAGTTCCAAATAGAACAGTGGAATTGTGTTGAAGCTATTGTAATTTTAATGATAAACAAAAAAAAAATTATAGGCCATAAGGCAAAAAGTTTGAGCATAATAATTTTATTTTTCAGTTACTATAATAATTCATAATTAAGGGTTTTTGCGGTGCAAAAAAACTATTTTCACCTTATTTCTTCCTATAAAAATATTTTATCCCACTTTGTTAGGTTAATGGGCCCAATACCTTATTTCAATACTGCGGGCTTATTATAGAATAGTGGGGTATAAATATATCTACCAATTTATTTTTTGGTGTAGAATAACAAACAAATGTTGTCAATAGCATAAAAGGATTTTAAATGTATACAAAATAAAAAAAGTTTCTTGTAAAGCATACCATCACATTTAAAAAAAAAAGAAAAAGCAAGTCAGATAATGTTTGTTTCTAGTGTCCTCAGAAACTCTTTATTGAAAATTTTTAAAGAAATAAAAAAAAAATACTTTACCTTCCAGTTCAAATAAAATATATTTGGCATATAGCTGTGATAGCAAAGGATAGCATGCCAATTTTTTTTTTTTTTAATTTAGCTTCCAATGTGATATTTGTTGTACTTTGGAATTTGATCAAATTGTGAGGAGTTATAAATTTTGTTCCATGAACCTAGGGCATTGGTAAATAATAAATATTCTCCAAAAATCAAGTTCAAACATTCTAATCATTGATTTATATTAAAATTTGTTTATATACATTTTAATTATCTTGTTTGAGACCTGTATTATTCAATAATAAAATATATCCATGTAATCTCAACAAATCTTTGTTAATTCAAATAAAAAGTCCAACATTCCGACTAACCTGGCCAATTATCAAGGAGAATTGTAATTTTAGTTTCACAGCCTCACATTAATTAATATAATTTCACTGGCTATCATGCCCAGGTCAAATATAATACAGTCAAAAATTAACCTTTATTTGTTACTATTCTAACTTGAAATGATATTATTTGCAAATTATGTAATTCTATTATTATAAACTTATCTACAATTCTTATTGTTCAATTGTTATTTTAAATTAGTAAAACAGCTGGAATACGTCTCAGTCTTCAGATATTAGTATACAACAAAAAAATTATAATTTTGCCCAGAGGACATTTTAAGTATGTTGGACGGTATGGTAAGTGAAAACAAATTGGAATAGACAATGTGTACTATAACTATCAAAATTGCACAAGTCTATAACCCAGAAAAATGCAATGAATGGTTTGATAGTGAAAATAAGGAGAGGATCATCTTGCAATTTAAGTCTTTGCAGCAGCAAGCAAGACTACTGGCAATGAAATAGTATGAAGTAGCTACTTTGTCACTTAAAAGGTGAAGAAAGCCATTAAGAATGAAAGAAAGTAAGTGGTTCAACCATGATCATATGATAATGGGATAATATAAAGAATCTGAAAATTTCTGTATGCAGAAACAGGTGAAGATACCAAGGATACATACAAATACTATTAAAGAAACACCTAACAAAATGAAAATAGGACATTCTTCAGGAATATGGGACCAATCAAGAAAGAATGGTTACCTTTTTATGCTCAATTTCTTGTTATATGATTTATGCTGAGTTAGCTTTGAGGCTAAATATCATCTATGTTCATAAGAACAATATTATATATAATATTGACTTGTTAATTATAGTGCTAGAATAATACCTTCTGGTATTCTTCTTAATTTTGAGTGCATTCCATGAGTACTAAATAATATACTTGTTATCTTCAAGGTCCAATAAACATTTCTATCTCATTCCGGAACTTTATCAACAAATGTCCTCTGAGAGACATTGTGGTCTTAAGTTTGTCTTACTGGTTTGTAAGCAGTTGGCTCATTAGATGTATATTTTATTTAATTTTTTAGCAATTAGATATTTCTTAGAAATTTGGAAGTAGAATTTATTTGTTTGAACATTTTATGATTACAGGCCATATGCAACAAGGAGGTAGTTCTTCCCCTTTTGACAGGAATATGGGAATAAAACTGTCTCTAAAGGCTTTTTCTTGGTTGGAACAGGAAATTAAAAACAGCATTTCCAATGGTGTTGTCAATACCAGTTCTGCGGACTCAACTGTAGTTCTTGGACTTAAAGCTAGAAATTTTACAACTACACCAGTTCTTGAGCTTGCTAAAAATACTAATTTTGAGTGAGTTTCTTTATATTGTGTTTATCAGTATATTGTTATGATTTTATATATTAGATCAGTCCATTCTAAGCTCTAGTGCTTCAGAAAAAAATAAATGGTTGTTTGACCACCTCAGAAAACATTCTTGCTTTGTAGGTGCATTTTTGATGTTTTAGTAATTCAAATATTTGTTATTAATTTTTGTTCCCCATGTTATCCAAATTGTGGCCATTTTTATTCAAGTTTTTTCATTAACTTTTAGAATTCCCACACAAGCACAGTTTTCTAAATTTCTCTACACTGGTTTGTGCTAGGGCTTTGAAAAAAAGTGCATTGTATTCAGCACATCCTGATCTACTGATCAGATCCCTTTTTGTCTACTTGCTATGTTTCTGTTTTGTACTTACGGCACCTTAGATTTTTATAAATATCATAACCCGTTTTCACTTTCCCTGTCAAACCTATGTAAAGAAAGTGTTGTGAATGGGTCAAATTTCCAATGTTCAATTTTCAGTGGATCTATCCATTTTAGAGACTCTACTTTCTGGTTTTAAAAATTCCTTTAAATTGGATCACATTAATTGCTATGTTGCAATTTATGATTTGTCATTGGCTTAAATATATTTCATAGCTCCTTTTCTTTTTTTTTATTATTGATTATTTATGAGTTAATTGTATATTTTTTACCAGGAAACGTATACCTAAGCATCAATGGTGGTTAAAGCTTCGTCCACTTCTGAGAATTTTTGCTAAGCATGACAGCATCTATGAAGATGAAGGAGCGTTTGTCTTGGGAGATAGTTCTACTGATGAATAAGACTTCAAGAATGTTATTTAACTTTTCTTCAATTATTTAGCAATCTGTTTGTTTTTTTAAAAACAAGAATTATATCCATTATTATTTATTGTAGACAATGTTTTATATTATAAATTATTATATTACTTTATTGGATTTAGTAAATGATTAGTATATATTATTTTGAAAATTTTATAGTATACTGCTTTTATGATTTTTTTGAAGAAGAGTTTTTATAGTATAATATAAAAATCATGCTGCCATAGATAAATTGTCCATTTTTATTATTCATAAGTATTTATTTTTTTAATAAATGATTATTTTACCAATTATTCATGATTATTTTTTCATTGCTATTTGCAATGATATAAATATTTAAGATTCAATCGAATCTTTTTATTTAGATAAGAAACAATACTTGTGACATGAATTTAATTAAAAACAAAACACTTGAAAGGTAAGTACCTTAATTTTTTGTTGAAGATTCTAATTTATTTTTGTATTTAATAACAGATCAACATGATGGCCCTTACATGGTTGATATAACAGTTAAATTTTTTTTTAACAATAGATTATGGGAAGGGGTGTAGAGTCTCTTACAAAAGATGACCGTAACTATATACGGTATAATTTAAAAAAAATTAAGACAAAAGTAATAATTCTTAATAAAAGAGAAATGTAAAGTTAATAACAAAATCACAATATTTGTAGACCTGACAAATAAAACAATTGTCCCCTAATGGGTAAAAAAAAAAGTTAATTAAAAAATATAATACAAAAGTAATGTGAATAATAGGATTGATAAATATAGACTTTATAACAGAATGTCATGTAGCCGCTTGGGCTTCAGTCTTTGGGTTGAGGTTGGGTTTCCTGAGTCCTATGTCACTGCTTCTTTAATTGTCCTGTCAGTAAATAGGAGTAGAGCTTCATGAACTGTTTCTTGATGAAATTCTCTATTAACTCCTTTTGTAATTCCCGATGAAATTGGCTATAAATCAAATTCAAGTATAAGAAAAGAAAAAACAGTTTTAATATAATTTGTTAAATTTAAAAAGAAAAGAAATTTAGTAGTGAAATGTTATTTTAATTTAGTTATTTAGGTAATGGGAACAGATTTTATTTCAAAATCTAGCTAATTTATTGATCTATGGGAGGGTTTTTCACCTCCTCTTCCATTGATTTTAAAGTTGAGAACTTAAAGAACCTACTTCAAACTGAAAATTGTAATAAAACATTTTACTTTAAGAGTAACTAAAATTTAAAAGCAATACAAATGCAGCCCATGGAAAATGTATACTCCATACAATGTATGGAGGAAAATGTATACTCCATGTTCACATTAATCATACTTTGAGCCCAATCATTAAAGCCATTTTTGAAATACAGAAGTGTTAAGAAAAATACCCACAAGCCTTAGAAAAAGTAGTGGATGAAATATAATGAAATTTATAATAAATTTATTTTACACCAGTCCCCATCTTACAACTAAATTGGGCCAGTCATTTTGGACTACAAGTGTTAAGGAAAATACACTTGTGCATGGATACAAGAAAGTAGTGGATGGCATTTGATAAAATATTATATTTTACACTATCTGTGATGCACAGATTTTACTTCCTTAAATTTCAATAATAAACAGTTATAATTTCGAGCTGCAAAAGTTCATAACTACATAGTGGTGCAGTACCTTCACGTTTTATGTAATGGCCATGCAGGAGTACCTTTAATTATGGTTTTAAAAAAATGTTAAAATGAGGTGGTGAAAACATGCTTCTTGGAAGGTGAAGAGAAATATTTTTTAGAGAAAAAATAATCTTTTAAACCTTGAAACAGTTTAATATTAATGTGAAACAAGAAACATAGATTGCATAGCTCAACTACATGGCAGAAATGGGCAATAATAAAATTTAATATTCATAAAGCAAACTTGGAAGTCTAAAAGAGCTGCCACTATCCTCCAGATCTATTCAACTTAAAATAATATCCACATTTACAAGTACCAATAAAAAAGTAGGTGATTTATTTGTGACATAAATCACAAAAATGCTATAATTATTCTTCAGTCTTTACAGTTCTTTGACTTACAAGAAAATAAAACAAGGTACTAACTGACCTGAAAACATTACTAGTTTAAATATCTATAAATATTCTCACATTTGGCAGGCAAAGCAACATTATCACACAATTAATTGTTATTATACTGAATATAATAATATTGTCTAGTATCACATACAGAGTATCAGTCTTTAACAGTTTTAAATTACTAATTAACTATGTTTTGAATTAAAATGATGAATATTTAAGGAATTAGGGATAACAAACTGTGATAACAGATCACATTTGACAGCAAAAAATATCAACATTATCATTATTATTCAATGCGACATTCAGAATATGACTAGTAACATTTTCAAGTGGACTTATTTGGTAAATATTTTCAGAGGCAGTATACATGCTTAAGAAAGATTTTTAGAAGTTTAATTTAGGTTTTGGAGTGAGTGAGCAAGGCAGTCAAATTTTAGTTTTGGAATAGATTCCTGATATAAAAGATGTTGAATTTTCATCCAGATTTGAATGCTTGATTTTTTGTTCATAATTTACAGCTGGGGTGGTTTTGAAAGGTTGAATCACAGACGCCTTCCTTGGCTTTTGAGAAGTTTGAAGTCAAAGTCAAGAATAACCTTAATTTAGAGTAAGTTGCATACAAATAGCTAGCTAATGTGGGTAAGTACCTATTATACTAAAACTGTTAGGTAATGGTTTTAGTTTTGTTACTATTTCCCCTACAGCAAGGACTTCAGTAATCCCTGGAATGAATCAGAAAATAATGTCTCTAATCTTTAAAAGACCTTTGACATCCTTCATCAGGCTTAGAACTTCTAACAAGGCCTCTCACACTAGTCTAGCCTTTCTCAGAGCTAACTCGAGTGAATGTTTACCGGAAGTAAATATAGAATTGGAACAAGGTTGATACACATTGATCATGAGTAAGAAGAAGAATTGATTATTCGCTTCAGAGAAAAAATAATATTACACTTATCTAGAAGTAGTTTCATCAGAAAATAAACGTGATCAAAAGCCCTACAATAGAATAAAATAAGGCAAATTATGTTTATTCCCAGCTGTGTAATAATGTGATGGGGGAAAGAAAGATTGAAAACAATGTTTTTAAGGCCTCTACCTACCTACTCTTCTTTATGGAAGTGAAAGATGGATACCACAGGAAGATAGTTTCAAAAAAACCAAGAAGCAGAAGGGAGTGGGAATTATGTAAGCTGCGTAAATACTACAGCCGCCTAAACCATTCTGACCCGGCATAACGCAACTTACCAGCTAGCACGGGAACTCCTGGTACTACTGGCGACTAGCAAAAGCCGGGTAATATTTTTACCATACTTTGAAAATAAAGTAATTACACATATATAACAACTATATAAGACATTGTAATATTTATAAATGAATCATTAGTACCCGATAGAACGAAGTTACCTTCCTCTATGACCCGGCAGTTGGCTACCCTCCGGGCTTCCATTCTTCCTTCGTACCTACAGGAATAGTTCCCTGTAGGACGAGGTTACCATCATTAAAGAACTTATGGCTGGCACCTGAAGTCTCTTCTAATCTATCTGCCTCCTAATCCTAATTTGAGCACGCATTGTCTAGGCCTTTTGGTCAAGAGTAAATTACATTATCAATTGGAGTCAGATTTAACACAACCACCTCAACAAAACAAAACAATAACAAATATGATTAAAATGTTTATGCTCCATCTTGATATTGATTTGAAGATCAATCTTTCATTAAGTTCTCATTATTTACTAAATACGTGTTGATTAAACAAAAGCAAAAATATGTAAATTAAATAAAACTTACTAAATCAAAACAAAAGATAACAAATGTTCCTCTGTCGTCCTCGTAGTAATTTTCAATTAGGCGGCCCATCGCGATCTCACTAAATTTTGTTCAAATTACTATGAAACTTTACAAGTTCTTGTGGTTTTGGCAAAATAAGTAAATATTGTATTGGATATATTAGATCTCAGAAGCCAAGATTTAAAAGCACATTTGCAATAACTTCTGTTGAACTCAACGGATTTTAATGTTTATTAGCCAATTTTCGTTCATTGAAACAGAATTATATCCAAATCTATTAAAATTTAACGAATTAGGGCTGAGATTATTTAACGAAGCTCTTAGCTGACCTAGACAAGATCCAAAGTTGCATGAAGTAGCATAAATTCCACTATAATGTCTCAAGCTGGATTAACTTGGGTTTTGGTTTACCCACTACCATATTTATTCACAGACAACAACAAATCCTGTCATATTTCTGTGAATTGAGCACCTCCTAGGGGAGAGACTTTGTTGCAATAACTCACTGAGGAGGTAAAATATAAAATTTCCCAACAATTTTAACGGATTTCCCAACACCACAGGTGTGACAAGTATTCCCTAAAATTTTCCTTTTTCCTAAACATTTAAAAAACTGATATATATCTAAATAGCGTTTATATGCAATTTTGAGTACAATAACCTCATTGAAAAAATTGTATACTAAAAGTTGCATAGTTGAAGTTGCTTTTCAAATCTTCCAAAGTTTCGGATATCCGAATTATTAGAGGGATGGCTGCTCCTCATGCCCGCTCTTAACATGGGCTGACTCTACTGATTTTAATGTTTATATCTAATTTTTGTTTTTCTGAAGCCCATAGCATGTTAACATTGTTTAATACAAGTCCATTGTAATTTTACATAGTTCGGGATGAAATTGTTTGTGGAAGTTCGTACTCGTTCAGAATCCAAAGTTGTACGAAATAGCAGAAATCCCACTAACTGTCTGAAACTAAACAAGTTTTGAGTTGGTTGAGAACGATTTTCCAATATGAATTGAAACCTATTATCTTATAAAACTTCTTAGCCGAAACATCAAGTTAGTAATGTATAATGCATCAGTGACAGAATTTAAATATTTAATTATGCTGTTGATTTCACGTTTACGGATAGAATGTTGTAAAGGGAAATCTTGATATATAATGTATATAGTGTAGCAATAAAATATGGTTTAAATTTAAGTTTTTTACTTGTTAGCCAGTTTCTAGAAGAATGTATTGGTTCGATCCACAGTGTAGTAATAAGCACATCAGTCCATCAAGTCTAATCCTTCTTGAACACTGGATTTTACAGTATCACCAAAACAGATTCCACGTGATTTGACCGGCATACGTCCTTATCCTGAGCTGACCCTAAGAGAATTGAGTAGTACCTAGGTTTTGGGAATTTCCACTAATCCATATTTAGATTGTTCCTGTAAGATTCTTAAGGTTGAAAGGATTTTCTAGGTTCTGTATACACGAGCTAAACGGTTTTTTGACTCCTCAAAAGGTTGTGTTGTAAGATAGTGGATCTCTTTAGCTCAGAGGTATCTGCTGTCAGATTAGTACTGTTGCTGAAGACGCTGAACAGTTTTCACTAACAATGTTATTAGGGTCTCTGCTATAATTAGTAAAATTAAGAAAAGCGTCTACCTGAAACGTTTTCTAATTGTAATACGATCCTATATTACATCTTCGTCACCAATTTATTATATATAAATCGATGAAGTCCAATTGACAATATGCGAAATTCAATAACCAATGTAAATATAAATGGTAAACATTCGTGTAGTAGAATGTAACACTTATTAAATTACGATTTGTGCCAAACTGAGTAGCTTTTTTAAAGTTACTCAATGAAGACTAAGATACCCTTGAGTGTATTGTTGATAATGAAAACTATCAAAAAATAAATCTGAATTATATAAAAGAGATAAAATTTGCTAGTTAGTCCTGGATCGTTTTATAACTGTGATGTGGTGCAGTGACTGGTGACGTGTGCTGTATATTGAGTTGAACTGGCTGCGTGGAACGCGGTGGTTCCAACGGTACAAGTAGAATCGAGAGGTTCAGTTTGATTTCTTCCACCGTCTTGGTCGCACGAAGATGGGGTTCAAGGGAAGAAAGTCTTCTAGTAAGAATCCTCCAATATTCAGCCATGAATTCGTTATACAAAACCATGCCGACATCGTTTCTTGTGTTGCCTTAGTATTTGTTATTGGTCTACTTATTCAGGTAAAGCTATTTATCATGCTATAAGTCAGTGTAATATTTACAATATTGTAATTCTAAATGTGTTTTGTAGTGTTTAATTCTACCTTAAGTGAACTCTTGCCTAATTGCCTTAGCATATTGAATTTTATTTACTTCATTTTATTTCAGGCAACTTCTCCTTTTGCTTATATGTTTATTGCTCTGCATCACAATGTAAGCACTGAAAATATTGGACCCGAAGTACCTTTCCGTTATACATATGGTTTGAAAGATATTTGCGTTGTTTTCTTCTACTTTCTCATCTGTATTGTTATGCATGCCATCATACAAGAATATATTCTTGATGTAAGTAATAAACTTGATTCTTTCACTTAGCTTATGTTTATGCTTTAGTTAATAAATTATAATTTATGTGTGACTTATTTAATATAAGAAATTTCTTGAACCAACTTGTTGAAGTTTTGACAGCATTGACATCTGTCAACCATATGAAAGGAAAACAATGTAGTATTATTAGTTTATAATTTTTATTAAAATGATAAACTTGACAATTTGATTTGGCACTAGGCTGTCAATCTTTGGAAAGTCGTCAAAAACATATAAATGTTTGAATTCGATCAATGATTTTTTAGTTATTATGTATTACTCCATTTTGGCCTGATAATCTGTTATGAATTCATACTTAAATTTCTGAACCGATGTATGTTTTTAATGACAGGACTGTTATTAATTACAAAACAGTTGAAAAGTCATGCCATCATTGCAAAATATATTTCTCTTTTTCATCAAAAATTACTTTTCCCATGGCATAGTGTATAATTAAGCTTAGTTGGATATTTATGTAATCCTAAAAGTTTGTTTTATATGAGCTTGTTGTTAGAAATGAAGCTATGCTCTGAAATTTATAGAATGATTTCCTTTTGACATATGTTTAGCTCTGACTGGAAGTGATGAAATTTTCTGCTACATCTTTTATTATTATGTTGGAATTTAAGTTCAGTTTACTAGAATATGGATATGGTGATGTACAGATGTTTTTTTTTTTTTTCAGTCTGATATCTTTATAAGAATAGTTTTGAAACAAATAGAGACCTGTTTATTCAGTAGCATATTCATTTCATTTAAAATCTGTATTTACTAATAGTTTTATTCTGAAAAAAATTTATCTCTGCAAAGTGTTAAAACTTAACTCACTCTTATTGTATTGTTTAATATTAGTATGAAACATAAAAATATTTTTCTCTTTTATTTTATATTTTAAAGTGTGGAATGTCATTTTTTCAGAAACTATCCCAGAAACTTTCTGTTAAATATTAATATGCAATATAAAAATATTCTTCTCTTTTATTTTATATTTTAAAGTGTAGAATGTCATTTTTTCAGAAACTATCCCAGAAACTTTCTGTTAAATATTAATATGCAATATAAAAATATTCTTCTCTTTTGCTGTTTATTTTAAAGTGTGAAATTTTTTTTTCATCTTTCAGAAAGTAACCCGGAAACTTCACCTGTCAAAAGTGAAACTGAGTAAATTTAATGAATCAGGACAACTTCTGGTATTTTATATAATGACAGTTTTATGGGGAGGAGATGTCATTATCAAGTAATAATTTGTGATATCAGATTTATTCATCTATGTTTTATGTCAATTGATCATTAGAATGCTAATGAGTAGAATTTTTGTTCTAGAGAAAACCTGATTTTCAACATCTCTGCGTTATGGGAAGGCTATCCTCATTCTGAAATGGTCTTCATGTTCAAATTTTTCTTCATAATTCAGTTGTCTTATTGGCTGCATACATTCCCAGAACTATATTTCCAAAAAATTAAGAAAGAAGAAATGCCTGAAAGGATAGCTTATGCTTCTGTTGCTATTGTTTTTATAGCAGCTGCATATTTATTAAAGTAATATTATTTTTTTAGTCATTTCATAAGTAGTTTTGTTAATTATTTTTAAGTAATTTAAATTATAGCTGTATCTTAATTATGTTTACAGTTTTAATCGTGTTGGAATTTGCCTCCTTGTTTTACATTACCTTTCTGAAGCCTTTTATCACATTGCAAGGCTCATTGACTTTGTTGATAAAGAAGAACGTGGAAGCAAAGGTAATTCAGTTTCTTATTTTTAGTTTTGCTTATCATGAAATGTAATATATCAGAGAGTTGGATTAGATATCTTTATCAAATTTTGTTCATCTGGGATTAAAGGTTATGATTAATAAAAGCTGATAAAATAAATTTAATAAATTAAAATATTTATTATTTTGTTTTTAATTTACAATCAACAATGCAACAAGTTGTATACCTAAACTCTCTGCATCTAATTGTAGTAGTGTTAAGTAACCAATTAGAAATTTTATTAAATTAAATCGCTTTCTTATTTGTTTTGGAAATATTTTATCTTTCTTCACAAATCCTTGTATTTAAGATTGATTTCTTTTTAACCATTTCTCTGAAATAGTACTGGGTAAATTTATAAAACTCCAGATTTAAGTCATTGTTTAATTCGCTAGCTACAAAGTTTGTGAAAACATTTGAACTCTCAATTCATCATTTTTAAAATTATGTAGCCCAATGTGAAAACAATCTTAGCTATTTTTCCCTATTATCTCCAACTTGTTATTTAAAAGTAATTTAAAGGAAACTTTTAAAGTTAATAGATAAGAAAATTAGATTGATTTTGATGGGCATTAGTTGTAGTTGATTTATGGTATGATAATTTTTAACATATTGTTTTAAGTAATTTGTATATTTGTTTCTAGCTGGCTACATGGTTTGGCATGTCTTCTTTGTTCTTGCTCGCCTTGGATCTGTGATGTTGTCTGTATTAACGTTTTGGTATGGGCTCTCATTGGCACCCTCAAATACTGGAGCTCCTGGCGATTTTAACAGTCCCACTGTAAGAGTTGGTGCTCTGACTGCTGTGGTACTTCTCCAGGTATACCTGATGTTTAACTTCATAACTGACCAACTGAGGCAGTTAAGGGAAACTGCCCCAGCTTCTGTTCGTAAACTTACCGTGAAGCCCAAACAAGTAGTTGGAAAGAAGAAGGGAGATGGTAAGTAGAATAGTTTGCTGAAGTCTTTTAAAGAATATATTTGATAAAAATCTATATTTGATATTCGATAATTGAATTATAATTAAATGATTATTTGAATTATCTATATTTCCATTAATATGCATCATGGTTTTGAATTATTTTACTTGAAAAACAGATCTATCATTTTGAGTGTTAAGAGTTTATTAGTTAATTTTACCTGTTGTATGTAATTATGGCAAATAGATTTATTTTGATTTCTGTTGGCCATATCATTTCTGACTAATCCTCTCCTTGTCAGAAACCTAACTTCTTTAAATACAATTTGCAATCTTGCTATTACAAGAGATCATTGTTGAACTCGAATTCAACTTTTTGTGAAAAATTAACTGTATATTTTATTAATTATTATTTTTATATCCCTTGATATTTCCTTTAAAAATTTCTCATGTTTGAAACTTTTGAACGTAGGAAAGAAACAAGAATATGATGAATTAACGGAGGTCGACCAGAACACAAAAAAGAACTTGAAGCAGAGAACTCAGAAAGTGAAATAATTTGTTCATTAAATTTTAAAATCGCATTCATTCTGTTGGAATGATCCTAGTTATGGCGGAAGATGAAGATGGCTACTAAATGTCAAAATTCATAAATTGAAAGCATTTACGATCATAAAAGAGATTTTATTTTTAAAATCTTGATATAAATATATATATATATTAATTTGTATTTTTACAATGTAAAAATGTGAGAATTTTATGCTTAAAAGATGTGTTTATGTCCTTTTTAGCATGTAAATGATGTAAATTAATGTGCAATATTTTAGTAAAAATCTTTAATTTTCAACATAATTATAATTATTTTGGTATTTTTTTAAATTTACATAGCACAAATTTTTTGAAATTACGTATATTAGTATGTAAATTGAATTTTTTAATTTTTTGTTTTTACTTTTAATAGTGCATAATAATTCTAGATAAAAGGTCTATAAAAAGTTAGTGGTGACGGAGGTGAAGACTCCGTTTTTGTAAGATTCTACCTCTTCAGTATTGTGAATTTTTCTATAATAAAAAGTTTTTGTTTTATTGCTTGTACAGTATTAATTCTGTCTTCCAATTATCTATGTTAAAATGTTTTCCTCTCTTGATAAAACATGACTTTATTTGAAAAATATTATTTTCATTTGGTTCTTTTGGGTTTTGAGAAGATGGTCTTTTCTAATGATAAGCTTTTGTCCATAGGATCCTGAGAAATAGTGTTTTTATCTTATAGGTAGTTAGTCATATGGAGCAAAATGTACTTTACTTATTGCTTCATCAATTATGGGACCAGACCTACCTAGGTACATTATTAAATCTGAAATGTCTTTATGTAATATTATATCCTTACATATACATACAGTGTATATAAAGTGCAGTATTTGTGTTGTTTATTTTTGCATATCTTGTTATTTGAAAATATATGACCTTTTATCTATTAATGTTATGATGTATTTTGAATCCTTTTTCTAACAAATAGAGATTATTTATGTGAAAATTGTTAATTTGTGTTTTTATATTTTAAAGGTTATAAAATCATCACTTTTTAGCTTGTTCTATCCTTCCTCGATGGCTCGTAATGGATAGAGTTTATTTATGGTTGTTTGTCATTCTGTGAGAGTATTTTAGTGTATAGGTTTAATTTATTGATATAAAAAATTGTGGAAATCCTTTTTAAAAAATACCTGTTATGTTTTTAAAAACCCTCTGAGTTAAATCCATCAATGCTGTATCAAGCAATTCTTTTTGTACATCTGCTTAATACATCACTTCCTGAAAATGTTTATTATTGGAGATGAGATTTTGAATTTATAAATGATCTTGTTATTAATTTTTTTCAGAATTATTTTGTATACCTAAAAATCAATATGTACATTTATTTTTGTTTTAATAAATAATATTTGCTGTTTGTTGTTTTGTTAACTATTAGTAATTTATATGATTCCAATTATCTAAGTATGCATTACATCATATCATTATAAATGTTTTTTACTTCCACTATCTGCATGAGTGTATATATATATATATATATATATATATATATATATATATATATGTCTAAATGAAAGAGAGGCCCCATGAGTTCAAATAACTAAGTCTCACAAAATGGTGTATGCGTGCAAAATTATGTATTTATGTAGGTGTATGCCTGGTATGTTACTTTTTTGCTGAAATCAACTTACTAAAACTGTTGTTTTATGTTATCGATTTTACAGTATTTTTTTTTTCTCAAAAACTGCTTTAAGTAGATTGATTAAATTTTTTTATATCAATCATCAATCAAGTGATCTTTAATATCAGCTGGTTGAAACAGCCTGAGTTGTCTTGAATTTTCAAAAAAATTCCTTCTGAACTATGTTTAATTTTGTTTATTTGAAGTAATTGACCATCTTTGATTGTTAGTGGTAATAAAAGATGTACGAATATAAAATATGAAAGAATTTCATTATTAAATAAAAGAGAAAATAAATGTTGGAAGATTACTGATTGACCATGTGTATTAATGAATGGAATATGGTTCGGGTGTGGTCAAAAAAACTCAAATAGTAAATGGGTATACTATTTTATATAAAAATAGTATATCCATTTACTATTTGAATTTTTTTGACCGCACCCGGACCATATTCCATTCAGAAAATAAATGTTTTCGTGTTTCATGATCATTATGACTAGAGACTGGATTTTCATGAAATTGCATCTTTGGTCCCTAGCTTCAAATTCCACCAAACCTCAACAGAAATTTGAATCATGGAAAAACATTCAAATAACACTAATTTTATACTGCATAAAATTGCACTTTAAGATTTTTTCTCAAACTTGCACGTTTTACTTTTTTAGGGCTAAATTTAGATTTTTGCTGTTTAAAATTGAATGCTTGTACTAGATTTCTCATTATACATATGTAAGTGTATGTATACCAATATTTATTCACATTACTATTTTTTCCTTATTTAATTTATAGTTTAAAATTTACAAATTTGAGGTAAAGCAATGCATTAGTTAACAAAAGAAGATTCGAATTTACCTAAAAAAAAAACTGGAGAATATTCATGGAATAACATTAGGTAACTATCGAAAAGTGTCTTTGAAATGAGCTTGGTAGAGAGAATGTTCATTGCTATTGTTTTTATTTTTAACTTGGGTTCTCAGTTTGCCTTTCATCCTTCCATCTGGCTGTTGTGATTACTGGGAATTAAATTTTTTTTTTATATTATATTATCTTTATGTATTATTTTAAACAAAAAATAAATTGGTCTGTTTAATATGAATATACCTATACACTGTTAATCAAAGCTTTTATACATTGACTTTTTACTTGTTAGATTTTTTGTTAATGGTATATTTGTTTATAAATAAATTAGATAGATGTTAGACTATTTCAAAGAGGATAAGACCTATCTGATATTACAGATCACTTAAGTAATTATTAATTTACTGAGTTTAACAAAATCATTCAAGCCACTCTGGAGAAAATTGAAAAAAATCGATTCTATAAAGTGGCATTTGAGGTCGGTCGATTTTAGTGAAGAAGTTGCTGTCACATCCCAGGCAGATACCTGCCTTAAATATTTGACTTCAGTTTCTTACGACTTTGTTTTTGAGCTAGGCTGTTCTCACAGGCCATTTTGCAAGACTTAGTTATTTGGCCTCAGGGGACTTCATTATATGCATTTTCATTGAAAACTCAAATTTGAAATTTTGCACTATTGCACTACTTTCCCTTACTGATCTATAAGTAAAAGTAAAAACAATTAAAAAGTTAAGCAGAAGAACATGCTATATGGAATTTTAAGGAAAATTAAAAAGGGAATTTTGCTTGGAAGAATATTTTTAAACACTCCTTTCTACATAGTGGTCTTGGAAACTTAAAACTGAGGTAGTTTTAAGAAGTTGAAAAATTGAATTCCATCCTTCTTAATTGGAATATAAAATCATTAATGAAATTTGCTTCCTAATAGCTCTTCAATTTTTTTTTAATTATTAAAACATCGGCTGTTAGTAATTACATATAATCTAATTAATAATTATAATCACTGTAAATTTTCTGTGATTAAGTTAGTTAAACACAATAGATTTATTTATATTTTTGGGTTTGCTGTGTTAAAATATTAAAGTTCAAAAACACAGTTTTAGATACAATCAATTTTTTATTTTAATGTTAGTGTTTTTTGGATAATTTGCATGACTGTAATATTAATTATGTAAAACATATATAATATTATTATTTAATTTTGTGATCTTCTTAGTGCCTTATCCTGTTGATTAAGAACCTGTATTACAGTGTAAGGCACATGATAAACATTAAAAAAATAACTAAAAAATTACAAATGTTTAAATTTTGTTTTACTTGAAACTACTTTGTTTTTTGATTTTACATCTATTATTTAGCAAAAATAGATTAATTAAATAAAATAATGTCTTAAAAAATTTTCGATTAATTTTTTTTTTGGTCTTGGATAATATATATGTCGATGCTTTGGGGTACAGTCAGAAAATAACGCAAATAAGTTTAAAAAACTGATTTAATAGTGCCAATATTTCAGCTAGAATTTCCAGCCTTCATCAGGGCTTCTTATAGGAAATCAGAAATCTAAGTGATATTGGTTAGGGGTGATTACATGGATAAACAATATGTTTTTTAAACATATTTGTGTTATTTTCTTACCACACCCTTAACCATCTTCTCATATAATTAAATATTTAATTAGATAGATTGATTAAACAAATTATGGTTCTTAACTTTTAGGTGATTTTCAATTGAATATGACTTTAAATTTAATCTTACTAAAAGGATATAGTCTGAAAGGAAATAACTTTCACGGAAGCATTTCTTATTGCATCACAAGTCTTTAACACTTGGCTATTTCGAATGTAGTCCAAGCTTTAAAGAGAACTTGAAGTAATGATATTACTATTTTTTCCCCAGTAACCTAATAAATTCTCTAATCAATGTTTCACTTTGGAAGATACAGAATAAACTAATCAAAAAATTGCAGATGAAATGACGTATAGAAACCTTTAACAGGTCTTAAATACCAAATTTTCACAAAGCTTCCTCCTAAATACCTTTAATTTTGTTTATGTTTACCATCTCTTATTTTTAGCAGTAAGGAACAAAAAATAAATATAAAATTTTAAATAATTTAATAATTAACTTAACATAAGAAAAATAAATGTTTTTGTTTTTCTATGGTTTTGACGATAGTAATAATTTAGTTTTGCCTATATATATAAAATGATAAAGAAATTGCTGATTTAAAATTAAAAAAAATTATTTTAATCCTAAAATAAGATAGGGTAGGAACCCTATCTATTGGCCTATATTCCTCAAAAACTGTACTGATATTCTGAATATAAATATCCCTTGATGACTGTATAATGTTGCCAACATAATTTTTGTTGTTTAAAATCCACATGTAAATTTATTATTGTTATTTATAATATAGTTATTGATTATACTATGATTTTTCAATAATTTTCCTTAAGTTACAGCAGTAAGTTGGTGACAAAGTAAAACAGTGGTATCAATGGTGGATCCGATACAGTTCAAAGCATTTCTTGATATTCACACAGGATCAACAAATTCTTGTTGCCCAAGTTATTTCAAAATTGGACAAGTCATCAATCAGTATGATATTTCAAAATTCATCCTTCAACATGCCATCATTTGAAAGCTTTGAAAAAAAAAAAAATAATAATAAATTTACATGTGGATTTCCAACAATGTACATCACATTGGCAACATTATAGCACTCTCCCACACTTATTTACACCTCAAGGACTATATCTGTAAATAAGTGTGGGAGAGTGCTATAATAATGCTAATGTGATGTACATTGTTGGAAATCCTTTTGTAAATTTATTATTGTATGAAATACTGTTGATATTGATTACACTGTGATTATTTAATCCTTTTCCTCAAGTTTTTAACAATGACCAACAGATCATAGTTTAGCAATACTTTTCTCTCATACAAGCTTTATATTTTTTCCTTCATTGATTCATTGACGAGTTGACTGGAAGAAATTTTTTTCATGAATTGAAAAATAAACTTTTAAGTTCTATGGTATAATAATTATGGTAATGTTGCAAAAATTTAACTTTAAATAAAATAAATTTTTGAGCATCAATAAGCATCAGAATAAATGACAACAGCTCAACCTGTAAAATTAATAATACTCAATGGACTAACTTGCTGTAGAATATTCATGTCTTATAAATAATCAAAATATCACCTAGAACGTTTCCATGGTTGCACCAAGTTTATTCAATACTTATCAGCCATATGTTAGTGTTTTCATTAAAATACATAATTAATGCAGGTTTATTTTGAACTGATTATATTTTTTTATCATTGTATTATGCCAGATAGTTTATGAATGAAACTTGAGAAATTCCTGTTGAGATATTTTCCACCTGGTAATTCTGAAAAATTAAACATGAGATTTTGTTACTTATCGTTTTGTCGATTATTTATTAATGCAAATTTTAGGCCTTGGATTAGAATACTCACAAGGAGGGAAAATAAAGAAAAAAATGATCAATCTTTTGGATTTAACAACCAGGTACTTCTTTAAATTATAAAAAAAATAAAACTTGTATTTTACGTATTGACTATGAAGTGTCATTCTTTAAAAAGTATCTAATATTGAAGTTGTTTTAAGTCAATCGCCTGAAAATTAATTAATTTTGTTTTTCTGAAGTTTCAAAAAAGGGAAAGACTTCTGCTTCTTATATTTTCTTTTAGCTTTTTTACAACTTTTATTTAAATTTGTTTCACATACACAATGAATGAATTAAAACCATTTTCATGTCTATTGAAAATTGATACACTTAGTCATATTACTTGGTAACTGAAAAAAAAAGAAAACTTTCGAAGAGTGAAAATGTTTGTTAATGAGAATATTTTACTTTAAACCAATAGTCACTTAACATAATTTAATAGCAATATTATTTTTTGTAAAGCAATAATTTTTTTAGACAATACATCCTGGATATTTTTTGTAATCGTGTATGAACTGATATACTAAAAATGCTGGGAGGTGACCAACTCATCTAAAATTATTTATCCTAAACATGAGCAATATTTCTGTATCTATTAGGTACAGAGCATTTGTCCAACTTTCCAAAAGAGTAGTTTTGAAAAAGTTTTATATTAAAGACCTTTCATTATCTTGACTGCTTATTGAATTTTCGTAACAAAGTTTCACCAATACTTTTACATAGGATAGTTTTCATTTTGTTGCAATTTTTAATGACATTGTGTTCATTATTATATAAAATATATTTGATTACATATGAAATGTAATTGCCTAAAAAAATAAGGCTGTTATATTATATGTTAGAGACTTTCAAGATATACTAGAAATAACCTGTGGTTAACACAAAAACTGAGCCCGTACAAATTATTAAAGAAAATATATGGGTCTTTCATTGACAGAATGCCTAACTCTATAAAATCAGTATATATTTCCAATATTGATTATATAATAATTTAGCTTTTAATATTAAGAGCAAAATGTTACTTTCAGTGAAATATTATATTATACCACCCCTTATCATCTTCCCCAACTACCCCTAACACACCTTGAAATATGTGTGAACACCCTGTATGAAGGCCTTCTCAGGTCTACAACAGCCTTGATACAAGGTCTTGAATCCATATTGTGTTGTATCCTTCTGAACAAAAGTGGGCCTGGTGCTCTTTTTTAAAAGCATAGTAATACATATGAATTCTATTAGTAAATAAAAATATATATACAATAGAACCATGTTTATCTATCCTAGTCGAAACCAAGATATCACTGGGTAAGAGGAGAGCTGGTTAATCTAGAGTATTTAAAAGAAAAACTCCAATATTAATTTAACTCATATATTAAGTAAAAATAAAAATAAAAATAAAAATACAAAACATAATATATAGGTGATATGTATACTAAAGTTCTACGGTATAATAATTAGGATAACGTTGTAAATAATGGACTTAATGCTTGATACCACATAGGTACAAATTAATTAAAGACTATAACCTAGAACGTAACCTGTTATGACTGCTAAAATGGGTATATCCTTTTAAATTTACATAGATTACATATAATAGGAAATAAATAATGGACTGATAGCTACTTATTTAAATATATATTTTATGCCATCCACCCTGTATTTGTCATTCAGAATAGACCAATAAACAATTGACCTTTTGCTGCAAATTTCTACATCACCATATTTACAAATATATTGAGAGTAATTCAGATCCCGAAATATTTTTTAAAAAATTTATAGTATTTGCAGAGATCATTGAAGAATTTGTAAAGAACATAAATGTATGGTGAAAATAATTATATTTTCAACAGTATGAATGTAAATATAAAGGTATATTTATAATATATAAAGTAATAATGCTGGATATATTTTAATTAAATTTTTTTTACAGTACTGATATCATAAATGTTGGTAAAACAATAATGGATAATGAATTATTGGTCACTAAATCTGTGAAACCTCAGTTGTTAGCTGTCCTTGCCAAACTGCAGAAAAAGTTATTTGATGATATCAATAACCTGTATACTCAGCATTGTACTCTTGATTATCATGACATGCCAATAACTCAAGTAGCGCTCAACAAAGATGGATCAAAGTACCAATTTTTTTTACAATAATTATTAATAGGTTTCTTAAATTTTTTAAACTGTTATTTAAATAAAGAATTTGGAGTTTTTATATATGCCCTACATTAATTAAAATACATATTTATTTGGCTTGTGTATTTTTCCACTGATCACCATTTTCAACCGTTTTCTTTATTACTTTCTATTTTTTATTATAAATAAATACAAGTCACTATTATAGCTGAAAT
>NW_027107491.1:884939-892260 GCF_000696795.3 Halyomorpha halys
ATTATTATAGATGAAATCATTTAATCTGATGATAATATATCAAGTATTATAAGTATATTAAGTTGCATAAGTATACTGAAAAAAAAACTATATATATATATATATCCATACATTTGGCTACTGTAAGTGGGATTAATTAAATATAATATTAAATATTTGTTTTCAAAATATGATAAATTTACTATGTTCTCCTTTAGTTGGGCCAAAACGTTATTAGAATGTATTTTAATGTATTATAATATTTTAACATGGAAACCATCAGGCCTTTAGATCAGATTGATAAGGTATTACACCTTAAATTAGAATATATAGATTGGTAAATGTGGAGAAGAAATTATGATATATTTTTAATTTTTTAAGATTTAGGATCTAAAGAGATTATTTCTATAAGCAAATAGGTATTATTGATTCACACAAAGCTATGGTTGTAAAAATGTAGAGTTAAAATTTGTATTTATTTTAAAATGACACTGATCAGTTTAGGGTAAATTCATGTATATATTATATATTACCCAAGTTGATAGCTAAAAAATTAGCTATAAAGGGACAGCTTCAAAGGAGAAAAGTGCTCAGGTACAAGTAGTATGATGCCTACATAAATGTTAAAAAGTTCTTAACTTACCTTACTGCATGACCAATAAATATTGATTTATACTATGTATATAAATTGTATAAACTTTAACTATTACTTGGGCTCTTTTTAATTTAGTTTTCTTTTTGAGATCTGATTTCAGACTAGCAGCTTTTTATTTTTAGAATACTGTTAATTTGTAGGTGTATTACTGGAAGTTTTGATGAGACTTGCAAAGTATGTGACACTGAAACTGGAGATGTTTTATTGAATCTTTCTCATACAGGAATTATTTATGGTGTTTCTTTTAATAACCCTTATGGGTAAGTTTAGACATCTCAATGTAATAATGTGTATTAAATACTAAAATGTTTTTTTGTTAATTATTATTTTTTTTAATAAAAAGGTGGTGGTATAATCGAGTTTAGTTGACAAATTTAAAAGTATTTGAAACAATTTGTTAAGGTTTGAAATATTGTAGTGTATTAAATGCTATTTTTTTAAATCATAATTTTAGTAAACCTTATTAATTTTATTTATTAATGAAAATATGATTCTTGACTTTTTGAAAATTTTCCAATCCTCAAGGTTTTTTTTTTTATTCTTTCTTCAAGGTCAGATTCTGAAAAAAATAAAATCATAAAAAGGATTTTGTCACATTACAAGTTTTGAACAATCATAATTTAGAAACTACTCTAATATCTTAAAAAAAAAAATCAAAAAAAAAAAAAGTTGCTGATTGGTCCAATGGTACTGAATAACTTAGTACTTAGAAACGTTGCTGTGTAATATGAAATAAACTATTATATTGTAATAAGGAAGAAATTGTTGTCATTCACTAAATCAAGTGAATAACTTAGATTTTTAAGACTTTAAGATGGTTGCACATGGTCAATCCCAAAATGAATAATATTCATTAAATTGTATAGGCATTGATCCTTCTATTCATTGTGGAATTTAAGTTCTTTTCAAATTTCTGACATTATAATTAATACATTATTATTTTATTTACTTGTATTGTATTAATGTTATTACAGAAAAACTTGATGAGACTATAATTTATTTATGTGGTGAAGCAAAATAGTTATAATTTAGTGGTGACATGTTTTTAAACTAAATAATAACATTAATTTAGTAGTTTCAATAAATAAGACATAGAATTGTTGTTAAGTATCGGCTGAATTTTTAGGGATCGTATCATGACTGCTAGTTTTGATCGAACAGCCTGCATTTGGGATGCTGAAACTGGAAAACGGTTATTAACACTGTTTGGTCATAAAGATGAAGTATTAGTTGCTAAATATGATCCAATTGATAATCTCGTGGGAACTGCATCTATGGATAAGACAGCAAAAATTTTTGACTTTGAATCAGGTACTTTTCTTTGAAGCAGTTTGGTGGAAACTTGAATTTCTTTAAACAATACTTTAATACTAATTGATTTTTTTTCTATTATAGAGATTTAAATATTTTTTCATTAAGGGAAGGAGCTGTGGTCTATCGATGATCATAGGGATACGATCATTTCACTCCAGTTTAGTAATGATGGAAATACTGTGTTAACCGGATCTTTTGACAGTAATGTCTTTCTTTGGGATAAAAGAACTCACAAGTAAGTTTATCAAATTCAAATATTTGATCCAAGTTTTTTAAAATTAATGTAACGTTAACAGGAATTTAATACATGATATTTATATTTTATTCACAGAAAAGTAGTGGCTTTTGAAGATCATAAAGCAGAAATAAGTAATTGCTGTTTAAATTTTGAGAGCACATTAGTTGGTAGTGGCTCTGTTGATAAAACAGCCAGGGTTTGGGATGTACGAATTCAGAAATGTCTTTTAACATTGACACATGACGATGAGGTATTCATATCTTATTACATCAGCTAACATAGATTTATTGAATTAAATCTAGTAGATTTAATTGTTAGAAGTTTATTTATAATTTACTTTGACATAGGTACCAAATATAAACGAATATTTTTGAATGCTATGTTTCGTGAAAAGTGAAACCTCAAATTTGAGGGGATAAATTTTATTTGCTTGGTTGATTACAAAGATTCATTATTGAAATTAATAAACAAAAAAAAAAAAAAAAAGAAACAGTTTTATTGAATGAATTAATTTTTTCATAGGTCGTTTATGTTGATTTTGATAAAACTGGAAGGAGGTTTGCAACAGCATGTTCTGATGGGTTAGCAAAAGTATTTGATCTCTCTCACGACAGTGGAAAACCTACTTCAGTACTCTCAGGACATACCAAAGAACTTTCAAAAGTAAGTTCAATAACTGCTGTTATCTCATTAACTGTGGTATAAATTAATACAAATTTAAAATAATTACTTTTTTACTTCATTATAATTATATTATATAATTCATTATAATTATTTAGGTCATTAGACTGTGATGGCTTACAAAACCGTATGACTAAAAGTAGAAGTAGTTCTTTAAAATTGTTTTGAAATAGAATTCTTGTTTGAATCTGATTTTCATGAAGTTCCTCTCTCAATTTTATACAAGCTATTTTAAAATGATATTTTCCTTCTGCCTGTCTACTAGACCCAAATAACTATCAACTGATAGTTAATTTTTAATAATAATAATCAACTGATTATCAGCTTGATAGAAATCGTTGAGATACTAGATATTATTAGTGATGATGTAAACCAAGCGAGTTAATACTATAAAGAATGGGTTAAATGTTTAAAAACACCTGGATCATTGAGAAATAATTCTAGTGCTGTAATCTCTCATGTGATGTTTTAAATACTTATTATTAATAACCTGGTAAAAGAGACCAGTTTTTACAGCACACAGTGGCGTGGACTCACTTTTGTTTTGAGAGGACATGAGGAGGTTCTTTTAAAGATCTACTTTTAAAAACCCACCCCAACTGGGGAAAATACATAACATACTATTTCTTATGGCAATACATATTATTTTCAAAATAATAATAAATAGGTATATAGAATTTTTTATTTATTTCTTGCATACAATAAACATTTTAATAGTAATAAGGACTCCTGAAAGGACATAATATATGCATACAGGTTAGTGTTAAAACAGTATTCCTGGAAAAATACAAGGACCAGTTACCCCAAAACCATGATTTAATATAATATATGAGTTATAATGACCTAAATTATAATTTTTTTTCGAAAATGTCTCGAAGGCGAGAATGTAAGGAATTTTTAATTTTTAATTTTTACAGAATTTCAGATGTTATCAGATGGAGCATGATGCCCATTAAATCTTTTGACAATAACCATATAATTCTACCATCACTACACATAAAGTATTTTAAACTTTATATTGTAGATAGCAGCCACGTCTTGTGAAAAGTTAAGTTACAAAATGAAACAGTGTATATTTAATGCTATAGTTATGAAATTGGGCTACATTTTTTCTGCTTTACATAACATCTGGTATTGGATGACACTTTTGTGAAAATATAGTATAGAGGGAGTGCTGATTCGGCAGAAGAAAAAAAAAATCAAAATTAAGATTATCTGGAATAAATGTTAAATTAATGGCCTACATTTTTGCATTAAAAAAATAATATTAATACAAGTATCAATAAATGAAACCCATAACAACTATTTATAAAGTATAAAAAAAAATTGCATTTGTTACAATCAAGGCCTCCTAAATTTGATTTTTTAAGTTGTAAGGCTTTGTGTTACTGTTTAAATTAAATGTTTCTTAACTTGTACATTCCTTGGTAAGACTACCTATTCCCACGTCAAACCTAGGTCTAGTTGTGACATTGATAAAGGTGGTTTTTCTAGGGAATGTACAAGCTAAGAAACATTTAATTTAAATCAAACAAAACCTTTGAGAATTTAAACACAAGGTTTTGATAGTAAGCCAGCAATAATATTAATAATATATAAAGAAATAGGAATTATATTTTGTTTTTTAAATTAGCTCTGATATAAATATAGCATCTCTGAAAATTGTTAAGTTGTAATTAATCATGAAATGAAGAGATTATAGTTTATAATTTTTCTTTTTTTTCCAGGTCACTTTTACTCCTGGTGGAAGTTTTGTAATTACATCTTCTTCTGATGGTACCGTAAGATTGTGGAATTGGAATACTGGTGTTTGTGCTCAAATTCTTACATACCATAAAGATGAAGTTTATGATTGTGCCATCTCATATGATGGGTCAATTCTTGTTACTGCTTCCAAAGATTGTACTAGTCAAATTTTTAAACGTTCTCCTAGTTGTTGTGATCAGTATGGAACAATATTTAACCCTAATGATTCTCTTTAAATAATTGCTATGACTGAAAAAGATATTTAATACAATTTTTCAGAAACTTATGTGTTAATTATTTTTTTACTATTGATATTTAAAATGTCTTGACCCTAGTTATTGCTTATTTGTTTGTTTTTGTTTAGTAGTGGAATACATTATTGGTCACCAACTCCATTTATGTCTTATTTAATTTTGCTTACATTTGTTTAATTTTATTTATTTATTATTATTTTTTTAAATTTGATTATTATTTATTTTTCTGTTCAATATTATATTTTTGTCAGTAAACTTTTTGATTTTAAAAGCTGAAACACTAATTCTATTGTCATTGTCTCCGATGGTTTTTGAAATATCTGGATATACTCCTAAGATATTGAGGTGTGATGTGAAAATCGCCATTCTTGGAAAGTATGGCTAATTGTCAAATTATTGTTGCAATACTGGCAGTTTGAGGGCTTTTCATATGAAATAAGATAGGAGTGGGTGAGCCTCCTGTGACCTATTCTTAGCCTGGTCAGTACGACCTTCTCTCTACGTCATTTACGGCTGGAGGTACCCCTGGGCTTGACATCCTTTTTAATAATTTTCAGTTTACTCCTTAAGCTTTCATTCCACAAAGATTGCCATTTATCTTTGATTTCCTTTTCAAAGGGTTTGTTCATTTCTGATGGAGTTAAAACTGTTTTATCCCGTCCCGGAAGCACGAGTGCTTCAGTATGGAAATCTAATATCATAAAGAAAATGAGTTAGAAACATCATATTTACTAAAGAGTTAAGTTTTTCTTTTTTTGTTTAAGAAAATGGAGTAACACCAGTAAGCACACATGATTGAATAATTTCATTTATTTTTTAATCAATCATTAGCTAAACAACTAACCAAAAAGTTATTTGAATTAATTCGTGTAGTTTTGTGAATCAACTTGACTGATCTCTGAATAGTACCCAAATTCTTCTCAGTTATTGACAACTGGTTTGGTTTGGGTTTTGCTTTGTAATCTTGCAATGTCTCTTAAAACTTAAAAAAGAACAATATAATAATTCATTAATTAGATCATTTTTACCTTAGTGCTGATAATATTTTAATTACAACTTGCTAGAAAAGAAAAATGAAAGTATTTTTTATTATTGAAAGAAAAGCTTTCAATATTAGGGATATCTGTTTCTTATGGTAGCAGAATGTCTTCTACTTTAGAACATATTTCTTGAGTAACAGAGACTGATACAAAACTTATTTTCCCTAGCGTATGGCAGCATGAGATTATACAAAATAAAATATATATATATGTTGAAAGGAATATGGTCCGGGTGCGGTCAAAAAAACTCAAATAGTAGAATTATACTATTTTAATGAGCCAACGTTTCGCCCCACGTTGCAGGGCTTCGTCAGGGCTATTTTGACGGCAGTCAAAACAAAAAAAAAAAAATTCAATTTTTGAAAAATTTCATTTTTTTTTTTGTTTTGACTGCCGTCAAAATAGCCCTGACGAAGCCCTGCAACGTGGGGCGAAACGTTGGCTCATTAAAATAGTATAATTCTACTATTTGAGTTTTTTTGACCGCACCCGGACCATATTCCTTTCATCTTTCCACACGGTCAATCAACATCTTCCAGTATATATATATATATATGTATATATCTTGCATTCAAGACTCCTTGGTGGTTTCACATCATGGGAGTTGATAGTAGAAAAGAAATTTATGGGTAAAAATAGGCCAGTATAAAACTTTGCATTCTGATTGTCCTGATTGTTCAACCCTGTAGTCGAAAATAATCATTTCCTAGTAATATGCCACAAAGTTTTGGCAGTTTGGACAGTTTGGCTTCAACATGAAATTTCGTACCTGATAGTTTCTCCCTAAAAAAAAATAATAATTTCTTAATTTATATCCACATGTTATTTTCTTATATTTTTCTTTTATAATTTAAATTGATTAATCAACAAAAGTTATTACACTAATAAATAAATTAGTAGTGAGCGTTTTTTTTCTTATCTCCTTTATTAAACAGATAAATAACAGAATTAATAGATATCTAAATATATACAAACGTATTTAGTGCCCTTCCTTTGCCACATGGCATTATAAGGGGTTGGGCTGGCTCCACTGAAGGTTGGGATTACAATATTGGCTCAGGAGCCACTGGCTGGGGTACAAAGAACGGGGTTTTTAATAAAAGCAATATAGGTATGTTATACACATTCATTCATTGAGAAATTACTTTGATATTTTTGAAGGTATATGAAAACACTTATAACATATATGGCTGTTACCATAGGCGCAAACCTCTGGGACTTTTTCACCCGCAATGTACTGATGTTACTGAACACTGTAAAATAGTATATATATAAAATCTCAGAAAGCACGGGATTTAGAAAAAAAATGTACATAATTCACTTAGGTAGCAAATTTAATATGCTTCAAATTTGAAGAAAAGAACAATGTTTTTCTCTCGTTTTTGGGATATAAACGAAAAATCGATGAAGTATA
>NW_027107492.1:0-2811 GCF_000696795.3 Halyomorpha halys
CCCCTTAGTTTCTAATCTTGCATCCTCTAAAATTTTAAAAATCGAAAATTTTATTTTGCGATACAGTTTGGCAAAGCATTTCATTAATTCCTAAATACATTAAAGAACAAACATAATTAAAACGTTTATGCTAAAGATTTTGCCATTCTCCAATACTTTAAGAAATTCCGAAACGTGTTAGTAGCAAAGACGCATTACATCGCAATGTAGCGATTTTACATTTTATGTAAAATGTCTGTAGCATGTTTTAGTTTAAAAGCCCAAATCGTTATGTTTGTTATAAAAAAATATTATGCATTGCGTCGAACTGACTTATGAAGAGGATAAACACTTGTTCGAGGCCTTGTGGCCGAGCTGTTGACTGAGTGAAACAACAGAATATATTGAGTTTTAAGAGCCGAATCAACAAAGCAACATTTCAACAAGGCAACGTCCCAGGAAATCAAACATTTATTAAGAGAGTAAATAGGTATAATGGTGTTTTTTAAACCCTATTATATAAATGAATTAACATTTTTTTGACTTGATTTTTTATGGTGAGGTCAAAGTCCACAAAAATAAATTACAAGACTAATGTAAAAAATAAACTTGATAAAAATAACAAGTTTACTGCAAAATATGTCCTATTCATAGAAACAAATTTCAAATTATAAACTCGATTTTATTAAGATTTTTGCTTTATTGAAATAAAATGAAAAAAAAAACACTTAATACTTTTAAGCTGACCTTAAAAAAATTTGTAAAAAATTAATATGAGAAAAATTTTACTTTCAAATATTTAAAACGCCTGAAAATGATATAAGCTAATTTTTGTTGCACTATATATTATTTATTTAATAAATCGTTTATTATTTATGCAATTCATTTCACGTAAATACTTTTTGTTCCACTAGTCAAGCCCTATAATTCTGCCCGATTTGGCTACATTAATTTTTTTTAAATACATTTACTACAATAAATCATGGAATAAATATGACTTTAATTTTAAAAAATGTATTGAATAGAAATAAAAAAGAAAGTTTTAAAGACTTTAACTATGTAATACCTTTCTTCAAAGCAACCTAGACTATCTTCCTACAGTCTTAAATATTTTAGTTTATGGTATATATAATTTACAGTAATGTATGTTGGAATTTTATAATGGTTTTTCTTTCTCAATGGTTTTCCCTCTTTTTTTTTTTTGTTATCCTTAACTATTAGATTTTTTAAAATTTTAAATTATGTCCAATTATAACTAGCTTTTATAAACCATTAACGGGTTTGAATGGATTTAAATCAGATATCAATTCTTCATTCGACTGCTAATTTTATATTACTACCTACGTAAATAGATATATAACGTCAAAAAAAAAAATTTAACGAGATAGCACATTTCTTCAAAACAGACTGAGATAGTACATACACAGTAGCATACTTATTGTTAAGTTCAATTGTTTTGTAGTGTACTACGATCTCCAGTCTTTCTTTAGAGGAATAGTAAAAGTTAAAAGGGCTATATGGAATATGTAGTAAGGGTAAGTAGTCCGATCATAAAAAAAAATTCAAATTCTGAACTGCCTAGTTCAAAAATAAACGGTAACATGTTCGTTAAAATCGACCGTGAAAAATCGATTACATAAAGTGGCAGTTCCGCACTTTATGTAATCGATTTTTCACATTTTTTCGATATACTGAAAAACGGCACTAACGATTTTCATTAACTCGGTTTATTAATGACTTTCAAAATATCAGCTATGTGTTATTGTTATTTAAGTATATATGTTATAGTAAGACTGGGCTTAAACACTGAATTAAAAAAAAAATTTCCTCTGAAGTACTTTAAATTATGTTTATTTGAAATATTCAACCCTCACTTATAAAAATGTATAAATGTGAAATATGAAAGAATATTATTTTTCCGTGGTTGCTATGAAAATAGTCTCATTTTACTTATGAAATATACAGTTAGGGGACTTATTGTCATTTTTATTAATAAAGAAATAGCTGTTTTGAATTGTAAAAGGTTTAACATCATCTCAAAGCAGGGTAGAAATTTATGTGATGTATAATAAAATATAAATTATGCCAATATTTATTATAAAAATCAGCTTTTATTGACAACCAGCGATACAAAGGATTTTATATAAGTTTCTAATAAACTTAATTCAACTTCTAATAAAATTACTTGCTAACTGAATTAAATTAAATGTGTACCGTTACTACCCCAGGTGCAGTACTTTGTAATGAAGAACTATAACTAGACCGACGGTTGTACAAGGAGGTGATTTGGTCAGAATCACGCTCGACCGCCAGATTTTTAACCAATTAAGGGGGCCCACTTTATGTGGCAGGGTGGACCTCAGAAGGCCTCGGAATCCACAGTGCTGACACACTGGCTACAGGTAACAGATAATAATTATCTACCACAGCCCGATTCAAACCCAGGGTGGGAGTTAGTAGTCCATTACCTTACCAATGAGCTACACTCCCGAACATTGCTAGTTACACTGTTTTTATTTTGATACGATTTAAAAATGAATACTCAAGTGGTACGAATAAAATTTAAACGAACAGATTTTTAAAATAGAAGGGAAAAAAAAATCATGATTATAATATTCGTTTTCATAAAAAGAAAATTTTATTTTGCGATACAGTTTGGCAAAGCATTTCATTAATTCCTAAATACATTAACAAACAAACATAATTAAAACGTTTATGCTAAAAATTTTGCCATTCTATAATGCTTTAAGAAATTCCGAAACGTGTTAGAAGCAAAGACAATCCTTCGTAAAATCCTCAACGCTCCTTACTTTGTCACAAATAAAATCATAC
>NW_027107492.1:7836-8518 GCF_000696795.3 Halyomorpha halys
TTTTTTTTATTTTTATATAATATTATCCTTTGCATTTCTTATATATTTCTGTCATTTATATAAAACTGAAATACTGGAACAAAGTAGTTCTATTTTATTTTTATTTAGTACGGGAATTTATTTTTCCAGGCTAGAATTGATTATATTTTTTTTGTTATTCGAAACAGTTATATCAAGAAAAGCTTTCTTTTCCGCAATGACCATGCTATATATCGAGACGTGATAAACATATGGCCAGCCAGAACAATAGAATCGTGGGAGCAAGTATGGGCCACTAGCTGATCCACGTGGGCAGGGGGACTGGTAACACCGGGTGGTTAAAGCTGGATGATGACCTGCCTGGCCTTAATTATACTGACCATCTACCTTCCTTTCCTAGTAATAACATTTCAAACTAAAGTGGGCGTGCATTCCGAAATTAACTTTAAAAAATCATATTTTAATAAAACGCTGAACTCACTTTCACCAATATCTCGTTATTACACTTTTACGACTTTTCGGCTATTTATATCATCTTGAGGCTTATGCTTTGTTATTGTACATTGTTTTGATCACTGTGAAAACTGGACAATGGCTTATTTATATATATATCCCTAGTATATACGATGTAGCTGATGTTTAGTATAAACTATCTTGAGGCGAAGTACAATCTTTAGTCTTTAGATGTGAGATGTGCTGTCTT
>NW_027107493.1:0-1232 GCF_000696795.3 Halyomorpha halys
CTAACCACCCAAACCCACTAGTTTCTAACCTTGCTTCCTCTTCCATTCCTGGCAATCCTCCGAGGCGCCTGAAAAGAAGATGGCCTCGTGACCTTATATTATAAACTGTTTTTAGAGTTCTACTACTGGGTAGTTTCTCTACATCCTGTATCATATCATTATGTCATTATGATCAAATTTACTCTTTGTATTTTTGTACAGTTGTAAATATCAATAAATAAATAAAAAATTCCGGACCCAAAAACGAAATCCGAGATCCAGAGGAAATATGAAGAAGGAATCAACTGGGATGTCTTAAGTTTTGTGAGATGTTAATAATTTTCGCAAAAAGTATAGTTTTATTTTGTCCAGAGTTAACATTATTATGGTTATGAATATAAACTGTTTGGATTCTCAAAGTAATTTAATTTACTATGTAATCTATCTAAAAATTAATTAGTTTCGTTAAGTTACAAATTGTTCATTGTATTTGTTTAGTAAATTTTTTTATTAATACTGACATGTTCCAAAAATTATTTCATCTACTACATAAAATATCTAAAAATATGATTTGTTTTTTTTTAACAGTTACAAATTTATTCATTGTATTTTTTTAAATTTTATTATTATTAATGTTAACCTGTTCTGATTCAGAAAGTTATTTCTTTTAATACGTAAAATATATAAAATTATTTTCGTTAAGTTACTAATTGTTCATTGTATTTGTTTAGTAAAGTTTACTTTCATTAATATTAACCTGTTCCTAAAGTTATTTCATCTATTAAATAAAATATCTAAAAATATAAAAACGATTTTTGAAAAATAACTTTATTCTGGGACAAATGTACCCTAAGTATAAATACATGGTTCATATAGTGAGATTTTTATCTGGCGAGCATTTACAAATTTTCAGAAATTACAAAGTTATTTCATCTACTACATAAAATATCTAACAATATGATTTTTTTTTTTTTTTTTTAACAATTACAAATTTGGTCATTGTATTTTTTTTGACGTGACAACGTCTTATAAATCATTTTGCGGGATGCCATGTTAGAAAAAGTGTCCCGTAACGGAAGTAGATTTTGACGTGACAACGTCTTATAAATCATTTTGCGGGATGCCATGTTAGAAAAAGTGTCCCGTAACGGAAATTGACTTCGTTTAACATATGGATATTATATCATATGTATAAAAATTAATTAATGTATAACCAAGCAAAAATAAATATCTGAATTCAATATGTGAACTGG
>NW_027107493.1:2567-3417 GCF_000696795.3 Halyomorpha halys
TACAAGAGCCGGAAAGAAAAAAAGGCAGTTATCTCACCCCAATTTTTGATTACTTTAATGAAAACTATGTATAATTAATAGTCAAAATTGATGAGTCTGCCACGTATAAGTAGGGGGATTAAAAAATGGCGGCTTTTCCAAAACATTAAAAAAACACTAATTTTTCATTCGGAGCTCTATATCTTAAAATCTATCAACAAAACTAGAAAATCTAAGAGAGCATATTTAAAGAAGAGTAAATTTGCTGAAATATTAGCCCTAAAAGAGCTATGTACATCCAATAGTTCCCGAGATACAGACTTTTAAAAAGCAAAATTTCTTAAAAATCTACTGAAAGATTAGAAGTTAGTTAATTTATTTTGAGAAATCAATATCTCAGGAACTATGTGATGTATAGATGTCTATTAGCACTCAAATTAAAGCTAGTTTAATAGGCTAGAAAGTAGTTTATGACCTTTACCTTCGTAGGAATAATAGTTTTCATGATATTTGTTAAAATAAATTGATTTATAGATGTTTGGACAATAAATTTGATATATGAAAAACTTTATTTCAGAAACCATTGGACGTACTGATGTCTGCCAGCGCTCAATTTAAAGCTAGTTAAATTTACTACAAAATAGTTAATTATGTTTATCTTTGAAGGAGTAGTAGTTTTTATCATATTTGACAAAATAAACTCACAAAATGTTAATTTTTAGTTGTTCGTATAAAATGTTTGATTTTTGAAAAATATGTATCTCTAGACCCATAAGACGCACATATGTCTGCCAACACTCAAAATAAAGGAAATTTAACTTACTATAAAGTAGTTTATGACACTTATCTTCGTAGGGGTAGTAGTTTTTAT
>NW_027107494.1:0-383 GCF_000696795.3 Halyomorpha halys
CATAGAAGTAGTCTAAGGGAGAAGAAGGGGTGTTAAATACCTACTATGTTCCATGTGTGTGGATCAGGTGTATGCACATGTATATCAGGTGCATTTCAGCGAGGTATAGGTGGATAAGTAATATATTTGTTCAAAACTACTTTTTATTTTTTTAAATCACTTATTAAGTTTGCGAGATATATACTCACGAAGAAAATAAATTTCTAGACCCAACTTTTGATGCATGTGTTACCTAGAAAATATTCCGACATTTTTTTAAGATAGATTTTTACTAACAATCAGCGATCAACACAAATTGGCCTCGCGATCAACTTGTTGGCTCCCCTGTTCTAGAACATTTTTACTTCCATTTGCGAATATATGAAAAATATAGTTTAAAAAAA
>NW_027107494.1:2413-3840 GCF_000696795.3 Halyomorpha halys
ATATATTTTATTATTATTATTTTTTTTTCGGCCAGCAAGGACTATGTGAATATCATTTTCGATTCATCCTCACACCGCCTTCCTTCTACTCAAATACCCTTTCATCCTCAGTCCATTTTCTCCCTCCTCTCCTTTCCCACAAGAACCCTAACCCAGATTGTAGATTTGGGATGCGTTCTCAAATCGTATTTAATATGTGAAAATTTTAATGTTTTATCAACGTTAATATGATTTTTGATAATGCTGATATTACTAGATCTAAGATTCTGTTTTTATGTTAGTTATGGTATGTATTACTTATATGTGGAATATATAGTAAGTGAAAGTATTGAGATCGTGGAAATTTTCGAATTCGTGTTTTCGACGAAAATACATGTTTTAATGTCCCTGAGAAAAAAAAAAAAAAAAATCGAGTTTTGTCTGTTAATATAATCTTTATCCTGGCCTGAATGTAAGCAAAGTTAATCATTAACAAATCATTCCACCTTCAACATCGTTAGATGTGCCCCGGAGGCTGAATTAAAATAGTAAAAATTTTAAACAATCTATGATTTAAAAAAAAACAACAAGATATAAATAGGTAAAAATTAGTATACACTACGATAATCAGACCAATTTGGACACATGGAATTGAGCTCTGGGGCTCTACCAAGCCATCAAATTCCTCCCGCATTCAATCCTTACAATCCAAAATCCTTGATGCACCTTATTACGTTACAAATAAACTCATTCACAAAGACCTTAATATCCCATTCGTTGCAGATTTGGCACTAAACAGATATGCGTCTTTTCATCCCAAACTCCTTACCCTTAACCCTCTGGGCCGTCTGAAAAGGAAGATGGCCACGGGACCTTCTAATTTAAATTAATGCTTGAAGTACCACCAATGGGTGGTTCCTTCCAAAGATTTTCAAGTGTCAATGAAACATACAACATATTTACGTATTGTATTGATTACTTGTACAGTTGTAAATCTCATTAAATAAATAAAATAAAAAATAAATAGGTCAGGATAGCTTCCTCCCTCTCCATTTTCATCTTCATTTTTTTTTTTTACTTTCGCTTAACTATATGTAAATTTCGAATTTGAGTTTCTGCTAACAGCCCTGATGAAGGTTAGAAATTTAGGCCGAAACGTTGGCACTATTAAATAAGTTCTTTCAACTTATTTGTGTTATATTCTGACCGCACCCCCTAACCATCTTCTCATTTATATTATTCACGATCAACTATGTTCTCATCATTATGAATAATAAAAAAGTTTTTGTCGATAATTTCCGTCTTTTCGTTATCGAAAGTTTTGTGATGCGCATTATATTTTTGTAATCATTGGATATATTTTTGTATTGGTTACAACGTGAAACCTCTTCTTACTAGAGCCAGTTGTATGTTTTATTTATTTTTTGTTTTAATAATTTTTATTACGT
>NW_027107495.1:0-796 GCF_000696795.3 Halyomorpha halys
TTAGGATACTGAAACTGTAGAATAAGAAGTAGAATTGGTAATAAGGAAGACAAACGCTTGATTAGAATAATTTTTCTTTCGAAACGAATGAAACAGTACAAGAGCCGGGTTGAAAAAAAGCCACTTATTTTACCCCAATTTTTGTTTATTTTAATGAAAATTATATATAATTACTAATCAAAATTGATGAGTCTGCCAAGTATAGATAGGGAAGATACAAAATGGTGGCTGATTCAAAACGTTAAAAAAAATTATTTTTAATTTTTCATTCGGAGCTCCATATCTTTAAAATTATCATCAAAAGTAAAAAATCGAATAGAACACTATTTAAAGAAGAGTAAATTTGCTAAAATATGAGCCCCAATAGAGTAATTTACGTTCAATAGTTCTCAAGATATAGCTTTTTAAAAAGCAACGTTTTATAAAAATTTAAAAGATAAGGTTTTTAAAAATAAAAAATTAAAACATTCGTACCGAAAAAGGATGAGTTACCGAGAAAATTTAAAAGAGTAAACAATACTGAATCAAGGGACCTGCATCCGGTAAATATAATTCAGATTATAGGATGTGGCGAATAAGATGGCATGTGCGGTTTCGGGACTTACTAACGAGAGGACAAAACCGAAACGTAGATGGGAGGATTGCATTAAGACTTGCAATTTAGTAAATTTGTATTTAGAGGGGCGTCATTGGATAGATGCAAGTAGAGAATGATTGGTTGTATCGGCATCGAACTCTAAGGTAACCCCTTAATAACTTTATTATTGTATGTTCAAAATTTTTGACTCACCCAATA
>NW_027107495.1:4995-5907 GCF_000696795.3 Halyomorpha halys
GCTGTTGCAATATTAAATACTATTGTCAAATATATAACTGTTGAAATTATTTTTAATAATTTATTTTACGTAGAGGAGAGAGTGGACTCAGGGATCATCAGGTCAATAGTGTAAATGCAGCTGGTGATTACTTTATTTATTTATTTTTTCATGTACATAGTTTGATTATATTTATTTTATTTATCCTTCTGTTTCTTCTTCTGATTTTAAAAGAAAGATTTTATGTGATTTTTTTTCCATTTATTTATTTATTATTATTCTTATGTTATTTTATTTTAGTATGAATAAGTATGAGAGTATGCGTTGTAACGTGTTTAGAACTACGAAGCAATAACCTACACATATTCACAGCTAAATATTTTCATCTGACCTATCGGAGTGAATCTTCTCATCTAGACCGCCAGTACATAGTGCAATCTCTGACTAATAAATATTACTATGGAAATATGGTTTAATACAAACATTACTTACAATTCTGCAATTACAAACTGCAGTGTGTTCTAAATTATGATACTACTATCTTCAGGTTTCAGGTTACTTCAGGGAAGAACTGAATCGGTTTTGAAATGAAACCTGAAGATAGTAGCATCATAATTTAGAACACACTGCATTTTGTAATTGCAGAATTGTAATAAATGTTTGTATTAAACCATATATATATAGTAATATTTATTAGTCAGAGATTGCACTATGTACTTTTAGTTTTGTGAAAAGCATTTGAAGAGAATGTATATTCTAAAAAACTGTGTTTTTCTCATTCTACGGCATGACTATGCAAACAATTTGCGAAACGTCGCCAAAAGATGTATTATTATTGACTGTTGTATTGAATATTGTATTATTGACTGATCCTCTATAGATAGATAGATAATAATGTAATAATAGATGTATCAAATCTCAAGGTGTATACTT
>NW_027107495.1:8497-8844 GCF_000696795.3 Halyomorpha halys
TGTTTTATTTAAGTGTACCAATATCATTATTTTTTGTTATTAATTTTACTTTCCTCTTTTATTAAGAAGCATTATTCTAATCTATTTATTTTATTTTTTTTTCTTTTAATGAGAACATTTTATATAGTTAGGGGCGTCATTTGTATGACTATTCCCCCTTATAATCTACTGCTAAAAAATATATATATAATATAAGTTATATCAACCATGGAAGGCCCACCAGGGCGATCTGGTATAAAAATAAAATAAAATAAATTATAACGTTAAAAAATGTGAAGCTTACCTAATCTTGTTTGAATAAAATTGAACTCGCTAAATACTCTTTACATTTATGCAAACATAAATAA
>NW_027107496.1:0-4373 GCF_000696795.3 Halyomorpha halys
CTAAATAATAAGAGTAGCCCGGATTTTTTTGTAGTTTTTTTTTTTTTTTAATTTGCTCAATATTCCATATTATATGCAAAGAAAAAATGTGAAATACGAAAAAAAAATTGTCAAAATATGCAATTATGTGGTCAAAATATAATGTCCTTAAAAGAATTTCTGAACTAAAAAAGAAATTGTAGCGTAGCGAAATTAAAGGAATGATTTTTAATGTTGTATAATATAAAATAATACAAATTTACAAATAGTAACCATACAAAAACGTCATTAATTATATTGAAGAAAGACAAATGATTGATAATATTAACTAAATTCAAATGAATATGAAAATAATTAAAATACATAATAAGAAAGAGCAATTTAAAAATATATAAGTAAATTAATAAAAAAATAGAGAAAGACGCTTTTTTAAAATTAAAATACAAAATTTATAGAAACTTACAATTATTAATATAATACAATTATAAATTATTTTATTTAAATATTGATTGACAAAATGTATAAAACGAAAATGAATAAGTCAATAGAAAATGAAATAAAAAATCTAAATTCAAAGAAGTAATTATTGAAGGAAGTTTCCTTGATTTATTATTGTTTTAATGCTTTATAATTTTTTTGTTCGAGAACATTTATTTCACGAAAATGGAAATAATAAGCTGTACAATCACATGGCGAATTTTTGGCATGAGAGGTTTCCTATTGATTGAGAAATTATAAACCTTTCCCATTTACCAATACTAAATTATTAGAACGTAACATTTTGTTAAAAGTGTCTAATTTTGCGGTAAGAATACTGGTGAGAGGTTTCACCATGAGTTGGGTTGTATCAATCCTATCATTAACACGAAAATCGAACTGAAATGCTCCTCGGACGTTTCATGGTTGTACCATAATAAAAAAAAAAAACGAACCTCATATGATCACGAATCCATACCACGGTTGATAGGTACGGTAAAATATTAATAATCATAATACTAAAGATATTTTAACAAATTAAATCTTTAATAGCTGCAGAAAAATACGGAGAATAAGAACTGGTCACATACAATAGGGGTATTCAAAAGGTGTTAAATGAAAAATATTTTAACATGCTAAATGTTAAAAGTTTAGGATTGTGAGCAACCTAATTTAAAGCCCATGTTATATGCTAAATGGAGAGGGCCTCCTTGCGGATTTTTTAGGCTACTTGTTTTGTAACCTTGTAATCTTTACGGGATAATAAAATCTCCAATAGCTTCGTCTCGTCTCTCTCCCCACCATGCTTTTTCCTTGCTTACCCTCTAGTTTTTTTTCCCATTACTTTATTATTATTTTCATCAATTAGTTTATTAGAGCTTAAAAACGTCCATAGCAAAAACCAAACAAGAACTGTGAGCAACTAACCTATCAAAACGACAGCTGACAAATTGGGGTGGAGCTCTGCTGGTCTCGTCATTCTCCATTTAGCGGGCCCATTAACAGATTCTAAACAATGTTAAGTGTTATATCGTTTTAACATACTAAAATAATGAAATAATTTTCCATCTAACACGTTGAACTAAAGGTCATGAAAATCCGTAATATGTCTTATGCAGTTACTACTCTTTTTATGTAAAATATATTGTTTACATTTATTGAATTATGTTTTAATTTCTCATTCGTCGTATTACTATTGCCAAGTAATAATAAAGATATACTATAAAAAATTGAACTAGAGAGTTATAATCATCTCATTTACTAATTAAATAAATAATATATTTCTTGATAAATGTATCAATTAAATAACAAATAGAGTATTTATTCCTGTATTCTTTGTAATTAAATTGTGATTTGTTAATTTTGATAAATTATTAACTTCAGAATAAATAACTTGATAGATTTAGTTTCCAATCGTAAGTATATGTTATACTTAAAAGGAAAAAAATGATTAAAATGGAATTATGATATTAATAAAGATGGATTAGTGGAACCTGTAATCCCTTTTTCAATCCATCCCTGAAAATAATCTAATTTCTTTCCCTACGGATTCTTTAGCCTTAACATAGAACTGACTTTTCTTTTAATAAACTCGAATTTCTCTCTTTTTTTTTTTTACTGGATTCGACAGAATCAATTACTGGGATGTATCAGTGTGCGTTAGGGCATATAGATATATCAATATCAGCTTTATGTAAAATTTAATCTCATCTAAGGTTTTTGTTTCTACACGTGTTTGATATAGTTTGTACAAGAGTCCAAGAGGAGAAAAAAGGCAGTTATCTCACCCCAATTTTTTATTACTTTAATGGAAACTAGGTATAATTAATATTCAAAATTGATGAGTCTGCCAAGTATAGGTAGGGGGAATAAAAAATGGCGGCTATTTCAAAACGATAAAAAAAAAAAAGATTTCATTCGGAGGCCTATATCTTAAAAAGTAGGAACAACACAAGAAGACCTAAGAGAACGTCATTTAAAGAAGAGTCAATTTGCTAAAGTATGAGCCCTAATAGAGTTATTTAAGTTAAATAATTTTCTAGATATAGCTTTTTAAAAAGCAACATTTCATAAAAATGTTGTTTGGGACGTACTGAAAGATCAATAGTTAGTGAATTTATTTTGAAAAATTTATATCTCAAAAACCATTCGACGTACAGGTGTCTATTAGCACTCAAATTAAAGCTAGTTTAATGAGCTATAAAGTAGTTTATGATTTTTATCTTTGTAGGAGTGATAGTTTACTTGGAATTTGCTAAAAAAAATTGATTTATAGTTGTTCGGACGAATTCATTTGTCAAATTTATATTCATATGTGAATATCGTAAAACCTATTACCTCTACAAAGTGTCATAAACTACTTTATAGTAAGTTAAATTTCCATTATTTTGAGTGTTGTCAGACATATGTGCGTCTTATGGTTCTAGAGATACATTTTTTTCAAAAATCCAACATTTTATACGAACAACCAGAAATTAACATTTTGCGAGTTTATTTTGTCAAATATCATAAAAACTACTACTCTTACAAAGATAAACATTATTAAATATATTGTAGTAAATTTAACTAGCTTTAATTTGAGCGCTGGCATACATCTGTAAGTACAATGGTTTCCGAAATGAAGTTTTTCATAAATCAAACTAATTGTCTGAACAACTATAAATCAATTTATTTTAGAAAATATCATGAAAACTACTTTTTCTACGAAGGTAAAGGTCATAAACTTCTTTATAGTCCATTAAACTAGCTTTAATTTGAGTGCTAATAGACATCTGTACGTCACATAGTTCCTGAGATATAGATTTCTCAAAATCAATTAACTAACTACTAATCTTTCAGTAGATTTTTAAGAAATTTTGCTTTTTAAAAAGCTATGTCTCGAGAAATATTGGACGTAAAAAGCTCTTTTAGGGCTAATATTTCAGCAAATTTACTCTTATTTAAATAGTGTTCTCTAAGAGTTTCTAGTGTTGTTGGTAGTTTTTGAGATATGCAGCTCCGAATGAAAAATTAATGTATATGTTTATATAGTTGACCTACTCATACTACTATACTTGGCAGACTCATCAATTTTGATTAGTAATTATATATAGTTTTCATTAAAGTAATCAAAAATTGGGATGAGATGACTGCCTTTTTTTCTCCGTTTGGGCTCTTGTACTAAAACCGTTGGGGCACTTGTTTGCTGTATCGCGGCCAATAAAATGTTAATGCTGTAAATACGTTTTCCTATCAGAATAACTATTCTATATTATTTAGTATATAGCTATGGTTTATGTATGTTTTACTATCGGAATTACTATTGTAAATTTCACTTGAATAACGATCGGTTGAATTTTACTAAAGAGGACCTTTTTTAGTTTTGTTATGTATTATTTTTAGAAGTAAATGATATTTTAAGAGGTTGTGATTTTATATTATAAAATTTTGTTGTGGGATTCGTTTTTAATTTTTAACATTAGTAAGGGGTCAAGGGAAAATTGAACCGCATTTATCCCACATTTTTTTAAATTTACAATAATGAAAACTGGTAACCAAAACTTTATTCTATGTACACACACATTTAAATTTTCATTGGCTGTTTTAAATATTTTCATCTTCACTCCAATTACTATATAAAAACTATTTTCCATTGTACATCTCTTGGAAGTACATATATTAATTTATTATAAATTTTGCTTTTCACAGGTTGTTATCACTGAGATCTTTTTTGTTCATTTATACATATATATAGAATATGATATTTTATATTAAAAAAATATTTAAAAACATAAATAATCATTAATATAATAATTGGAGAAGTTTGTTGGGGGGTGCGGTCAGCAAAGAACAAGATAAATAAACAAAACCATATTTATTTATTTTATGCCGACGTTTCGACCTGAGTTTCAGGTCTTCATCAGGGCTATAGAACAGAA
>NW_027107497.1:0-792 GCF_000696795.3 Halyomorpha halys
ACTATAAAGTAGTTTATGACTTATCCTCGTAGGGGTAGTAGTTTTTATGATATTCACATGTGAATATGAATTTGGCAAATGAAAATTTGTCCAAATAACTATAAATCAATTTATTTTAGCAAATTTCATGTACACTATTACTCCTACGATAAAAAACACCATAAACTACTTTATAGCTGAATAAACTAGCTTTAATTTGAGTGCTAATAGACATCTGTACGTCAAATGGTTTTTGAGATATAAATTTTTCAAACTAAACTACTGATCTTTCAGTTACGTCCCATACATTTTTATGAAATGTTGCTTTTTAAAAAGCTATTTCTCGAAAACTATTTAACTTAAATAACTCTATTATAGATCATATTTTAGCAAATTCACTCTTCTTTAAATGACGTTCTCTTAGGTTTTCTTGTGTTGTTCTTACTTTTTGAGATATAGAGCTCTGAGTGAAAAAATAGTTTTTTTATCGCTTTGAAACAGCCGCCATTTTTTATTCCCCCTACTTATACTTGGCAGACTCATTAATTTTGATTAGTAATTATACGTAGTTTTCATTAACGTAATCAAAAATTGTGGTGAGATAACTGCCTTTTTTCTCCTCTTGGGCTCTTGTACTATTATAGCTGAGATTAAATGCATATCTCAAAATAAACATTTTTTTTTTTTTAGATGTTATACTGTTGAACTGGTACAGCGAGTTGTATTATTTTATGGATATAAGAACTAGAAATAGAGGAGGGGTATTTGCAGATACCGTGTTTTTCTTCCAAGTACAGTTATGACGTAGTGGGT
>NW_027107497.1:3886-4334 GCF_000696795.3 Halyomorpha halys
CAAACATGTTAAACTAAAGATCATGAATACTCCTAACATATATTGTTTTATTTTAATAATATTCTGTTTTAGGGGTTCGAAAAAAAAAAAAATTATGACAATAAAATTTTTTCACTAACAAAACGGTGATGAGCTCAGCTGGTCTGTTTCGTGACGTCATTCTGCATTAAACAGACCTAGTAACAGACTCTCAACCATGTTACATGTAATATCGTTTTAATATGCTAAAAGAAGGAAATATTCCTCCATTTAACACGCTTTAACATGTTAATCTAAATATCATGAATACCCCTAATAAAGAGCATTGAGACTTAACATGAATACCAATTAATTTATTTTAACAATAAATACCAGTCTCAAGAAATTAAAATGATTATATATATTAGATTTGAATTTTCTTATTTAAGATAGAGACAGATTATTCCAAGTAAACCACAATGGTTCCTAT
>NW_027107497.1:6375-6933 GCF_000696795.3 Halyomorpha halys
TTCTAACATATGTCATGTACCAACCCTTCCCTCTTTAAAAACCCTTCTATTTAACTACCTTTTACTTCAAAAATCCAATCCAATATTATAATAGTCTAGATATCTGTAACTACCTTTTTGGTTTTGTTTTTTATGAATTTAGTCAGTTAGTTTTTTAATTTATTTATTTTTTTCTTCTCTGTATTTAAAATTATTTATACAGAATTTAAATATAAGTTATAAATAAGTTTGGCCACACTGTTTTTTGGCCAATATATGTTATTGTAAAATTAAAATTACCTTTTTTTTTCTTTTTTTTTTTTAGTCATATACTGCCTTACCATGAATGGGGGTTAAAGTTTTTCATTTTGTGGGACAACCACTCAATGAAAAAAGTCAATACCCCCAGCCGGATTCGAACCGGCACCGCCAATAGACTAATAAAATTACCTTTGTAGTTTTTCTGAATGGACCTAGTCCAAGAATAATAGACTATTTTTCATTTCATTATATAATCTGTATGAAATATCTTATATATGTAATTTAACATTAATCTCGGACATTTACCTGTTGTAATAT
>NW_027107497.1:6983-7930 GCF_000696795.3 Halyomorpha halys
TTTTACTTCAAAAATCCAATCCAATATTATAATAGTGTAGATATCTGTAATTACCTTTTTGGTTTTGTTTTTTATGAATTTAGTCAGTTAGTTTTTTAATTAATTTATTTTTTTATTCTCTGTATTTAAAATTATTTATACAGAATTTTAATATAAGTTATAATTAAAATTGGCCACTCTGTTTTTTGGCCAATATATGTTATTGTAAAATGAATTTATCTCTTTTTTTGAGTCTTCCATGGAGTTGCAATGGAAGAGTAAGAAAAAGGATGAAGGTTGAGTGATAGAGAAGATCTTTTGTATACTGTTACGATTATATAGAATGTAACAATATTTGTTGCTTCAGTTATTGAAATGTGAAAAAAATAGTCAATAAAATTTGAGTTATAAAAAATTAATAAAAGAAGAGATGTGAATAGAGGAAATTCTACAAGTGCTATTATTAAAAGGTTGAACAAAAAATGAAAATAAATATGAATAAAATATCTTCTATACAAAAAAAGTAACTACACTCCCTCTATATGTATCATTCAATTAGCTGATCGGCTCAGTCAGCTGACATCGAAGTAACAGCTGACTCAGGCTGTAACTCCCCCCCCACCAGTTTACGAACAATCCTCGTAAACTAATACTATTTAATATAACAACATAGAAAACAAAAAGAATAAAGCAAAACTATTTACAATAATCAATAAAATACTAAACAAATATCATAGTAAAGTTAAAGTTTTTCATTTTGTAGGACCGCCACTCAATGAAAAAAGTCAACACACCCAGCCGGATTCGAACCGGCACCTCCAATAGACTAATAAAATTACCTTTGTAATTGTTCTAAATGGACCAAGTCCAAGAATAATAAACTATTTTTCATTTCATTATATAATCTGTATGAAATATCTTATATATGTAATTTAACATTAATCTCGGACATTTACCTGTTGTAATAT
>NW_027107497.1:7985-8597 GCF_000696795.3 Halyomorpha halys
TTTACAATATAAGGTCACGAGGCCATCTTCTTTTCAGGCGCCTCGGAGGATTGCCAGGAATGGAAGAGGAAACAAGGTTTTAGGAAACAAGTGGGTTTGGGTGGTTAGGGAGTTAATTATGGAAGGAATAATCAGGCTAAGATCGGTTACATAAGGAACATTTAGGTCTTTATGGACGGTTTTATTAGTAACAAAATAAGGAGCATTGAGGATTTTACGAAGGATTTCAAAATCAACTTAAAACATAAGATATAAAAAAAAAATTATATTAGGGTTAAAATTTTGTAAAAATAAGTGAAAAGAGAATTATATCCAAATACTATATTACTATATTTAGTAACACTATTTTATTTCTTCTTTTATTTGATTTGTATACAATTTTCTTTTTGCTTATTTTTACATAATTATAACTCTACCTTAATTGACCTTTTTGTATCTTATTATCATATGTTAAAATGTGTTTTGTCGGAAACGTCGGAAAATAAATACTTCTTAACTATTTTTTTTTCTTTCAGACTGATATATAAATATATAATATTTTTTTCTACTATTTTATACCTTTATTGGTGGCCTCCCGAACTATCTTCCTACAAACGAATAAATAACCTATTC
>NW_027107497.1:9802-16093 GCF_000696795.3 Halyomorpha halys
TAACTCTTTTGTCTCGTAAACATTCTACGATAAAGCGTTATCAGCGATGATTAAGAGCAATTTAGTTTTTACCCTTAAATGAGTCATGCTTCTTTGCCCCCGTTATAGCGCCATGCTTCTAGTATTCAGATAGTTTCCTCTCTTCCATATTTACTGCATTTATATGTAAAAACAGCTCAGAATATTTGACATAGATCTCATAATTCTTTTGAAACAATTTTATCTCATTAAATCTGCCCGTCTGTTAAAGTAGGCGATATTTTGAGCAAACTCCACTAAAAAAAATTAAGTTCAATGCCCATAGTTACTCAGTAATATGTCCGAAGTGTTTTAAAAAAATTAGAGCTCCAAATATTTTTTTTTTTTTATTTATTTATATATTGATATTTACAACTGTATAAAAAAATACAACAAGTAAATTTGATCATAATGGCATAATGATATGATACAGGATGTAGAGAAACTACCCAGTAGTAGAACTCTAAAAACAGTTTACAATATAAGGTCCCGAGGCCATCTTCTTTTCAGGCGCCTCGGAGGATTGACAAGAATGGAAGAGGAAGCAGGGTTAGAAACTAGTGGGTTTGGGTGGTTAGGGAGTTTATTATGGAAGGAATAATATCGGGTTCGGGCTAGATCGGTTACATAAGGAACATTTAGGTCTTTATGGATGGTTTTATTAGTAACAGAATAAGAGCTCCAATTATAAAAATAATATTTAGTAACCTTCATAAATTGTTGAGCACTCGTAGTGGCAGAGTAGCAGATCTAGTCAGCACATATAAACTACCACTATTACTCTAGGTTATTCCTTTGATTACTTTTTCCTTCTCCTACTGGGTCAATATCGAAGTTCGGGTCCCTTTATTGACTGTCTAGAGGGGAGAAGGGTATATTGTTGCAATTGTATTGACAGTCCATATGTAGACCACATACAAAAATTTATATAAGCTTTTCACTTCTTCGAGACTGGTTTTATTATTTCTTTTTTTAAATCATATATTTATTGTTATTTACAACTGTTTAACATATATACAACTAAATTTGCTGTAGGTGAGATAGTGACAAGATACAAACATGTGGAGAATCTACCCATTAAAAAACTCCAATAACATTTCTAGAGGAGAAGATCCCGAGGCCATATTCTTTTCAGACGCCTAGGAGGATTATTAGGAAATAAAGGAGAAGCCAGGTTAGAAACAAGTGGATTTGGGTGGTTGGGAAGTTTTCCATGGAAGAACAGATACCATTTCTTCCAATGTGGCCAAATCGGCAACATATGGGATATTGAGGTCATGATGGATGACTTGATTTGTGACAAAGTAAGGATTTTGGACTGTAAGGATTGAATTCGGGAGGAATTTGATGGTTTAGTGGAGCCCAAAGCTCAACTCCGTATGTCCAGATAGGCCTTATAATAGTCATGTAGATCAGTCTTTTGTAATGAATTAGCAATTTAGACCGTTTGTCTAGTAAATGTGGTAATAGTCGAAATCGACGAATTGGTTTATATGATTAACCTCAAGGATAATCTTAAATATAAATTTTCATCTCACCTCAAATTTTTTTTTTTTTAATTTAATACCATGTGGGCCTTATATGTCAGTTCCTTTTTTTTTTTTTTACAGTTGATTATGGAGGCATATAGTCCGCGACAAAAGACACCCCTAACTACATACGACGTTGTAATTATCAAAAAAAATATAATAAAATAATAATTCTTGATATAAGAGAAAGTGAAGTTAATAACAACAAAGGCAGAACTAACAAAACAAACAATTGCCCTCAAATGGGAAAAAAACAAGTTAATTTTAAAAAAGTACGAACAGAATATTACAAGTAGTGTAAATAATGGAAATGTCCTGCAGCAGCCTAGCCTTCAGTCTTCGGGTTGAGGTTGGGTTTCCCAGGTTGTAGTTCACTGCTCTTTTAATTGTCGGTAACTGGGAGTGGAACTTCATGAATAGTTTTTTGATGTTATCCTCCATTTGCAATTCCCAATGCAATCGGTTGTTTCTTACAAACCAAGGAGTATCCACTACAATTCTTACGACTTTATTTTGAAAAGATGGTAATTGTTTCCTTTTCGTAAAGGATGCCACTCCCTAGACTTCACAGCCATACATCAGCAATAGAATCATCTAATTATGGATACCCACTTTATGAGGCTGAAGGAGACCTGACTACAAGATTGACTAACATCTACAGTAAAAGAATAATAATTATCTAAACATAGCCGGATTGAAGGCCAGATCTTCGTTGCTAGTAGTACAGTGCCTTAAAATTATATATAATTATTTAAAATTCATTAGTGAGTAATATTAATAAGTTAATTTGAAAAAAAAAAAAAAAAAGACGAACGGAAAAAATATAATAAAAAAGGAGTTGTAGCAAGAGGAACAAAGAGTTCAAATACAATCCACTAGATAGCAGCACCTCGAAGCTCTCAAATTTATATATTAGGGGTATTCATGATCTTTGGTTTAACATGTTAAAGCGTGTTAAATGGAAAAACTCATGTTAAATCGAAAAAATTGCCTTCTTTTACCGTGGTAAAACGAAATAACATTTAACATGGCTGAGAGTCTGTTACTTGGTCTGTTAAATGGAGAATGACGTCACACAATAGACCAGTTGAGATCGCCGCCATTTTTGTTGTGACAGCTCAGTTCTTTCGTGTGTTTGTGGTATTCATATCCCTGTTATTAAACCAGAATGGATAATTTTAATGATACATTTGAGAAAAAAAAACAGTAAAAAAAAACAATGTAATTTCATTCTACTATCTGAAAATTTGTAAACGCTCGCCAGATAAAAATCTCACTATATGAACCATGTAATTATTCTTAGGGGACATATGTCCCAGAATAAAGTTATTTTTTCATTTCATTTCATAAGCTAAACTTTCACACAAATTCCACTTTTCACTCACTCTAGGCATGTTGTAATTAATTACTTAAATCAAAACTGAAGTAAACAATAACATGAGGGTCTGGAAGGAAGGTTATAAACATAAAGGCTTATACAACAAGTTGCTGAGAAAATCCGCTAGGGGCTCTTGTGCATTTAACGTTTAACATGACTTCAAATAGGGCTGCTCACAATCTTATAGTTATAACATTTAACATGGCAAAACATTTTACATTTAACACAACATCATGAATACCCCTATTATTGTATTTTATAAAAACATATTGTTATTTTACATATTATTAATTTTTGTTCATACTACTTAGCAATGTCAATAAACGATGCCAAAATAGCGTACGAAACTACCTCAACAGATAAGATAAGACCGCTTCTAGTGCACTAGGCCTATAAATAAGGGTCTTAAAAACCCATATTGATTAGAGAACATCATTGATCCACAGCCTCTGTTTGAGACATTTTCGGTTAATAACCGATTCTGATTTCTAAATGGTTGTTATTTCTGGTTCACCCTTGATATGACCTCTCTCCTCTACTTGTTATCCCTTCGTGAGCTCCGGCGGTTAGCTACCCTCCGGGCTTACTTACCTTCGTCTTTGTCGGAATAGTACCCGGCAGGACGAAGTCTCCTTCCTGCATGACTCTGGAGGCTAGCTCCTTCTAGGTATGCATTCCTCCCTCGTGTTTATCGGAATAGTACCCGGCAGGACTAGGTTACCATTCTTTGATATATAACTGTTCACCCGTTAGTCTCATCATATCTAGTCATCCTTCTTGTCAACTACCTTAACTTATAAAGTGAACACACATTGTCAAAACCTTCTGGGCAAGCAGAATAGTTAAGAATAGAATCCACCTCGACAAAGTAATGTAAATAATAGAATTGATAAATATAGCATTGATAACAGGATTTCATGCAGCAACCTGGGATTCACTCTTCGGGTTGAAGTTAGGTACCCTAATTTAGGTCACTGCTCCTTTTAATGTCGGTTTAGCCCTGATGAAGACCTGAAACTCAGATCGAAACGTCGGACATTAAATAAATAAATATTGTTTTGTTTATTTATGTTGTTCTTTGCTGACTAAGAGTGCTACCAATGGGTAGTTCTCTACACGCCAGCTTCACTCCATTATAACTGAGATCAAATTTACTGAATGTGTTAAAATGTACAGTTGTAAATTTCAATAAATATATATATATTTTTTTAAATCTAGGCTGTTTACACAGCGACAAACAAACAGACACACACAAAAAAAAATAACAAATAAAAATAGCTAGGATATGATTCACTCCTGAAAAAGAATGAAATATCTTAACCAAGAAGAAATCTTGAGAAGTTCCTAAAGAAATCCGTCGGATCCCTTAAGTACCCCATCTCTTAATTAATCATTCCAGAGCGATTTAGTGTAAAAAAAAAATACTGGAGAATACTTCAAACTGGAAGATGAATGACAGAGAAAGAAAGGATTGATATTGTACCTCTACAACACTTGGTCTGGGGAGGAGAGGTCTATGAATCCTTGGTCGTCTTTGTCCGCTTCGACACGGCCCAAGAAAAAATACCCAATTGTCCTTCCTCCTGAATAGGACCTTCTGGTTTGTCTTTTTGTTAATTTTTCCTCCCACACCTTGAGAACTGTACCAACGACTCAAGAACAGACAGTTCAAATACATGTACATTTTTTATGCCGTGTCAAAAATCATTTTCATAAAAATATGGAAAATGAATAAAAAATTATAATTATATTTTGGGACAGGGATATCGTAAGAATTATTTCATGGTTCAGATTTTATGATCAATTGATAGGCAAATTTTTATTTTTTTTTTATTTATTTATTTAATGTAATTTACAACTGTACAAAATAATACAATAGGTAAATATGTAGTATGTTTCATATACACTTGAAAATCTTGGGAAGGAACCACCCATTGGTGGTACCCATGCTTAGGCAGTATAGGACTCTAATAGGAGTCTTGGCCGAAGAAAAAAAAAATAGAGGATAGATGCTGCTGCACTATGTATGCTAGAAATGGTTAGGCAGGGAGATTAAAAATAAAAAATAGTTTTGAGTAACCCAAAGTTTCAAACATTATTTTGTTGTTCTCAGTCACTTTTTTTTGAAACATTAAATATTCTAAAAAATCATATTTACTGTTATTTTTTTTGTTCAAATAAACAACTTTCTTCATTATTTTTATACAACTTTATATTTTAATGTTTTCCTTAGCACTTCATCTGGACAAACGACTAAAATGCTGAAATTCTCAAACAAGACTGAAAAGACAGGAAACTGCACGTCTATTCCGACTATTACAGCACTTACTAGACAAACGGTCTAAACTTCCAACTCATTACAAAAGACTGATCTACTGATCTGATGACTGTAATAAGGCCATTCTGGACATACGAAGTTGAGCTTTGGGTCTCCACTAAACCTTCGAATACCTCTCGTATTCAATCCTTACAATCCAAAATCCTTCGTAAGATCCTTGATGCTTCTTACTTCGTCACAAATATGTCATTCACCAGGACCTCAATGTTGCATATGCTGCCGAATCAGCCAGAACCCGATATTAATCCTTTCATAATAAATTTCTCTACTACCCAAACCTACTAGATTCTAACCTGGCTTCTCCTTTATTACTGGTAATCCTCCTAAGCTCCTGAAAAGAAGATGGCCTCGAGATCTCTCCGTAGAAATGTTATTGGAGTTCTATTAATGGATAGATTCTTCTCTATTTGGCAGATTCATCAATTTCGACTAGTAATTATACATAGTTTTCATTAAAATAATAAAAAATTGGAGTGAAATAACTGACTTTTTTCCCTTCTTCGGCTCTTGTACTATGGTCTTTAAATGTTATATGCTTTTGATCGAGTCTAGCACCCAGGTCTGCTCTATAAACTTCGTAAATTCCTACCCCCTACATATTTCCTTATAATCCGCTCCTACCTCACTGATAGAACCATTAAAGTAAATCATAACCTAGCCTACTCATCTCTCTTTTGTCAGTCCGCAGGTGTTCCTCAAGGTAGTATCTTAGGTCCCATTCTTTACACGGTTTATACAGCTGACATCCCAACACACCCTAACACAGTTTTAACAAGATATGCTGATGTCAAATGTATACTGTCTGTAAACAACGACCCTACTAATGCATCAAAAACACTACAGATACACATAAAATCCATTGAATAATGGTGTCGACACTGGAGAATCATAATAATAAATCCCACCAGATCACCTTTACTCTCCGTCGTAAACCTCTGCCCTCCTGTCCTACAGTATCCTTTCTAAATACACCACTAATGCCTGTTGAACAGATTCGATACTTAGGACTCCATCTTGACAAGAGACTT
>NW_027107497.1:16143-16768 GCF_000696795.3 Halyomorpha halys
TATCGAATCTGTTCAACAGGCGTTAGTGGATTGTTTAGAAAGGATACTGTAGGACAGGAGGGCAGAGGTTTACGACGGAGAGTAAAGGTGATCTGATGGGATGATAGGGAAATAATTACAAAACTGAGGTATTACATTGAAATTACAATTTATTGTGACGATTAATTATAAAGATTGTTCAAATTGACAAGGTGATTTGATTATGTAGTGAGTGGAGGAAGTTAAAGAATAGGAGTATATTTAAAGGAAAGAACGGATGAGGATTGTCGTATAGAGATGGGGAGAGTATTCCAGAAGGAGGTCGCACTTAATACGATGGATTTGCCTGGAGTAATGAGTATAATGGAGGGAGTACGTGTCCTGATAGAATGACGCCAGAAGGCGGGGTCTATGCCTTTCGTAGGCGTGGTATAAGGTACGTCATGCATGACGGATGACAGATGGGCCGCCCATAGCTTAGTGGTCAAGACACAGTCTTACCAATTTAACTGGTCTATTGGCGGTGCCGGTTCGAATCCGGCCTGGGACGTTGACTTTTTTCATTGATTGGCGGTCCCACAAAATGAAGAACTTTGACCCCCAACCCATGGTTAGGCAGTATAGGACTCCAATGGGAGTCTTGGCT
>NW_027107497.1:18431-20695 GCF_000696795.3 Halyomorpha halys
AAACTTCCCATTCACTACAAAAAATTAGTATACACTACAATAATCAGACCAATTTGGACATATGGAATTGAGCTCTGGGACTCCACCAAACCATCAAATTCTTCCCGCATCTAATCCTTACAATCCATAATCCTTGATGCTCCTTATTACATTACACATAAACTAACAAAGACCTTAACATCCCATTCGTTGCAGATTTGGCCCAAAACAGATATGCGTCTTTTCATTCCAAAGTCCATACCCATCCTAACCCATTAGTTCTTAATCTCTCATCCTTAGCAATCGCTGATAATCCTCCGAGGCGCCTGAAAAGAAGATGGCCACGGGACCTTCTAATTTAAATTAATGTTTGAAGTACCACCAATGAGTGGTTCCTTCCCGATATTTTCAAGTGTATATGAAACATACTACATATTTACCTATTGTATTATTTTGTACAGTTGTAAATGACATTAAATAAATAAAAATGTTTGTACAAGATAATAATGTCATCTTAATGAAAGTCATATCGAATATATCGTGGTTAAGAAAATCAAATACCCAGGCTTGGGATGATTTGTTTTCATGGTTTAAAGACCAAACGAAGAGGTTTAACATTTTCAGGTTCTAAAAAGCCAATAAGAGCTTAGAGAATTTTAAAATGTTAAAAATTTAACCGGTAAGTTCCTCAGAAAAACTATTGTAACGGAAATGGAAATATAAGTCATTCACACGAACCCAATTAACAACAATCACTGTGACCAACTTATCTACCGTTTTAAAAACAGGTTATGACGAACACATATAAATAATGGTTTATGACAAGTTATGACGTCAGAGTCGGTAGCTAGACAGCTTATGCCATCCAGTGAAAGGACTCGTACTTCAGAACATTTATCTTGAACAAAAATCAATGAAGGCAAAAATTTGTTACAATCATAATTGATGGTATATTAAAATTAAAATTAAATCTGTACCGATACAACCCATTAAGAGTCAGGGGTTCAATACTTTGAAAGGTTTTTTTTTTTTTTAATTAATTTATTTATTGTTATTTACAACTGTATACATATATTACTATGATATTGGCATATGAATATATATTGTGCATATGAAATGTGCATTTTTAATAAAATGTTGCTTTTTAAAAAGCTATTTCTCGAAAACTATTGAACGTAAATAGCTCTACTAGCGCTCATATTTTAGAAAATTTACTCAACTTGAAATGACGTTCTTTTAGATTTTCTAGTGTTGTTGGAAGGTTTGATATATAGAGCTTCGAATAAAAAATTAATTTTTTTAGGTTAATTTTTTTAGGCTAGAACTTGAAACCGTTGAAATATAAATTGCACAGTTCTACGGCGTACCACAGCATAAAATTGAACCATAAATTCAACTTTGAAAACCCTTTTTGTTTTTTTAATAATTTATTTATTGTTATTTACAACTGTATACACATATGTACATCAAGTAAATTTGCTCTAAGTGATATTATGACATGATACAAACATGTGGAGAATCTACCCATTGATAGAACTCCAAAAACACTTCTAAAGGAGAAGATCTCGAGGCCATCTTCTTTTCAGACGCCTAGGAGGATTATTAGGTAGTGAAGGAGAACCCAGGTTAGAAACGAGTTGGTTTGGGCGGTTGAGAAGTTTATTATGGAAGGATTGGTATCTGGTTCTCTTTGTAAGGGAGTACAGTTAATAGACCAACTGTTGTGCAAGGAGGTGATTTGGTCAAAATCACACTCGTCCGCCAGATTTTTGATGGTAAATAGTAATGTCAATTATTTTGTCTTAAGTGGTTATTACCTATTACAATACATTATTTTATGTTTTTTTTGGAAAGTGTCCTTCCTATATTTCTTATTTGATAATAATACTCCTTCTGATTGTTTATTGTTTTTATTAAATCACTTTTTTTTTTCTCACCCTTCTATCAACTTTTATTTTTACAACAAAAATATATGCATAGAAAATAATACATAATTCATAACAAACATAAATATCCTTTCCTTGCCTGAAGGGCTTTTAAAGGTAGGTTTAGATATTAAAAAGAATCAGAAAAAGAAACCTATAAAATCACTTTTTTTTTTTTTTTAAGCAAATATTACAAAATTGATATAGGGCCATCGCTCCCTGGAGTGTTAGTGGGGCGGGTCGGGCCGAGAAGGATTGCCTTTTGTCAGGTCCAAATAGTTCTTTAAAAATCATATTTAATAAAAAATAAAATATAACTTCTGTATTTTAAAAATAACCACAACTCTATTCACATAGCGA
>NW_027107497.1:20745-23967 GCF_000696795.3 Halyomorpha halys
GTATACATATATACACATCAAGTAAATTTGCTGTAGGTGATATTATGACATGATACAAACATGTGGAGAATCTACCCATTGATAGAACTCCAAAAACACTTCTAAAGGAGAAGATCTCGAGGCCATCTTCTTTTCAGACGCCTAGGAGGATTATTAGGTAGTGAAGGAGAACCCAGGTTAGAAACGAGTTGGTTTGGGCGGTTGAGAAGTTTATTATGGAAGGATTGGTATCTGGTTCTCTTTGTAAGGGAGTACAGTTAATAGACCAACTGTTGTGCAAGGAGGTGATTTGGTCAAAATCACACTCGTCCGCCAGATTTTTGATGGTAAATAGTAATGTCAATTATTTTGTCTTAAGTGGTTATTACCTATTACAATACATTATTTTATGTTTTTTTTGGAAAGTGTCCTTCCTATATTTCTTATTTGATAATAATACTCCTTCTGATTGTTTATTGTTTTTATTAAATCACTTTTTTTTTTCTCACCCTTCTATCAACTTTTATTTTTACAACAAAAATATATGCATAGAAAATAATACATAATTCATAACAAACATAAATATCCTTTCCTTGCCTGAAGGGCTTTTAAAGGTAGGTTTAGATATTAAAAAGAATCAGAAAAAGAAACCTATAAAATCACTTTTTTTTTTTTTTTAAGCAAATATTACAAAATTGATATAGGGCCATCGCTCCCTGGAGTGTTAGTGGGGCGGGTCGGGCCGAGAAGGATTGCCTTTTGTCAGGTCCAAATAGTTCTTTAAAAATCATATTTAATAAAAAATAAAATATAACTTCTGTATTTTAAAAATAACCACAACTCTATTCACATAGCGAACAACATAAATATTTCACAATACATTTATATTTTGTATTAATGTAGTTTTCAAGTTTTTTCTTAGAATTTACTGTCTTTAGTATGGTTAAACCTAAATAAACTGAGTTTTAAGCCTACCTTCTACGCCATAACCCCTGATAAAGATCTGAAACTCAGGTCGAAACGTCGGCATAAAATAAATAAATATTGTTTTGTTTATTTATGTCGTTTTTTGCTGACCGCACCCTCCGACAAATTTCTCCAATAATATGAAAATCAATGAAATTTATAGATTTAACAAAATAAATAATTGAATTCTAATGGAAAAAAAAAAGAAATTAGGACAAAATAAAATTTTAGAGTGATGATAACAGAACTGATAAATATAGAATTTATAACAGGATGTTCTGCAGAATCCTGGGCTTCAGTCTTCGGGTTGTGGTTGGACTTCTCAAGTTGAAGGTCACTGCTCCTTTTACTGTCGGTAACTGGAAGTGGAACTCCATGATGTAATCCTCTATTTGTAATTCCCGATGCAATTGGCTGTTTTTTACAAACGAAGGAGTAATTCTTAGGACTTTATTTTGAAAAGATTGAATCCTTTTCGTAAAGGATGGCACTCCTTAGACTTCACAGCCATACATCAGCAGTAGAATCACGATCGAACACCAGATTTTTCACATATCTCACCCCAATTTTTGATTACTTTAATAAAAACCATGTATAATTACTAGCCAAAATTAATGAGTTTGCCAAGTATAGGTAGGGGGAATAATAAATGGCGGCTGTTTCAAAGCGATAAAAAAAATTTTTTTTCATTCGGAGCTCTATATCATAAAAAGTAGGAACAACACAAGAAAACCTAAGATAACGCATTTAAAGAAGAGTAAATTTTCTAAAATATGAGCCCTAATAGAGTTATTTACGTTAAATTTTTTTCGAGATAAAGCAACGTTTTAGAAAAATGTTGAATGGGCCGTATTGACAGGTCAGTAGTTAGTGAATTTATTTTTAAAACTTTATATCTCAAACACCATTTGACGTACAGATGTCTATTAACACTCTAATTAAAGCTAGTTTAATGAGCTATAAAGTATTTTATGATGTTTATATTCGTAGGAGTAATAGTTTACATGATATTTGCTAAAATAAACTGATTTATAGGTGTTCGGACAAATTTTCCTCTGCCAAATTTATATTCATATGTGAATATCATAAAAACTACAACCCCTACGAAAATAAGTGTCATAAACTACTTTATATTAAGTTAAATTACCTTTATTTTGAGTGTTGGCAGACATATGTGCGTCTTATGGATCTAGAGGTATATTTTTTCAAATATCCAACATTTTATACCAACATGTAGAAATAAACATTTTGTGAGTTTTCGTCAAATATCATAATAACTACTACTCCTACAAAGATAAACATAATTAGCTGTTTTGTAGTAAATTTAACTAGCTTTAATTTGAGCGCCGGCAGACATCTGTAAGTCCAATGGTTTATGAAATTAAGTTTTTCATAAATCAAACTTATTGTCCAAACAACTATAAATCAATTTATTTTAGAAAATATCATGAAAACTACTATTCCTACGAAGCTAAAGTTCCGAAACTTTTTTATAGTCCATTAAACTAGCTTTAATTTGAGTTCTAATAGACATCTGTACGTCACATAGTTCCTGAGATATAGATTTCTCAAAATAAATTAACTAACTACTAATCTTTCATTAGATTTTTAAGAAATTTTACTTTTTAAAAGCTTCATCTCGAGAACCATTGGACGTAAATAGCTTTTTTAGGGCTAATATTTCGGCAAATTTACTATTCTTAAATATTGTTCTCTTAGATTTTCTAGTGTTGTTGTTAATTTTTAAGATATAGAGCTCCGAATGAAAAAATGTTTTTTTAAGGTTTTGAAACAACCGCCATTTTTTATTCCTCCTACCTATACTTGGCAGACTCATCAATTTTGACTAGTAACTATACCTAGTTTTTATTAAAGTAATCAAAAATTGGGTTGACATAACTTACATTTTTTCTTCCTGGCTCTTGTACTATATATTTTTTTTCCATCCTGCTCACATATCACATAACTTTTTGACTTAAAAAAAGGGTTTTGTGTTTTAATTGTGACCAGGAGACAGAAAAAGAATAAAATTATATGGCATTAAATTAATTGAAAGTAGGAAATTGATTAATAATTACAGAGGACTTGTTTAATGACTACGTATGCTATGTAAGGCCTTGTCCATGGACATTTAAAGTTACATTACATTTGCATTAAGTTTTACTCTGCTCTAGATTGAACACATGCATATCAAACATAGCATCTACTGATTGGAATTCGTTTTCACATCCCGGACTCTAAATACTAGAATTATGGTTTAGTGAATATTATATAAAT
>NW_027107497.1:24017-27644 GCF_000696795.3 Halyomorpha halys
ACACAAATCACATCAAAATTTAAAAAAATGTTTTACAGGCTATTCTGCCCAGGTCATTTATTACAAATCAAAATCATCCTATGAAAAAGTCAATTAATAGAAAATCAAATTAATTATTAATAATTGGAGAAGTTTGTCGGGGGGTGTGTTCAGCAAAGAACAACATAAATAAACAAAACCATATTGATTTATTTTATGCCGACGTTTCGACCTGAGTTCAGGTCTTCATCAGGGCTATAGAACAAAAACAAAAACTTCCTTTAGAAGTGTTTTTTCTAGAGGAGAAGATCTCGAGGCCATCTTCCTTTCAGACGCCTAGGAGGATTATTAGGTAATTGGTTTGGGTGGTTGGGAAGTTTATTATGGAAGGAACGGTATCTGGTTCTCTTTGTAATGGAGTACTGTTACTAGACCAACTGTTGTGCAAGAAGGTGATTTGGTCAGAATCACACTCGACTGCCAGATTTTTGATGGTAAATAGTAATGTCAAATATTTTGTCTTAACTGGTTATTACCTATTACAATTCATTATTTTATGTTTTTTTTAAAGTGTTCTTCCTATATTGCTTACTTGCTGATAATACTCCTCCTGATTGTTCATTATTTTTATTAAATCACTTTTTTTTTCTCACCCTTCTATCAACTTTTATTTTTACAACAAAAATATATGCATAGAAAATAATACATAATTCATAACAAACATAAATGTCCTTTCTTTGAAGGGCTCTGAAGGGCTTTTTAAGGTAGGTTTAGATATGAAAAAATCACTTTATTTATTTTTTTTTCTCTACCTGGGGGTCTTAGTGGTTCGGGCCGAGAAGGATTGCCTTTTTTCAGGTCCAAATAGTTCTTTAAAAATCATATTTAATAAAAAATAAAATATAACTTCTGTATTTTAAAAATAACCACAACTCTATTCACATAGCGAACAACATAAATATTTCACAATACATTTATATTTTGTATTAATGTAGTTTTCAAGTTTGTTCTTAGAATTTACTGTCTTTAGTATGGTTAAACCTAAATAAACTGAGTTTTAAGCCTACCTTCTACGTCATAACCCCTGATAAAGATCTGAAACTCAGGTCGAAACGTCGGCATAAAATAAATAAATATTGTTTTGTTTATTAATGTCGTTCTTTGCTGACCGCACCCTCCGATAAACTTCTCCAATAATATGAAAATCAATGAAATTTATGGATTTAACAAAAAAATAATTGAATTCTAATGGAAAAAAGAAATTAAGACAAAATAAAATTTTAGAGTGATGATAACAGAACTGATAAATATAGAATTTATAAAAGGATGTCCTGCAGCAGCCTGGACTCCAGTCTTCGGGTTGAGGTTGGGGTTTCCCAGGTTGTAGGTCACTGCTCCTTTAACTGTAGGCAACTGGAGTGGAACTTCATGATTCCTCTATTTGTAATTCCCGATGCTATTGGCTGTTTTTTACAAACCAAGGAGCAATTCTTTCGACTTTATTTGAAAAGATTGTATTTTTTTTCTTTTCGTAAAGGATGCAGCTCCTCAGACTTCACAGCCATACATTAGCAATAGAATCACGATCGAGCACCAGATTTTTCACCTATTAGTGGTACCCACTTTATGAGGCTAGGTGGAGACCGGAGGGCTCTCGAACCCACAAGGTTGACTAACGGCTACAGAAACAGAATAAATAATTATCTTTCCTTGCCGTGTTCTAACCCGAGTTCTTAGAGTTAGTAGTACAGTGCCTTAAAATTATATATCTAAATTATTTAAATTTCATTAGTGAGTTAATAAATGTATATATTTTTCTAACTATATTATATATGTATATATATTTCTCACTATATTATATATGTATATATTTTTATCACTATATTACTATTAGTACAAAAGCCCAAGAGGAGAAAAAAGGCAGTTATCTCATCCCAATTTTATATTACATTACATGAAAACTATGTTTAATTACTAGTCAAAACTGATGAGTTTGCCAAGTATAGGCAGGGGGAATAATAAATAGCGGCTGTTTCAAAGCGATAAAAAAAAAAAATTTTCATTCGGAGCTCTATATCATAAAAAGTAGGAACAACACAAGAAAACCTAAGATAACGCATTTAAAGAATAGTAAATTTGCTTAAATATGAGCCCTAATAGAGTTATTTACGTTAAATAGTTTTCGAGATAAAGCAACGTTTTAGAAAAATGTTGAATGGGCCGTATTGACAGGTCAGTAGTTAGTGAATTTATTTTTAAAACTTTATATCTCAAAAACTATTTTACGTACAGATATATAAGCACCCTAATTAAAGCTAGTTTAATGAGCTATAAAGTATTTTATGATGTTTATATTCGTAGGAGTAATAGTTTACATGATATTTGCTAAAATAAACTGATTTATAGGTGTTCGGACAAATTTTCCTCTGCCAAATTTATATTCATATGTGAATATCATAAAAACTACAACCCCTACGAAAATAAGTGTCATAAACTACTTTATATTAAGTTAAATTACCTTTATTTTGAGTGTTGGCAGACATATGTGCGTCTTATGGATCTAGAGGTATATTTTTTCAAATATCCAACATTTTATACCAACATGTAGAAATAAACATTTTGTGAGTTTTCGTCAAATATCATAATAACTACTACTCCTACAAAGATAAACATAATTAGCTGTTTTGTAGTAAATTTAACTAGCTTTAATTTGAGCGCCGGCAGACATCTGTAAGTCCAATGGTTTATGAAATTAAGTTTTTCATAAATCAAACTTATTGTCCAAACAACTATAAATCAATTTATTTTAGAAAATATCATGAAAACTACTATTCCTACGAAGCTAAAGTTCCGAAACTTTTTTATAGTCCATTAAACTAGCTTTAATTTGAGTTCTAATAGACATCTGTACGTCACATAGTTCCTGAGATATAGATTTCTCAAAATAAATTAACTAACTACTAATCTTTCATTAGATTTTTAAGAAATTTTACTTTTTAAAAGCTTCATCTCGAGAACCATTGGACGTAAATAGCTTTTTTAGGGCTAATATTTCGGCAAATTTACTATTCTTAAATATTGTTCTCTTAGATTTTCTAGTGTTGTTGTTAATTTTTAAGATATAGAGCTCCGAATGAAAAAATGTTTTTTTAAGGTTTTGAAACAACCGCCATTTTTTATTCCTCCTACCTATACTTGGCAGACTCATCAATTTTGACTAGTAACTATACCTAGTTTTTATTAAAGTAATCAAAAATTGGGTTGACATAACTTACATTTTTTCTTCCTGGCTCTTGTACTATATATTTTTTTTCCATCCTGCTCACATATCACATAACTTTTTGACTTAAAAAAAGGGTTTTGTGTTTTAATTGTGACCAGGAGACAGAAAAAGAATAAAATTATATGGCATTAAATTAATTGAAAGTAGGAAATTGATTAATAATTACAGAGGACTTGTTTAATGACTACGTATGCTATGTAAGGCCTTGTCCATGGACATTTAAAGTTACATTACATTTGCATTAAGTTTTACTCTGCTCTAGATTGAACACATGCATATCAAACATAGCATCTACTGATTGGAATTCGTTTTCACATCCCGGACTCTAAATACTAGAATTATGGTTTAGTGAATATTATATAAAT